>NW_020799109.1:5294351-5362622 GCF_003259725.1 Athene cunicularia
GGGGGGGCGAAGACATGATATTATAACTCAAATATTTAAATCAAGAGGAAATTAATAAACTGGTTTTGTGTCCACTGAGGAATGAATAAAAAAAAAAAAACCAAAAACAAAAACATCACAGGCTTAATCTGTAGCAAAAGAGATTTAGGTTAAAGGTAGAGATGCTCTGGTGTGGATTTTTGGGGCAGGGTGTGTGTATGCCAATGCTTCTTGGTGCAAAGGCAGCCTCACAGGGCACCTCCACCTCTCGGGGATGGTTCGCAGAGCTTTTGGCACCTGGTCATGCCACGTGACCTTGCGAGCTCCCTTCCAGCTCCATTTTTTGTGGTTTTGAAATAACGGCAAAATTACACCCTGACAACATAAGAGCTGGGATTATTTGGTTTAGGATTAATATAATTAGGCTAAGTATGAATCAGATGTTTTAGCTATTTGCAATTACAGCACACAGGAGAGATGTGATGCTGTCTCTGTGTCCGTAAAAAAACCCTATGCGAGTGCAGAAAGCAAGCGCTGACAGACACCTTCCCTTCACCCCGATTCAGACACGGCAGGTGGAACTACCCAAAGGGCTAGGCATCATGCCTTTTAAGCCCGTTGGATAGTGCCAGGCTGAGTTTTGTTTGTACAACCATAGCATTTCCGCAGTCATACATTCAGTGTCTGAATTAACATCAATAAATGTTAACACTTGCTGGATTTACTGGAAGATTTGACCGCCAGCTTAATTCAATGCTGACATATCAACACATGAGCTCTGAGATCTGATCCCTCCTGGAGGTGTCTATTTTAAGATCACACGGTGTTGCTCTTCACTGCCTACATCTCCTGCAGCACTGTGCTGAGCCCATGTGTAGGAGCGTAATGATGCTCTGGGACTGACACCCAATCTTGATGGAAATCTTCAAGTGCTGAACAGTCAACCACATCCCTTGGGAGAGCCCCAGTGGATAATTACACTCATGGCTCAAAACATGTCTATTTTCTGTCTGGAAGTGCTATAACTTCAGCTGCTGGATATACCTGGCTTTCTCTTTATCTGTTAGATGACTACATCAGCTAGCAGGTCAGGAAGGAGCTGCTTAGTCCCTGTGGGCACACACAGCATGCAGCGATCAAGCCAGGAAATTTTAGATGGGCAGGTCTGTCACAGAGATCATTCCAGCCTGTTTATTACAGACAAACCATGGAGGCTTTTCTGGCTTTCCCCAGTTTTCCTCCTGGTAGCAAGCTCATACACCTTAACACTGGCAAAGAGTTTAGCACAGGCAACTCCATCACTGCCATGCAGTGGTCCTGGCACAAGGAAGGAAATAATCTTTGGTTCTGACCGTTGCTGAGGGTTTTGTTTTATTTTTGTGACTATTTGAATGCAATGTAAACTGGCAGTGCACTGCCAAGTGTGGGAAGAGCTGCTGGTGCTCTTTAAACACACGGTGTGGCGGTTCTGGTGGGACAGGAACAGAGAAGTGGTTGAGCCCCAGAAATGCGCCTGTTGGTGTTTTGCCCGTTTGAAATCAGCATCACCCTTCATGTCTGCAGCAGTGGGTATGTGAGATCATGCAACAGTATAGACTCAGGTGAGGGGAAGACCAACACCAAGTCGTGGATGCATTTTAAAGGTCACTTGCTCTATCCACCCCCACCACCTATGTGTGCACGGGTCCTGGAGCAGCGACAGATAACACTAACCTGGGGGATCTTTCTTCCCCTGAATCTCAACACTGAAAGTTTAGAGACATCAGTTTTAACCCCTCCCTTCCATTTCTGGCTCAGGTCCCTCTCAGAAGGGGATACCATCCTGCAGACCCTCCCTGTAACAAATGCCAGAGCAGGTTTTTGGAGGACTATAGTTGAACACACCAGCCCCCAGCTCAATAACATCACTGGTCTACTGGGAAACTATCTCAGTATAGCTCAGATTTGATCAGCATCTACTGTAAACAGCAATGTGGAGACACATTCATTTGTCTGACAAATGCTTCATTTCTTTAAAGAAGAAATGCCTACAGAAGTTGTGAAATCAGGCTGAACTCTAGCAGTCCCTACAGTGGGGGAAAAAAAAAAAAAATGGCCAGACTTTGCTTCCAACATCAGACTCCTCTGAATTTCTTGGCTGGAGACAAGGACATGCAGTCCCAACGTCCAGGTTGCTGTTTGCAGACCCGTTTAGCCGTATGCCCGCTCAGCCCTGGTGGCAGTGGTATCATCTGTGGTTTATTATTGGGGATTTCATACTCCTGTTGGGCAACAGGAGTTCATCTGAAATCCTCCCCAAGCTCAGGAGCTGATGAATTATTTAGTTACTGCTTCTATTTGTCTCATAAAAGTAACAATACCACGTTCTCTTGTCATTAAGGTCTGATGTTAAATGCATTAATTTTCTGATATATCTAAAGCAAGAGCTAGGAAGGCTTTTTATTTTTAATGAACTGAATACTGCTGTGATCTCATTCATCCACCCATGAAATCCACTGACTGACAAGGTCCCATTTCTGGGCAGCGGGGTTAAACGTGCTTCAGACAAAAGCCAGATTTTCCTTTCTTCTGCATGCCATGGACAGGATCAAAGGAATGGGGAAATGGACATTAAAGCACTTATAATCAGGGACACAGACTCCAACCCAGCATGGGCCAGCCCCCTTGCAGGCTTATGGAAATGCTGTTGTGCGTTATTGCATGGGAAGCCTGGGAGCTTTGGGGAGCAAACTGGGCAAGTAAATAAGACCAGGGGGCAAGTGCTGCATGGACCAGGCTCATCTGTCATCACCGGGAGCTTCTCCTTGGAGACCATGTGGGAGTGAATATCCCTCACACCTTTGGTTCTTCCTCTCTCAGTTTAAGGCTTTCCTAACGAGCCTGTAATATCTCTGGGCCTCACCAGATGGTGCTAGTATAGATAACCCTAGAAACGGAGCATGGCTGAACCAATGGGCAAGTAAATCTTGGGGGGAAAAGGAAAACAAGAATACCAACTTGATTACATTTCTTGTTAGAAACAGTGGTTATGTACCAAGAAAGCTTTTCTCATTAATCACGTTTCTCTGCAACTGGAACAACGCTGTAGCTGCAGTGGTGCGGCTGGGAATCCACGTAATGGGTGTGATAGAGACCCGGATGGGTGGCGAGGCCATTCCCCTTGGCTTGCTATGCAAACAACAGGACCTGGTTTGGAGGTGAGGATGAAGGTGACCTTCAGAGAAGCTGGTGAGACATTTCCCCTCTTGCATTTTCCTTTGGTCTTGTGTTTATTCAAGCAACCCCCTCAAACAGTCTTGAAAGGAACAGGGAAGAAAGACTGCTGATGTCTCCCAAAAGACAGCAAACTGGGAATAGTTTGTTTTCCAAGCACGTATGAGTTCATTTTCTTTTCAAAATTTGCATTTATTTTTAACTGGATTAACATCCAGCTAATGTGGATGTCAACCAGTTGGAATGCAATTTGGGGAATTATGGAGGAATTTAGCACTGCTGATATAAACCAAATGTGATGGAGTTGGAAAGCATATGATATTTATCTACATGGGCTTGGTGTCATCAGTATGTTCTGCCTTTCTCCTAGCTTAACTCTTAGGCAATCCAAATGGAAAGAAATACTTCTACTATAGCTCCCATATGACTAATATGCTACAGTGTAGTACTTGGCTTGGGGTTTAAAAGAAATAATGGGGAGTTTATTACTCAGACCTTCCTTCTAACAGGAATGGTCAATGACGCAACATATATAAAGAGCTTTGGTTGTTTTTTTTTTTTTGCTTGGTATCCTATTTTGTTTCATTTGTCAACGTTTGAATTACAAAGGTTATTGTAGTCCAAAATGTTTTGTAAGCACATACATGCTTCTGCAGCTATTTGAAGCATGTTCAATGCAGTTATTACGGCATGTGTTGAGACTTTATGACAATAAGTCGGGAAAGGACTTAAATATCCGTAAGTCTGTACCAAGAAAGGAAAGAATTTGAATATCAGGGTGCACTCCTGAATTTGGATGACAAAGAGAAACCATTGTCCCTTTAAACTGACAAGGTCCAATGGCCTTCTCAGTGCTGAAATCCTGCCTCCAGGAAACACAGACAGGGAAGCATCAAAGCAGAGAGGATGAGTTGTTCTTTAATCAAAATATTGTGAAACTGTGGTTCTGCCAATGGTTTGCTGTTCGGGTTTGTAGATACGTAGGATGATTGGGAAGCTTCAAAGAAAGATGTCAACCAAATGTTTTTCAGAATCACATGCAAGGCAGAAGGAAATGTGCTTCCTAAAGGTCCTACTGGCAGATGAATATCTTTCTGCAATCATTAAAGTTGTAAAGTCATCCCCCCCGCCCCACAGACACATGAAAGATGATGGGATTTGCATGCCAGCCAAAACCAGATTTGGGAATCAGACATTTCCCTTCGAAGGAGCAGCACGCTGATCTTGCAGCATATATGTTAGGGAAAAATGCAGCATGGACCTGCTCATGTTGGGCAGTTCCTTGTCCTCTGCGCTCCAACATCAGTTGGCATTTCTGTGCAGGGACCCCATCACAGAGCTAGGGCTGCCCTGGGAGCCAGGTCACTGCTCATGGCCACTGCTGCTGCTTTGCTGCCTCTTCCCACACAAGTAGTAGAAAATAAATAGAAGAGAGGTTTGGTTACAACTGTCTTCAAAGATCTGCATTTACTGTGCAGAAATACATTTCCTGACCTGCCCCTCCTGCACAGAGGGCTCATTACAGTACAGAATTGCTGGCATTGGTCACGTTGCAGTAGGCTTTCTTCTAGATGCTCCAGAGCACCTCAGCAGAAGAGGGTCTGCTAAAGGAGGGACAATCACCCTGTGCTAGCAGTGCTCCCTGCTGCTCCTGGAGCACAACCTCTCCCACAGGTGAAATGCTGGGGTTTCAACCCCAATGTGTGTGTGTGTGTGTGTGTGTGTGTGTGTGTGTGGTGGGTGCACTGTGTAGAGTTCCCTGTTGGGGAAGGACCTCCCTACGTGGCTTCCTTGGTCTTATGTGTTTGGTTTGTTGACTTGGTTGTCTCCTGTCCCTTCTATGGGAAACTGCATTTCACTGTTTATTCCACCCACTGTTGGTTGTGTGGTGGTGGTGTTGGGGTCAGTGGGATTGATGTTGATTATGTATAATCTGACTGACTTGTACCCCCAGCGCTCACCCATGTACTGACCCTTGTGTATCAAATACAATTTGGTTATTGGTTCATCTTTATGCTGGCTGTGTCCTTTATGCTAGGCCTAATAATTGGTAAAACAACAGGACATGATCCTGAATCCCACTGCACCAAAGGACAGCTGCCTACTTTACCACTCCATCATCCATCTGCATCCTACACGGGGCAAAATTCATTTGGGAATGGTGAGGCTGACAGGCTTTTCACATCTCTATTCCTATAGAGTTGTGTTCACCCAACTGTATTTCCTCATCTACAGAAATGCCTACCTTTACATGTAGGGAATCCCTTTCACCAGAGGGCAGCAACATGAGTGGTGAGTTTGGGCACCTCTAGCTATAAATTAAAGGGATGATAAAGTAATAAGGGTGGTCTTTGGACTCATACCTCTCACAGGTTGCTTTCTCTGACAAAATAGTGTTGATGAATATGGATCTGAATATGACTCCCAGTCTCCCAATTCAGGCCAAATTTAAATTTTACTCAATGATCCATCTATGAATTGGGAAAATGGCTTAAATTCATCCTCTTCCTTCTGATAACTCATTTCCTCCTTGAATTTGGAGGAAGCTGAAGTCACTATGGTATTACAACATCTTTAGCGTAAGGTTAAATTCAAGGTTACTACTTCATTATTCATATTTAACAGTCTCCTTGGAATTGCAGACCCTTGGAGAGATGTTGCTTCTGCAACACAGGCTGAGCTGTGGTGGTGGCACTCTCCATGCACAAGATCTGACATGGACTGTTTACTCTTGTCTTGCAATTAACTGAGCTATTCCCTATTAAGTCCCGTGAATAGTTAGAGGACATTTAAAAGTCTCTTATCACGGACTAATTCCATAATTTTTGGAAACAGAAACTCCACGTGTTTTTTCAATAAGCACTTCTCCTGACAGCGCTACATCTTTCACAAGCACAGCAAGAATAACCTCTGGATGTAGCCTGCAGCAGCAAAGTATGAAATTTTGAATTCCATGGGTCACTGTTTTTGCTGCAGCCAGATGTGGATAAAAGGCAAAGGGTGTTTTATTGTTGTTTTTTCAAGAAACAGAGAAAGGTTTGTACTAAGGTACACCCTCTATCCTAAAAACAAGTGGCTAACATGTGGCTTGAATATTGCCAGTTGCCATTTCAAAAGATGAAACTTTAAAAAAAAAATATTTTGAACTTAAATATTCTGTCTGCAGCTAATAAAGTAGCGTATGACTTCAAATTGGATTTGGGAAAACATACAGGAGAGCTACAACCTTGATGTATTAGCAATGTGGGTGTTGGTGGTTTCGTTGACATCGCAGGTACCAATGAGTTGTGGTGAATATAAAGAGGAAACACTCAATGGCTGAGAAAAACAGGGTAGCGAGACCTTCTTTTTGTTCTGAGCAGATTAGGTTATTCATTGAAAATAAATTAACAGATGAATTCAATCCCTGTTTACAATGATGGATGAGTCTATGAAAGCATTCATTATTGGTATGCATTTTATGCAAACTCTTTTGGAGACTGAGGCATGTTAAAAAATGGCTTAGCTTAATTTCTCTGAAGTCCCAGTGTGCCACTGATGATTTAAACCCTCTGTTTCTTGCTTGGGGAACTGGATATTGAGTAACCAGGAATTAATATCTTACTTCTGGAATTTTATGAGGAAACTCATCTTCATGGTAAACTTTGGTGGGCCTCATCTCTTGGAAACACTGCCAAAGAATAGCTGAAGATATGAAACCCATAAATAACAAATTGAGAACTTCACTGTTTATTTGTGGGGAAAAAATATTTTTTTTTGTATTACTTAATCGAGTCCTCCCTATGGCACACACACTGGACAATATTTGGTTTCCTAGCCACTGTCTGCGCAGTCCAGCACTGTGACATGATTTTGGCTCCCAGCAGTTTCCCCTCTGTCTCCTTCAATGTTCTGCTACAAAACCAAAGATAGAAATGGTGATCACAATGAAACGCACAACAGAAATTATTTGATCATCCTGTATCCTTGACTGCTGCTGGTTTTAGCCTGGTGCTTGACAGCACACTTGCCAGATGCAGGTTATGACAAGCCACAGAGTTTACTGCTTCAGCAGGGGTAACTGTACTTCAAGGACAATGAACTTTAATCAAGAGCTGTGAGTCTTGTGTAGTCAGTTTTTTTGCTGTGGCAAGGGAAAATTCTGTAGAAAGTTTGATTTTTGTCTTGCTGGTGCTGCCTAAGTTCCCCTTGTCAATAAGATCTGAGGGATGGACACTTCTGTGAGGACAGGCTGAGAGAGTTGGGGGGTTCAGCTGGAGAAGAGAAGGCTCTGGGGAGACCTTAGAGCGGCCTCCCAGGGCTGAAAGGGGCTGCAGGAAAGGGGGGAGGGACTCATCATCAGGGGTGTAGGGATAGGACAAGGTGTAACAGTTTTAAACTGAAAGAGGGCAGATTTAGATCAGATCTAAGGAAGAAATTCTTCCCTGTGAGGGGGGTGAGGCCCTGGCACAGGCTGCCCAGAGAAGCTGTGGCTGCCCCCTCCCTGGAAGAGTTCAAGGCCAGGTTGGACGGGGCTTTGGGCAACCTGGGCTGGTGGGAGGTGTCCCTGCCCAGGGCAGGGGGCTGGAACTAGATGGGATTTAAATGCCCCTTCCAACTCAAACCATTATGATTCTTAGAATCTATGATCACTAGCACTATGAAAACATGGGTCAGAAAAACACATGATGGTTCTCAGACACCAACAACCAGACTTCTGGAGGTGCAGGGCAGTCCCCACAACTTTATCTAAAATGACCTAATGTGTCTTTGCAACCACTTACAGATCGCTACTGCACTAATATTATAACGCATCCAACTGTTGCATGGGAAAAGATGTCTTGGAAAAGGGAAAGAAAAATATTCAACTGTCCATTTGTATGTGTTGAAAGCGCCCATCTCTTCTTCAAATTACGGGATTCCTTCGCTTGTGCCTTCACATGACTTTCCCCACCTCTCTGTATGGCACGCAGAGCTTCAGTGTTTCAGGAGCCAACACGATTCACTGATTTAGCAGGAAATATCTCACTGGGAGAGGATGGATCATTGTTTCATCCCACCTTGGATGAAAACAGCTGAAGTAGGGGCAAATCAGCAAGAAATCAGAGTATGGCCAAGCGTGGGCTATTGCAAATGGGAACGCGGGAGAAGGGGAGAAGGGAAAAGGATTTGGAGAGAGGAGCAATGGGGGAAGGAGACCTTCCCCTTTCAGAAGGGACCACCATAGCTGGGCTAGCATGTGTCTCTGCTCTCCATGTGCAAGAGGCAGGTAAAGGAATGTCATCTTTCCCTTTCCTCCTCCTGAACCACAGGGACAGAACTGCCCTTTCAGACTTACCACCATGTGTGCTGCACAGGCTGGTCCTGCTCCAAGCAAAGCCTTCGGAGCAGGAACTCTACCATGAAAGATCATGGAAACTCAGACCCACCCCCGGTAGTTTAATGATCTCAATAATTGAAGCACTTTGAGAAGCAGTTATTTTCATCCCTTTCTAATTTGCAGTTGAGACCTAGGGCAATTTTTGTTCCTAAAACTTTGGAGTTACTTCAACATTTTAAGCCACAGAACAACTGCTCATGTTCTTGCTCCAGTCATTTGAAGTCTCCCTGTGAAACAGCTGGCCTCTGATGTGCAAGATACCTGCTTCCCACTATTTGGCTTCCAACAGCAAGAAGATGACTTACAGCCATGAACTATCCCTTAATTTAACACATCAAAACCGAGCAAAAATAAACAAAGCAGAGTGAAGAACACATGTAGATCATGAACTCACATTCTGCACCTTGCACTTTTGCCCAGAGCACATGTTTTTGCAGCTTATCTCCCTAGGTATCTGTGATGGTGCCTTCTCCTGTGTTTGTTTTCTTTGTGTGGGGATACTTGGCAAGAAACAGCTTCTCTGGGAGAAAAAGCAGTTTTTGCTTCTCTCTGGCCATGGACCAAACAAAGACCATAACTGGACACTTCACCACAAGCTTTGCTGCAAAACCTGTCCCGATAAATGAAATGGCTTGCACTGATTTCAGCAGGTCTTGACTGTTTTGTCCTTCTGAGGTACACTTCCCACCTTCATTTAAAATCAGAGTTTGCTTTTATTTGTCTCTCTGTAATCTTACAAAGCCCTTCTGCAGCCCCAAAATGCAATTTAATGTCACAGCAGCAACATAGCTTGAGCCTTGCCTCTGTGTCTGAGATGGGGAAAAGACCTAACCGTGGGTGAAGGTTTTGACAGTTGGGGTTTATCCCGCGGTGTGACAGGCAGTGATCTTCATCCCTCTCTGCTGAGTGAGAGTAAAAGGCTAATAAAATTCTTCCTACCAAAAATGATCTATTAATTCTTATTTTTATTTCCAGGGAGTGCTTTTTATCAGCTGCTTTTAAGTGAGGGCTACTGAGGTGTGCCATTAATGGGCACCTTACAAAGTATGGTAATATCAGTACTTCCCTCTTGGAAAAAAGATTGTGTTATTTGCAAAGGCATAGTTCAGAAACACTTTAGACTGGAAATTCCCATTATAGACTTTGAGTCCTGCTGCATCCACTGGCTCCCTGATTTTCCAGTTGGAAAACAGACTTGGTGAAGCTCAGCTTCAAGTTAACTGGAAGAGTCTATAACATCTCCTGAAAACACTTTTAACTCATTTCTAAATTTATACTCTTCTTTGTACTGGAATAAATGGCATTTTAAAAAGACAGTAAGGAAAGCAGTCCCAATTTCTGCTGGCCTGAGAATAGACATAGGCCTTCCCGTTGATGCTGGGCTTGCGTTACAGCTGGCAAATGTCTGAGAGGCCACATCCCTCACCAAGCAAAATCATCCAAGTCTTCAGCTGGTTTTGCAAAGCTACAAAACCTGGTCAGAAACTCATTCATTTCAGCAGAGATCTGCCTACATGGAATTTGTGGATACAAAACCATGCGCATACAGCCAAGAAGAAGGTATCGCAGCCAGTACATTCCCACTGCTGATAATGAATGAAAATACAGCCTTTTCTGTGTTCCTCATGATGAATACAGAAAGAAAGGGTCAAATCCAAAAGCTAACTGGTCAGAGATTCAGTTTGGCGAGGGTTGAGATCAAGTCTAGTGGAGTCAGGAAAGAGAAAGGCCCCAAGTGTCCTCGAAATTTCCATATGACATTTAGGTATCAATAACAGCATTGTTCAGGAGCAAGAGCTCATTTTCTACGAGAGGCAAAAGGCGACTTGCTCCTTGTGGACTGCACTCTCTGTAGCTGAGGATGCCAGGCTACTCCTTGGCAAGAAGCTTATTAGTTAGTTCATTTAAAAAATGCCCAAGTTACATGAGGTATAAACCAACACCGTTCCACTCACATTAAGATACACCACTTTAATCCTGCTGAGGACACTGACTTCAAAATATCTAATGATACCAACATTTCTAGGGAAAATTCTTCATATGTGAAATTTCTGAAGGCTTTTGGTGGGTTTGTAGTTTATTTTTCTTTTTAAAAAAGCCATTCGCCATTTTTTTTCTTTTTTTTTTTTTTAAGGATTATCTGTTAATCTTACCCTGTTACAAAATGTATTCATAATCCTCATGGCAGTTACTTAGCAAGTCTTAAACCTGTCATTAAAATATCTCCTCTTGTTACTACAATCAGCAGTCTTAATCCACTGCAAGTCTCTTTTTTTTTTTTTTTTCTCTCTTTTCTCACTTTGTTCCCAAATGGCTTAAACCAAGGTATGACAGGTAGCAAACAATCCCCCATCTAATTACTTGGAAGAAACAAATAAAGGGAAGGAAAATGTTTGTGTGGCAAATTCCTGAGAGTTTGGAAACTAGAGGCTGTAAGAATGTGCCCTGGGAAATTTTAAACCCACTCCAAAGCTGTGCGTTTGAACAGCGGCGGATTTAGTCCCTGGAAGGCATTGATGGGGAGAGGTACTGCCAAAAGAGGGGGCGGCTGGGAGCAGCTCCAGACACACAGCCCTGGTCCTGGCGTGAGGATGAGGGAGCGTGGTCCTGTGCGGGAGGACACTCATGGGCCGGATCCAGCAAAATATGTGCTGAGCTTTACCTGGAAGTGCTCAGCAGCCCAGTGTGGCTCAGCAGTGCCTGAATCCCTCCTGGCACTGAGAAAGTCCAGATTTGGGAGCTACGGGTGCAGTTGGACACTGGTGAGTAGGAGGCCAAGCAGTGGGAAGCAGAAAGAACCAGGTTGTCGGAGAAGTGGGTGTGAGTATCGGGGGAAAAAAAAAAAAAAAAAAGGCTGGTAGCAGGATGTCTGATTCATGGGAAAAAAAGATCCTGAATTAGAGATGAGCGGAGGAAATGCGGCAGCTCTGCACTACACATTACTGGAAGGGGAAGGAATAAGGTGTCATTTGGTCACTGCTTTAGCAGGACGTGTCACTAAGCACAGGTTAGCCACATCAGACAGCTCCCATCTGTTTGAAGCTCAGGGCTTGTTCCATACCCAACCCCATCCCGAAAGGTATCCATAACCACTCCCAGCATGTGCTTTCTGTGAAGGTTTTCGGGGCAAAACAAGAGCTCACTTTCATACTCCCCCCGAGACCCCACACTGTCCTGGGAGCTGCTGGGTCAACAGCGCTGGTTTGAAATCAGATATCGCCTGTACAAAAAATCTTCAGAAGATAATTAGGCTGAACCGGGATTTTTTGAAGGCATTAAGTCCATGAACTTTTCAACTAAAACAATGCCACAATGACCACGTTGGGAATAAGGCATTATGGCCCTTCTTGGAGATCATGTGTTGAAGTTGTCTTGTTAGTAGGGAGATGTTAATGCAATAAAGGCAAGCATTGTGGCCTGGAACAGCTGGGCTTTTCTAACTGCTTGCCAAAATGTGGGTGATTAATGACCAAAATGCATCCTTGCTGAATGGCATTGAGAGTCCGGAGGTATTTCATGGTATTTCCCTATTCCCATTCTTGTAAGAGATTTGTTGCAGACAAAGATCTATTGATGTAGGTTCATTACAGATACGCGAAGTGAATACTGTGTAACTGCCTATCTGATGGGTGACAATAATGTTACTTTGTTGTTTCATGTTTTATGCTGCAGAATCTGAAGATGCTCAAAAAAACTGCTTGGTGCTTTTGGAGACTGGAGTCACTCAAACTTTTTAATGAATTTGTTGTCATTGCTGGAAAATGCTGCTTCATCCAAACCAAAACTTCCTGCAGTGAAACGGTCCCCATTAATAACATTTCCATGGGAAAGATTTTTCGGGTCAATTTATAAGCAGAGAAGGATCTACATAAGAACCCGGATCTTCTCAATCTGAAAACAGATGTTTCAATGGCAACAACAACAAAAAACCAAATCCATTTCGGGGAAGTGTTTGAAAAGTTTGGTTCTTGTTCCACACTGGAATGAAAACACATTTCCAGACCTCAGAAACCTTTGTGTAAGCAAGTGCACTGCTGATCCCTGGCTGCCTCAGCCAGAAACTTCATGGCCCATTGGAGAAGCGGCTGGCACGTAGGTCCTTTGCTGGTCCAGCCATGCTGTGGCCACCCACCCCATGCTTGGACTTTGATGGGGATATCACCCATCTGCTGCTGCTCCCTACTCATCCCCTGCCTGCCCAGAAGCCTCTGGCAATGCAGAAGAACTGCCTGATGTTTTGCCTTGCTTTTCTTCACCTGTTGAAATGTGCAAAGTGGTTCTCAAAAAATAAGAAAAACTCCGTTGGACCTAGAAGTAGCCATGTGGGGGAGATGCAACATTGTGGTAGCATGAGAAATAAAGTACTACCACCAAATAAAACCACAGACTTGGTTTATAATCTGGTTATCAGGAGTGCATGAGAAAGCTGAAGTTAAAGGCTAGAAGGCTCTGCAAGAAATGTCCTAAATTCCCAACAGCCCCTCTCAGTGTTACTGTTCAACACCGTCCCATGGCGGTCAGCATGCAGATTTATGTCTCATCCTTCACTGATGCATCAGCAATGACTTGGGGACTCTCGGCTGATAGGAGGTACCCAGACAGGATGGGCGGATGGATCCATAATGGGAGCTCCAGGTCTTTTCAGGGCAGAACAGTTGGGTTTTAGCTTCTTGCTGACACTGTGTGCATGACGGCAGGTTTGCAGTCCATCTGGTGGGAAAGAAAGAACAACATTTTGACACCAGTCGTGCTCGCTGACCCTTCTCTGCCCACTAGCAACATGTGTGCACAACGTTTCCTTCACCTAAAGGTATTACTGTGACTGGGGAAGGTATACCTTAGATTTATCCAAGAACCTCACTTACAGGCAGAATTTTTTTTTTTCTCCTCAGCCAACGGGTTGGCTTTTATCATTCAACAGGCCATGGAATTGTTTTGCCTAACATCCCCTTAAGAAGGATGTATTTTTCAAAATACTGCCATTCCCTTCTCTAAAACAGGTTTTGATGTGGCTACTTCAAATCAAAACCATGAGCTTCCCTCTCCTCACACCCACCGACTTAAAATCTGCCCCCAGTGCCAGTGGTTCAGAACTATCCAAATAAAGCAGTTGCTTTAAGGACTGTTTGCTTTTCCTCTCAGGCTCCTTCTCCCAACGCTATATTGTTTGTGGAAAAAGAGCTCTCTGGGTGGGTCATTTCGCTGTCGTGGTTAAGAAGCTGTATTTGAAGTCTGGTTCTGTGTAGAATTTTTTTTTTTTTTTTTTTTTCCCTCCATGTCAGGATGTTACCTTTTTCCCCCCGTGAAACAGCTCTTTCCCATGAAAAACAGCTTCATGAGGGCATTTGCTGGGTGACTCCAAAATGCAGCGAACGTAACCCTTTTTTCATACCAGGAAAACAAATTATTTCTTGAATAAAGCCGTGTCTATACACCTCTGCATTTTAACTTTGCTTGGACGCTTACTCCCGAATAACTTTCTATCAAGGAAACACGCTTAATTATTCCTGAGTAATTCTGCCTGCTGGACTGCAATCCCTCAAATTAATACTATGTGGGATTTTTGTTGACGATGTTGTTTTTTTCATCTGAAATTATGCCAAGGAGCAGGTTTCACTCTTCCATCTTCCCGCTCTACCTTTTGACTTTAAAGCAGATTCTCTGTGTTCCTTAAATAAACACTCCTTCTAGATACTTTTTACAGAGTGGCATGTACACCGTGAGCCAGAAACGGCATTAATGCATTTTTCTTCTGTGGCTTTGGAATGACGCGCGTCTAATGTGAATGTGTGTTGCCCCGGAGAATGCTCTGTTTTCTATTCTTGCATTTGATTTTCTGCAGCTGGGCAGCCACGTTTCACAGGTGGTTGGTAAGCTTATTAGATTATTCATAACTGGTTTTATTTCTTTTCTTTCCTTTTTTTTTTTTTAAACAATTAAAAACATGTGTCAAAAGAGCCCTGCGATGATTAGAAGCACTGCTGACATCTATTTCCCAGTTACCTTTTGCTGTTTTCACTCAGGTTATACAGAGCCCGGTGCTGGTACTCGTGTGAGTGTGCTGCTTACACATAAACACGGATCCAAGCCCCCACTGGCCAAAGGAGCAAGAAATTCACATGCTTCCTGTTGGAAATAATTTATAAAAAAAGATTTGCTGATGGTTTATCAGGGATTGCTGTGTGAGAACCTTCTGTTGCTTTCCTGGGAACGAGCAGCAATCACAGTAATAATTGTGATAATGATGATGAATGTTTTGAGGCATTTTTCTGCTGATGATCCCAAAGTAGTGACAAACTCTGGGCAAGCAGAAGATGAATTCCCAATCTATGGCAGTATCAAAAAAAGGCACATACGCCAGGAAGGGGGAAAGTACTGAGGGAGTCACTGATGGGGAGAATTTGAGGCAGCAGAAGAGGCCGACTCCAGACCCCATTAACATGAATCTGTGGCTGAAATTCAGCCCGGACTACCAGGCTTTGCAAGCCTCCATCGGACTGGTTCCAGCCATGTGTGAGCCAGATACCAGCTCTGCATCTCCTCCAGAGGAGGACTCTGGTAGCTCTCATGTGGCCTGTTCAGCTTCTGGTTCCCAGAGGAGCCAAGGCTGACTTTTCAGAGGTGTTGAGCTTTGACTGGCTCGGATTCAGACTGTGTATTATCCCTTGTGAATAGTCAGACCCCAAAAAGCTGAGCTGATTTTCAGAGAGGAACTTCTAGCAGAGGGAATTAATTCAGTGTTGTACATTGTATGCAGGCTTTTTTAAGTGCTTTTGTTTAAAAAGGGTAGAATTCACATTTCATTGAAACTGCTAGACTTTTAAAGGATTCATGCATGCAATGGAAGGAGAAGGGGTAAAAAGATCAATATCAGAAAGAGTGATGTTGACAGGTGGCACCCACAGCAAGAAGGTCTTATGGATATACTCTTTGCTGACAGCAAAGACATCAGCACTCTGCAATCTTCAAAACTCCTAACCTCTGTCTTCAGGGATGACTCCAGGAGCAAATTCATAAACCCTTGTATGGAGGACACCTGGTCCAGCCCAGTCCAGACCTATGGACAGAGCAGAGAGGCATTGCAAATGGAGCCAGGAGAGGGGCTCAGCATACCCGTGGGTAGTGATGATGGGACCTCTTTTGCTTTCATCAGGCACAGAAGTGTCTATTCGCATGCACGATCCTGTGGGCTCAAGCAGAGCTATTCACCAGCTATTCCCTCTGCCTCAGAGCATCACCCATCCCCAGAGCGGTTCACACCAACAGACTTTGGGCAGAAACTCTTTGTCTTCCTCTTTCTCACTGCGTTCAAGTGACAACTACATCTTCCCATTGGCTTCCACGGTCAGCCAGTAACTCCCTTCTTTTCTCCAACTCTTCTGCTGCTAAATAATTCAGATGCTGAAAAGCTTATTTTTAAAATACTCCTGGCTTGTTAGTATCCTTCGCGCACTGCAGTTTTCTGCATTGTCTCCTTCTCCGCCTTCGGGTCATTTCTTATACACAGGAAACAAGAACAGGATGGCAAAGTTTGCATGAAATATCTATTCTTGCCTGGGAGAAAATGCAGACTGCTGACTCAGGCTACGCTCACAAACAGTCCAAACACTGCAAAATATATAGCCCCACCACTCCTCCAGCTGCGCATTTTCCCACTCTCACCATCCACCACGACTTGTTTGGAAATCACCCACCTTCAGGAGGCTGCTCTTTGAAAAAATAACAGGGAGAAAATACTTTAGAAACATTTTGGAAGGCAACGACTATCTGAGGTTGAGTATGCACTTACACCTAACCTCACCCCAACACAAGTGGGAGTTGAGAAATCTGCTGTCTGCGTGAAAAATGTCCCCGATAGCAGCCTTTTGTCATGTTTGATGGGTACATATGCACTTGTGGAGGCTGCCATGAGCTGTGCTCCTTGGTGACCTTTCCTTCACAGACGGAAATGAACTTCTTCTCTTCATCCTGACATCTGCGAGCAATCTGAGGCTGCTCCATACCACACAGCTTGGTTTCCTAACATTTTGGTGAGGAAAGATCACGTGGGATGAGCTGAACAATATTTTCCAGTTTGCCCACAGGTCTCACCTCTGGTTCTAATCACTTCATGGAAACCAACAGCATGTCTACGGTGCCTGATCAGAGGAGAAGCCAGATTCACTCAGCTATCTTTTTTTCCCCCAAAGGCTCTTCAAACGTGTCTGAATTCCTACTTTTCAAGTCAGGAGTTAGTGGGGGGGCTTCATTAAGTAGTCATGGAAACACCTAAGGAAAAGAAGCAACCTAACAGGAGACTTAAATGGAGACGAAAGAACAAATCTGGCCTCAATCAGGGGAATCTGGAGTCATTCTGGAATTTTATTGTGCAAATACCAGTCTTCTTACCCCAGAAGTCACCTGCTTTCCTGTCCGAAGGTCTGTTCCTACTATCTCAGGCACTTTTCAGCTTTTCCATTTGTCAGTTTTGTCTTCTGAGACATTTCCCAGTGGGTGAGGAGAGGTGGACTGTGCTTGTAGGTCTGTCTCTGATGCTCTGCGTAGCCCGTGAAGGTCACCAGCAATGTCACTCCTGAAAATGTGCTTTTCTGGCTTAATCAAGGCCAGATTCCCTGGGAGGGCTGGGATCCAGGAGACAGTGCTTCCAGCCTGCCCAGCTGCATATGTTCAGCGTACACTGCCTGATGCTGCACAGCCCCCATCTCCGCCCTGGCTGGGGCTACCCCTGGTAATGATGCTCCTACAGATACTGGGAATAAAGCTCCAATTAACCTCAGTGAGATCAGACCTTGTTCAGCTTGGAGTGATTCTGAAAATACCATTTATCTCATTGTCTTGGCCCACAGGTTCCCCCAGGATGGTATTGCTTCCTTTGCCTGCACTACTGGAGGTGGAAATGTCTCACTGCTTGCCTGTGGTCCTGTAGAATCGCTCATCAGCACCGGGAGGCACAAATAAATAACAATGCACGACACCACCTGAAGTTTATCAGAGTTGAGATTGGGGTTTTAGTTGGCTAGCATAAGGAAAAATATGTTGGGTTTTTGTGGGTGGCTGGATTCCTGTTGGTGAAGCGAGAAAACCACCCTTCTGCCAACAGCTTATCTCCTTTCCTCTACTTCTAGTTTATTAACGTCAGATCCTGCTTGATTAACTGAGCTGCCAGCGTTGCTTGTGCTTCACTGCTCATCTGCACAGATTGCTTTCACAAATGGTGTGATCTCTTCTTTCTCTGGTTACTCTGCAAATATAATTTTATATGAGCATGTTTTCCAGTCCTCCCAGCTGCACTGAAGTGACTTTTCCTGTAGTAAGAAGTTAGTCCAAGGTTTCGCTGCAGCCTTGATGGTTAAGCTGGAGCTACAGGGAGCTGTCAGGCAGACTACATACTTCTCTCATGTTTCACTGCTAGATCACTCATTTTTTGCAACCTGAGCTCTTTATTTTTCTCACACGGGACCCACAGTCACCAGTGCTATCTATGCACGTCCCAGTTCACTCCTAGGGCTCGGCAAAGCTCAGCTTCAGGGTGCTGGGAAAAGATGCGACTCTCCTATTAAACCTAAAAAGAGCAGTTTGTGGTAGAAACTGCAGGAAAAAAGCTTTCTCTCCCCACTCCTCCTCCCATCCTCCCCGTGGGCGCTGCTGCTCACCCACATTTTCCCAAGCGCTTTCTCCACTTTATTTTCATGGAGTCAAGGAAGCAACTCGCTCTTTGGGATTTACATGCCTTTGAGGTAAAGGCAGAGCAGCTTTGAGAGACGAATCCTTCTCTCTGCTGCCTGCTTTGTGGCTAGCCTTACAAACCATGGGAGAGGGATTTTGCAGCTCAAACTCTGCAGCCTTTTCTCGTTGCTGTCTGAGCTGACACCTTTCCTTTGAAATGGAGAACGTGGCAAGCAGTTTTTGCCCAGTGTCTTGAGTCTTAATCCAACTTTTTCAAGGGATTCAAGATTTTTGTGGGCAGTTTCTTTTTTATTCCTCCCCTGACCCACTTTGCTGCTGTGCTTGGATAAATAATTTCTGCAGGGTAAGAAGCGCAGCCAAAGTAAGTAGCTTAATGTCTTTTCTCAGTAAAAAAAGCATAAAAATTATCAGTCTCAGATTCACTTTGACACTCAGTTAAAACTATGCTCAGACATGATGGAAAAATATCACAAACAAAAACTGCACAAAGACCCTGGCTCCAAAGTGGTTAGTACCTTCCTGAGTTACTTACGTTCATGCAATAAAGATTGTGTTTTCATTTTGAGCATAAAGGCAAAACTGGTGATAAATCTGGAAGTGGTTTTCACCCAAATTTCGCTTGGTGGCCTCATCAGTCTTGTATGATTGATTCATCCCATGTCGTCCTTGTAGAGTTGAAAGTAAAATGAAGCAACAGAGGATTGCTGTTTTGATACCATACTGCATTATTTCTGAAAGAGTCCTGCCAGAGGAGAGAAAAGGATGTTATTCCCTGCTAATCTGGGCTGCTTGCAGGGTCCAGGCTGGAATATCTCAGGATTTGCCTTTGAAGTCCCTGCAGTGAGTGCGGCTCTTGCACACCCAGAGATACCCAACAGTCAGCTCCTGAGACCTCAGGATTTCCCTTTTGCATTTAAACTCAAGAATGAGAAATTCAGCCCAGTACTTCCCTTAGAGACCTGGGTGGGTTTTGGCCACCCTGCAGCAGGAGTGATGGAACTCCTCTTCTGATACATGGTGCCTCCAGTGGCTGAGCAACCCAGTCTGTTCCTAAGGGCTTTGCAAAGAGAAAATTAACAAGACGTGGCCATATCTGAACTGGCATGCAATATGGAGGCACCAGGTGTTTTTCTTCTCTTTCCAGTCCTGTTTTTTCCTCCACTTGGTCCTTAGGTGATGCCATTACAAGGAAAGACTGGTTTTTCTCCTGTCAGTGTTAGAACTGGTCAGCGGATACCCTAATCCCCCAGAGCAGTTACCTGATCATGTCTGCACACACTGCCAGCACTCCGAAGCAGCCCATCTGTAGATCTTAAGAAGCCTGAAGTTATGTCTTTCTTTGCTGACTCCAGATAATCAGGTAAAGCTTTGCCTATGCCCCAAGGACAGATAATAAAACAAACAGAAAAATTCAGATAAACTGGAGGCAAAACATACCCTCAAGCTCATGTTTTGTTAATGTAAATAAAGATGACATTTTCACTCGTCATTAAATTTCAGCTGATTCACTGTGTTGTCCCACCTTGCCTGTACAGCACTAATAACCATTACAGGGATTCTTTTAGTACCTTAAACCAATCTGGTAAGGCAATTTCATTCCTTCTCAGCAACACTTGTGATTAAAAAACTTACTTCCATAATGGAAAAGACTGTGAAACATTTACTCATCTTCCCCAATAAGAGCCTTTCTGGGGAGGAAGGGGAAAAGGGCAAAGTAATATTTTCCAGTACTCACCAAAGCTTGAATTTCATATGAAATTTTAATTCTTCATATATTTTTAATCCTAGCGACCCGATCTGGGTAGGATGGTGTTTGTATATCATGTATCACACACACACAACGTTGCTCAGAACATTGCACACACACACATAACTCGCCAGGGATTGTTTTGCACTTGGTTATTTGTTGCATCCACATATCGACATTTTATTATACTTATATATCGAATTAACAGGATGGACTCCTGCCAAGAGTGGAGTGCACAGAATGGTGGATCAGCACACTCTGCTGCCATTCAAGCACCCCTGCACTGTCACTCCAGCTGGGCTTGCCACATGCAATATTGCACAGAGATACTGGTGTCCCAGTCCTCCCCCATAAAGCACCAGCGTTGGGTTGGGTGCCTGCGGTGAGGTGCCACATGCCCCCTTTGGGTTTTGCATCCCCTCTACTGAGTCCAGCATATTTTGGCTCCTTGAGCATTAGGGTTTTGCGGTTCCCCATGTGAAAATGATGCCTGCTGAGCTCAGCCCAGGCAGGTGCACAGCTCGGTGGACTTGAGCCTGAGGCCAGCTCTTCTCCTTTCCACGGCTGTGTGCTCACCGCTCCATCAACACAGATTTATTTCCATGCTCGATTTGTAGGAATAAAAGAGCCAGATAAGAAATATGTTTTTAATAGTAATGTCACCAATGAATGCCGAGAATCTTGATATCAGCCATTAAGTAAAAGCAGGGGTGGAATGAGCATCATTTGTCTGTTGCCAGCTTCTCTCAACTGGCTTTCATTTAGAGGAAGAAAAAAACCCAATCATTGCTATGCAGGTAATAGTGAAATATATTTGTTGTCAGTAACAGGTCAAAATGCAGAGATATGTTATTCACAGCAAGCTGACTTCACATTTTCTGAGCTAAATGCTGGATCCCTTTCCTCAATTATTCACATATGTTTTCTGGTTTAATAATAACCCACATGCTGTCCCCTAAAGAAAGCTTGCAGTTTACAGACTGCATGATGTTCAACTAGAATACATAGTCTGCTTGGCTATTTCTTCTTCCAGAAGGCGAACCAGTGAATCACAGAGATGAAATCAAGAAAAGTGCCAGTATAAAGTACATCCTGTTGAAATAGAAAAATAAACAATTCACCCACCAAAGAGATTGCGAGACAAGTTTTAACGACGCAGCTTCAGCAGAGCAACTTAAATAAGAAACAAAGCGAGCCTGATGGTCATGTCGTAATAGCTAACCGATGTTTTTCCCCTGCACAAAAACACTCGATCATTCAGCATGTTTGGAGGCGGCTGCCACTGTGTTCCAGCATAACATGCTGCATTCCATGGGGAAACAGCATATATGTAACGTTACATAATAAATGGCCACACTTGCTGCTTAGCAAGTGCTCACTAACTTTGATGTATGGTTTTGTCTGGTGTGCGGCATGTGACAGCAGAATTGCCCGGGTAAACAAGTATGTGCTCTGCTCTGAACAAACACGTCGTTTCTGTTACGAGTTCTGGAGCTGCATGGCAGATGTCTGTCTTTCCTTCTTGCTCTCTTTCTTTCTTCCACGCTCTCTGCTTCGGGCCTTCTGCAAAGCAAATTACTTCTAAGACCACATAGATTTGCACAGCTTTTCTATCAGCTTGGTTGATGCATTTTCTTACCCTTGAATGCTGCGTGGGTGCAAGGCTTCGTTCATCTTCAGAACAGCAAAGGCAAAATCAAAATAGTGAATGTGAGCTGGCCTTGTGCGAGGGCTCTTTGTAGACTGCTTCAGAGTTACCGTATGAACAATTATCAGAGCCATGGGCAGGTTATACAGCTGATCCATATAGAGAAATTATGGTCTGTATAATGAGATTATGGCCTGTTATAAGGATGCTAAGGTGGAGTCCATCTAGGAAAAAGGGAGGTCTGTGGCAGTAGGCATGGCTGGAGCTAGATAAGGAGTAATTTGTGCAGTCAGGCATGTGCCGGGCAAGAAATGAGGGGTGGGACCAGCTGTAGTCAGAAAGTCCCATTCCTGAAATCTCCTGCTCATGTCACCTTTCATGTCTCATTTTCAGCTCTGTGTCAGCAGGGAGGTGCCAGCTCAGGACATGCTGCCATGATGTGTGACACTGTGCTCATCACCGTTACAAATCCCCTTGCAGGTGTTGGATCCAGAGAGCTGGGCTGCTCACCAGTGGGGGTTTCAGTTTCCGATAGAAAAAAACAAACGTTTTGAGAATACAGATGGTGTTGATGTAACCAAACCCCAACTTCTCCCTGGAAAAAAGTTCAGGGGGAGATTTTTGACCAGCACCAAATGCACTTTTAAATGAGAGAGTTTAGTGATTCCCCCAAAGATGAAAGATGGAGAAGTTTCGGATTCCCCTCCTCCCATGCATCACCTCTGGATGATGCCTCAGCAGTCAGGCATTAAATAGCATCCTGCGACTCGTGAGCCCTTGCGTTCTTAAAGAGATCACTTTCAAGTGTAATGCAGTGAAACCTCATATGATTTCCATATGTCCTGCTGCCTGAATATTTTGCAACTGATTCACGACAAAAAAAAAAAAACTCTCCACTTATAAACACATTATCTTGACAGGAGCAATTCTTGAAGTAGCAGGAGATACGATAGCAGAGACTTTGAAGGGAGGTAATTATTATCCAGTAGCATTTTTCACTGTATGTCTGTGGAATTTATGTCAGTGAGTCACATCCTTTCAAAAGAAAGAATGAAAAGTGCCTTGTAGGACAGGTGAGCTCCTCCCCAAGCCTCCCCATGACTATTTAGCTCCAGAGCTGCTCGCAGCCCTGCCAGCAATGCTATTAGCTGAACAAGCCACACAGATCCAGATGCCTCGGCTGGGAAAGAAAATGATCCAGGCTTTGACATATGGGTTTTGCTACAGCTGTAGCCACAAGTGCTGACTCCTTTGCTGGAGGACACAGAGGGGCCAGATGGAAAGGAAAGCACTGCCGCCACTGCTGCCCACAAAACCGGACGATTTGAGGCAGGCGGCAATGAAACGGCACGCATACTTCTGACAGCATATAACTGGCCGGGAGAGCACAGCTCCGGGGGTGACACGGCTCTTGCAAGCACCAAGTGTTGTGCACAGGATGCAAAAGCCTCAAGGTCTGCCAGTCTGAGCCTCCTCAGCATTCCCTGTGAGGCTGGAAGTTGTTTTGTTTAAGTTGGGGACATCTCCCTCCTCTGTGCTAAAGGACTGATTTTGATGCTCAAGATGTGATTTTTTTCCAAAATAATGACCTAGTTTTCGGTGCCCATTCCGATACTCCTTAGAGGGACCTGCTTTCTGGAGAAGGCTGAGCACCTGCTTCTCTGCAAACCCCTGCCTGGAGCCCCAGAGCCTCTATCACAGCATCATGGACTGTAACTGGGACTGTATGTCTGGATCTGTTCCTAGACAGGTCCATCAGCAGAGTAACACATTGTGTGCATCTGTCAGGCTTAGTGATGTGGGAGAACCTGTGTGGCACAGGGAGCCAGGGAAACAGTCCAAGCAGAAGACAACCTGGAGCAGCAGCGCCAGGTTCAGCAGCTCTGCCTTGTTCTTGAAGGCTCTGGCTCCTCTTGCTTCAGTACAAAGCCAAAACCCAGAAGCTGAAAAGTGACAACCTCAGCTGCAAACAAAACTGATGGTTTATGGCCCCATCTCAAGCATAGCAGATTTCTGCAGTCCTGGTTGGTCCTGTCTGCCTACTAGGTCATTTAATCCCTCCCAGCTTCATCGGCCATTTTCTTCCTGTGAAAAGGAGCAACTGTTTCTCTCTTCACCCGACTTCAAATGTAAGAGGCACTCAACCTCTCCAAAGCAAGATATTTCAAATGAAACTCCCGCAGTGCCCAATCTGGAGTTATCCCCAGATGGCAGTCCCAGTGTTAAGAACAAATGCAAAGCTGATCAACAGCTGAACGACAGAGCTAGTCTGGGACTCCAGACACCCACCATAATTGGTGGCATCAGACCTGGGGGATCTAGATACTGATGTCAACGGAGGACTTCAAAAGCAGAAGGGGAACAACAACAGATGCTTGGCCCTAGCCGCTGGTCCAGAGCATTTCTCCCGGGACAGCGATGGACACAGCTCTCCTACATGGCACACAGCTGGCCTGCCTTGAGCCCAGGGGGGACAGGGCACAGGAGCTCAGCTGTCCCCTGCAGATCTCTTGGATTCCCGTAAAGAAATTTTGGTTTAAGTGAGTGAACCCGTGAGAAGAGCTCCCCTTTACATCTCTCCTTCCTGTGTATTTGCTTCCTGGTTTATGGAAGTCCACTCCTAGCTTTAACTGGGAATCAGAAGGATAACTGATGCTAGTGGGGGAATAACGTTGCATTAACTGCTCAAACCACCTGGTAGTAGCTGGTTAGATTGCATGTTTTCAGTGTGAAGGCTGGTTCAGCTCTTTGTGAATTTGTAGTAAATCAGCACTTCATAATAAGTACAAATGTTTCATTCTCACTTAAAAATTACTATGGTTAGAGGCTTGTAACGTGTAGTTTTCATGCAGGGGTTACATGACAGGAACTTAAATCTGTTCCATTTTCATCTATAATTTAAAACGTGTCATTTTGATCGATGAATTAGTAAAGGAACCCAGGATAATTTCGAAACTACCAGCTTAGTAAAGTTGTCTGACCTTGCAAATAACCTTTCCAGTTTAGAAGCCCTTAATAGCTTAACTATTAGCTAATCTCCTGGGAAACTTTTTTTTTTTTTTTCCCTGGGCAAAACTAGTATGGAAATATAACACCAGTAATAAGGTTTCCATCTTTCTTCTATCTTGATCTTTTTAATTAATTGCCACTCAGTAAAAACATAAGACTGGGAGGCGGGGGATAAAAGTCCTTGCAAGGAGGAGGGCAGGAGTTAACTGTAGGCTGTTTTGATCCTTTACCTGCCTCTTTTGCATAGATTCATTAGGTGCTGAAATATATTAGCAATTGTTAAGGCGTAACTGCTGCTTGATTGCTTGACACTTTTGGCTGAAAGCTGTGAAATAGATCACTTTGTAATGGAAAAAAGCTGCTCCTGCTTACAATGAGCAAACATTTAAAAACCTTGAATGCTTTGCAGGGCACCTCAACAGCCCCTGAGAGCTTTTGTGTTACAGTGGTGTTGTAGATGGCTCTTGGGGTTTGTGGGTGATTTCTTTCTGGGGAAGGGCGGTGGGGTTTTTTTCAAGGGCAACCATGGACTGCAAATGTGTGATGTTGTTAGAGGGAAAACAGAGCAGTGTGTAAGTGAAGAGGATAAATCGGAAGTTCATGGCCCAGGAGAAAAGTTAACATCCAGGTTAAAACAGGTCTCAGCTCCCTAAGTATCCTACTTAGTTCATTCTTCCAAAGTTTCTAGTGCCATTTTATCTCACAGCCCTCTAATACAAGCTGTTGAATTGATGAGAGGTTCTCCCTATAGCTTTACCTGATAAAGGGGTTCTCATTTTACTTTACATGCATTTTGCACTATGTTTTTCCATGCTGTCTGAGGAAAAAAAAAATATCAAAAACCAAGAAAATCCATTTTCTAGGCTAACGGTGTGTGACCTTTTAATTGCTCTAGCTTTCTGGCAGCCCACCTCCAGGTTCAGCTGATGGTAGTCCTGGTAAGGACAGGGGCATCACTGTGGAAAGCACCCAGGGAGGCCTTGGGTGTCTGCTGTGCTTCAGGTGATGCTATCCCCACTCCTTTCACCCTTTGCCTGTCATTATTTAAATATTATTATTATAATATTAACTCTTGCTGTTCTAGTAATAAGAAACCAGAGGCATGCAACTGAAATGAAAGGTCCTTTCAAAACACAGTAGGAATGTTTTCATTTTTTAAAAAGCCTTTTTTTTTTTTTTTTTTTTTAATAGTGTAAGTGAAGAGCTTACTGAGACCCACACTTACCTGCAAGCATTCTGCATATTTGCTGGGAGAAGCATCATCCACCACGCAGGTGAAGGCACAGTTTACATAGTAATAACCTGGTTCCTGGAAGAAGACATACAGAGTTTTGGTACAAGGGAACAGAGCCATGGGGGCTTGCCTCAGGCTTATCTTTAGCTGCTGAGGTTTATTTTGCTGGTTCTGCAGTTCAAGCATTTTTAGCCACATGAGTGAAGGTAAGTCCCTATCTCAGCACGGTGACACCACCAGCATCTGCTCTGGCACCACCCATGTAGGCTATTGATCTCTAAACGTCTCCTTCCCCGCTGAGACTGTGCAGATACCAACCGCATGTGATGGACTGAGCGCAGGGTCCTGCTCTGCGGGCTCTGTTTTTAGTGAAAATGAGCTTCATCCATGCTCAGCAACTGGTGCTGCCTGGTGACCTTTGAACCAGCACTTAAGCCCCTGGAGCACAGAAATTAGACTTCAGTCTGGAAGGCCCTCTGCTCCAACAGATGACCTGTTATTTTATCTTGAACAGCGGCAGCCGTGGAGGAGCGTTGGCACATGGCTTTTAGAGCTAATCACTCACGCTCTTTGAGGAGAGCAGGAATTTCACTCCCTCCCCCTCCAGCAACCTGGGACTTTATTGCATGTCTGGATCATTTCAGGCTGATCCTTCCTTCACTTTTTCTATTTATTTCCCCCAGGCTCAAACTTCTGCTACAATCCCTGGACCTCTCTAGCACACATGATGGAGGTTCTCCACTGAACCCAACCCCTTCCCTACCGCAGGTCCTCAGTATCCCCCTCCATGAGCCACTGGCCACATGTTTCACCCTTCTGGGATCTCCCTGCTGAACCCTGCATCTCCCATACCAAAAGCCTGTCTTCCTGCCTCTTTCACTACCATCATCCATCCCTGATGAAGCACAGGTGGCAATCCAAGGAAAAGGTGAGAAAAAGCAACTCCCCCACTTCCCTTCTATCAAGCCTATGGGGAAAGCCTGAGGATACAACCAAATCAGAGAAGGGAATCTTAATTTTTTCATGCCCTGAGGCTCCTAAATACTTGTGGTTTATTCAGTCCAGTTCTGCTCTACTTAACAAGGGCTCCCTGCGGGGACTGAAGTGTGGAGTAGCAACACATAAGCTTGTGTCAGAAAAAAATGGCAAATGTCATAGCTAGCTAAGAGAGACTGAGATTCCAACCAAAAGCCCTTGCAATTGAATTGTGGAAAGCCATTGGTAATGTGCCCAAACTCCTCCTAAAACTTACATGAGAGCAGTGATGAACAGGGTGAGCCCCGTGGCTACTCCAGCCTCTCTCCTCTCCCATTATGTCTAAATCAGCTGTAGGGTCTCTCCAGGGCTGCTGGTCACCACCTCCACCCATCAGGAGGTCTAGGCTGGTGGGTCAGACCCTAAATCGGTTCCTCCAAGCAGGTGTTGATGGCAGACTCGTTCCAGCCCTCATGCCGCTGCCACGGGGGCAGAGCTCAGAGGCTGCCAGTGGGCGAGGTGAGATCCTGTGAGAGGAGAAGCAGGTGCTGCTGTGTCTGGTCTTGCTGGCTGCTATATTGGATGAAGCTACAGTTAGAAATACATTCAGAGATGCTCAGCATCACAGGAGACAGAAGAAATGAACCTGTTGTGTCTGTCTGTGTGGTGAATCTCCAGCATGGTGACCATCACCTCCTTCTCTAATCTACCACCTTCAGGGTGATTCTGAGTCTCTGGTCTCCAAGGGGTTATCCCTGGACCATATCCCACAGTGTGCACCCAGTCCAAACACTGCATGCACACACACAGCTTTTCTGGAGGTCCCTGAGCTAATGAGACTGTACTTGTCCTCATAAGAAACAGCCTTGCAACCCACAGAAAAGCCATTTAATGAAAATGCTGGACTGTAAAGCTCCTGTCTGGTTTGGGACATTGCAATTGCAGAAGAGAATTCATGGCCTCTCGCAGAGGACTGCACTCAAAGTAAATAATATTATTTCAGAAAACAAAATTCATTTTGCAGCCTGAGACCAACTGCAACAGGATACGAAGCAGGGGGAAAAAAGTAAAAATGCCTTGCCCCCGGGGCTATTTATTATTTATACACCACTGTGCCTAGATAAACTCTTCCTTGAAAGAGTAGGACGAAAATAATTCTGCAATGTGGAAACAAACTACCTATTTAAAGTGAGTTTATGCCTGAATGGCCTCATTATAAAAACAGTCTGCATGCAATAACTTTTTACCTTTTTATACATTATCCAATGAACTGCTTTTTGTCACTCTCACCAGTTTCAGTGCTTTCATGCAACCACCTTGGTGGAAAGCCTCCACGGTTTCCTTAGAAACGTCTTCCTTCCTGGATGTTGACCCATGGTGGTTGAGGCAGCTAAAACCCTGGAGAGGTCCTGTTCAAACAGGAAAGAGCAGACAGTTTAATGGCCAGCTTTGCAGCTCTGTTCCTCCACAGTTTACAGTAGTTGGGAGCTATAAAAAAAAAATATCATAACGAATGTTTCTTTATTTTATGGTCAGCTTTGTGTTGCTGTTTTTGACAAAAGCCGAATCTGTAGCTCACAGGCTATTGTCAGGCAGCGGCAGGGTAGAGATGGTTCACTTGCAAAGTGCTGCTGGCGCTTGGGAGATGACTCCCCATGTGCAAATAGACTTTGTCCTTTGGAAAAAATACATGCTGTTGAGCTTATAGGTGCATTCATAAGTTGGTAGCACAAGGGAGGCAGTCTGAGGAGCTGTAAATAACGTCACTTTTCAAGTGTTTTGCAGCTCTCATACATGAATACTCTGCAATGTCTGAGCAGGAATTAAGAGGCTGGAGTCCAGAAGTCCATGAGAGAGCTGGGAAAAACACTTGTCAGGCCAGGACATTATTAAACTAGGCTTATCTCTGGCTCTGCTCATGGCCACTCTTTCCCAGGGACAGGTGTCCAGCTCAGGTGTTGACTGCTGCCACTGGCATTTCTGGAGATGTTGCTGGCGAAGTTGGAGGAGGCTTCACGGTGACCCTCATGTGAAGAGACCTTGTGAAATCTTTCTACCACACACATCCCACAGACTCATCCCCACCCATCTAAGACATCACCGAGAGCAAGCCCATGCGCAGGTCATGCAAGTGTTTCAGATTTGCTGCTTCCTTCCATTTTTATCCACTTCCAGAAGAGCTCATGAAGTCTTTCAGCTATGCTAAGACCAGGGCACTTGGCACTGTCTAAATACTGATGGCATCTTCCAAATGCTGCCTGTTTCTCCAGGTTTTGTGGCCTTTACATAAAGAATGAAATAACCAATGACAGTTGAATTATCAACGCTAAACTGCTTAACACTCCAACTCTCCAATCTGCTATTCTTGCTGCATATAGCAGCCACAGGCTTGGGAAATACATGGTATAAAGAGCAGCAACACATCTCCAGGACATTTTCAGCCTGGTCCAAGGTGCCCACGGGTCCTGTGGTAAGCATGGCACGCACCCTGTCCTATCCAAAGGAGGACAAATGGCTGTTAACTTCGGCACAGCGCTGTGCTAATGCTGGTGCCCCAGGACCAGGACAGCCAGCTTGGAGTGACCGGGCACCACCTGCAAAAGCCATGCAGAGCTGGCCCAAGGCAGATGGCAGGGGGTGCTACCCACATGTCTGCCTCTTCACATGTGTGCCCTCATGGGTGCACATTCATGTGCAGAAAGTCCGTGTTACTTATGTCTCTACTGCACTCGCTTAGCTGTTAAATCTATAGGGAAATCTTGGTCGCAAGGACTGGGCACAAGCAGACAGAATCAACATAAAGAGGCAAAAAAGGGAGAACTGTAATTAACAACAACAAAAATAAATTACGTAAGAGCATTTCTCTTAAAGTTTTTAATAGCAAACATTACAGAGAGCAGGTTTTTCAAGCCAAACAGGAAGGAAAACAAACAAACAACTACAGCGAGCTAACTCACAGGCTTTTAGATGTCAGGTTATTAACTGGGGACTCACAGACAGGAACTGATGAAGCACAAATCTCCGGGGAAACAGATGAGGTTTTCAAAGAACACAAACACATAAAACCCGAAGATGTACATACATTTATAAATAAGTCCAGGGAAGAGCTGGACACCTGATTCCCAGGCTGAGAGTTATGAGCCGAAAGAAGAGTCTGAAGACTTGATCCATATTTTTAAAATCTGGAAATGGTTGAGGAGTTGATTTGGGTATGTGAAAATCTTGGACAAGACAGACAATATTAGTGAGAGTGATGATGCTGGCCTGGATGTGACAGCAAAAGAGGAAGGTAAAGAAAAGCTGAAAAATATCTAGAAATGTGGAGGCCAAGTGTTAGGCAGCTCCATCCTCTCCAAAGGATGGGGATAGTTATGGAACAGTACTCCACAGCACTCACACAAACTTTAGGGCAGAAACACTGCCATTAAGTCCTATCAGAAACTATTAGGCTCTTGAGGGATCCTGAGCTCTGCTTCAGGATGACCTACCACGGGCTGAGCTGCTCTTTTCCAAACATCTTTCAACCTCCAGACAGTTTATATTTTCAATGACACAGTAGTGGATAAGTTTTAATACCTACAGGCAACAGTTAAATGACCTCTTGGTGATGTGTAAATTAGCCAGTGGACAGTTGCCCCAGAGAGAAATGGCAAACAAATATTTATTAGTTGTTTCAAAGAACCACAGTCATAAAACTTTGTTGCTTGACTGCAGAAGTGTTTGTGTTTTTACTGAAACCAATGCTAAAGGTGATGGCTTTATTCCTAACTGAGGTAACTTCTGTAACCCTGTGATTTACTGCCTTCAGGTAACAGAAAAAAAACCCCAGAATGTGTTTTAATGTATCTCGCTCTTGCAGCATGCCAGCAAGATGCCAATAAGGAATTTAAATAGCGTTTTACCTGAGCAAAATTACTGATGGTTTCACTAAAATATCTAATTTTGCGACTGCTATGCTTTTTATCAGAGCAATCACCCACCTTCTGGGCAAAGGGCTCCAGCTAAATCATGATGTTTTAGGACAAAACAGTGTTACAAGGAAGGTAACAGGAAGAACGTGAGCATTGGAACGTGTAATAGGGCTTGATACTGGATCCAGTCCTGTTCAATAACTCCATTAGCAATGTGGAGGATGGGACAGAGAACACCTGCAGCGTCTCCAGATGGCTGATGGGTGTGCTGCTCTTCAGGGGGACTTCAAAAGCTGGAGAAATGGGCCAAGGGGAATCTCATGATGTTCAACATAGGGAAGTGTTGGAGTGGGGTGGACTGACTCCATGCATGAGGGCAGGCAGAGGACTGGCCGTCTGGGAAGCAGCTTGGCAGGATAGGATCTGCAGGTTGTGGTGGACACCAAGCTGAACGTGAGGAGCCAGAGATGTACCCTCACAGCAAAGAAGGCCACCAGAACCCTGGGCTGTACTGGGAAGAGTGTTGCCTTCAGGTTGATGGAGCTCATCCTTTCCCTCTGCTTCGCACTGGTGGAACACATCTGGAGTGCTGGGTCCAGTGCTGGGCGCCCCAGGACTGGAGAGAGTGGACACACTGGAGACAGTCCAAAGATGGCTGAGGCACTGGAGCATGTCACACAAGGAGAGGCTGAGACTCTTTAACCTGGAGAAAAAGGCTCAGGGGAGCCTTATCAATGTGTATAAATACCTGACAGGACAGATTAAAGAAGTCTGAGCCAGTCTTTTCTCAGTGGCACCCAGTGTCAGGCCAAGAGACAATGAACACAAATTGAAATACAGGAAATATAATTTATATGTTAAAAAAAAAAAAAAAGTTTTCTTTAAAGTGAGGGTGGTTGAACATGGGTAGTTACCCAGAGAGGTTGTGGAGTGTTCCTCCTCTATCTGTCTTATAAACTAAGCCACCATCTAAACTCAAAAACCACATTTAGACACCTAATTGCCTATCAGGATATTCAGAAATACTGAGGGGATATAAGAAATCTTTAGCTTCAGTAGAGACCACACATAAAGTAGGTATTGTCTAACAGGAGGGAGGCTGTCAGAATCTAAGGATACAGATAAATCCTTGTAGTATTCTATAGATATCATAAACATATATATGTGGATATATATAACACAGATGTATTTCCTAAATCACAGTAACCTCTAATAAGGTCCATGCTGAACAATGAGCAGTTTGGTATTCGGCAAATAATGTTAATCTTCCCCTTGCATTCTTAAGATGACACTAGAACGTGCTGTCATTTGGTCAAGGTTAACTTAGAGAAAAAAAATTAGATTTCTAAACCTACATATAGGTTGCTAGATTGGAGCTTAGACAGAAAGGCACCAGGAATTTATGAAAGGTAAGGAAATGATGAAGGCACCTGGGTGTGTGCCATTGCTGAAACTTCTGAGTTTACTTCAGTGCATCTCCAATAAATGGTTGAACGGATGAATGGCCTTAGCATATGCAATGGGGGTTAGAGTATGCACGGATTTGAGCTTAATAGGCAGTGCTGCAAAAGTTATGGAAAGACCCCGAAATCCATTAGTCTCGTTGTGTGCCGTTTTCTTATTCTCCTGCAGACACAATGGGACTGTGGTTTGGTATGAATTTATAGAAGATTATGGCATGTACACTTTGGTCCAGCCTTTGAAATAACTTGCGTTTCAGTGACCCTAGCATCCTGAGTCAGCTTGGTTAAGGAAATATGCCCTGAGAGGTCATAAAAGAGGCCAGGCCCTCTATGACTCTGTGGAGACTCATCAGTGCCTGGAGACAGCCATCCTTCAGGCTCCGGTTTCCTACAATTTCTCTCTTATCTCCGTGGATAGCGTAGTTATCCTGCAAAATGGGCACTCTTTAAAACAGATGGTCTCTAAAAGTTTGGCTTGAGGATTCAGACAAAACTCAGAGAGAATATCCCGATGATTTCAAACCACAAAAGAAAGTCTAATGATGATTACTCTGCAAGAATTTCCCAGGTCTGCAGGGAAGCTGTTTCTTAGCTTTCTGTGGGGAAATTATGTAGCTACTGGTCTGTTTACAGTGGGGAAAATAAATTCTTTTCAGTATGCATGAGTGAATAGCGGCTAAAGTATTTCACTGCTCTGTTCTTGCCAATTCACCTTTCAGTTGAGACTATGACAAAAAAATGTCATCCCCAAAGGAAGTCTTCATTATTCTGGGAAGACACGAATTAGCACAAATTAAAATTCTATTTGCATAATTCTCTTGGAACTCTAATTGAAATGCTTTTGCAATCCTACTTACACCATTTGTTCCTCATTTAACTTCATAATGCTACTGAATCAAGTTAAAAAAAGAAAAGCTGCTGTATGACTTTCTTACGAGACACATAAGCCTGGGTAGATGTTCCTGGGAAGCTTTGAGCGTGTGTCATCAGGCAGCTGGTCCCAGCTTCCTGAGGTTCCATATTCTCTGTTCTTCCTTAGGGCATGTGAGTATTGACTTGAAGAAGCCCTCTCTGACCCACCAAAAGACAAGTTCCTCGGGTACCTTCAAGGAAGACTTTACAAAATGAGAAGTAAAAGAAGGGGAGGAAGAAAAATAACTCCAGGATGAATTTAGATGAGTTGTTATTAATTATGAAAATTCCTTTATTAACCCCTCCAAATCATCTTTGCTGTTTCTGGGGCAGGGAGGGGAAAGTTGTAAAGATAACTGAAATACATTAAAGGGATGAACTCCATAGTCTGTGCAGAAAGGCGTGACACACCAGATAAACCCGTATGGACTATCTGCATGTTTACTCCGCTTTTCTATAAAATAACTGGCCTGTCACCCACAGAGTGACTCTGCTTTCCAGGAGTGCCAAATCCAGAGCTGAGTGACTTGGTCTGAAAGTCAGATCAGTTTTACGTGGCCTCTCATCCCCCCAGACTACTTTCCTCCATAAAGACGCCTGCTTCATTAGTGCCGAAGGTGAATTTTATAACAGCACCAAAGTCCGTTCTCATATGTAATCTTTGTCTAGAGAATAGGACTTTTGACATAAACCTGGATGGTAGTTCAAAGCCTTGCTGCATAAACACACATCCATTTTTTGTACTTTAGGAATAGGTAATGTAAGAGTTGAAAGGTGAAGGTTATGGCAGTTCGTGTTTATTTCACCAAGAGCCAAGAGATGGGAAACATCTGGCACTTACACACCATGCAAGTCTTAAAAACAAAGAGACCTAGACTTTAGTCCGGCTGAGCAAGCACTGGGATAAAAGCTAATGACAGGCTGCTTATTTAAAGGGATCATAATACAGAACAGTCATGTAGGGAACCAGGGACGATTCAGGAGGGGGAAAATGAGGGGAAAATTTAGCTTTGTATTTCCAAGTTAAGGGTCAAAGACTGACTTCAGTTACACTCCAGTGTCAATCCTGACCTGCAGGTCTTATACAGCATGTAGGACCCTTCCTATTTCACCCTTTCCTGGTTTCTAACATGAACAAATATCCAAAGCAGTGATCAGAAGTGCTGCTGATGTGTTTCATGTGTGACGATGTAGAAGTCCTCAGAACCAATTGTTTTCAGGAAGGTGAGAGGGGAGCCTGAGCATAGAAGTGACTCACGGGGATGTGAGCTGTTGCTTTAGTGTGAAAAGCTTATCAGCATTTCTTGGGAATGATGGAGATGCTCCAGAACATTGCTGTGGCTTCCCTGGGGCAGATCTTCACCTGTTTTGCATCTTCTTACAAAGGATTGTCATGAAAAAGGTGTTTTATAGAGTGAGGCTTCCTTCTTTAGAAAAATCCCAGGCTGAACATGTTCATTTGTTGTTGCTGCTCCGCTTCAAAACACATCAATTCTGATCTCTCACCTTCTTTACTCAACCCCCAGAATAAAATAGTCTCTTCAGCACAATCCATTTTGACCCGCAGAGATTTACGTGGAAGCTGAAGAGTAATGTCTTTTTTGCCCCTTTCCCACTGCCCATTGGTATTGTACGGGCCATGCTCACACGTCAGCTCAGCCAATAACAACGGGCTGCATGGTCACCCCCTGCCTCCCCAGTCTCCTGACTTTGCCTAATGTCCTATCCACATCCTAGCAGTTACATGAGAGGTTCACCTCCCACCACAAAAAAAAAAAAAAAAAAAAAAAATCAAAAGGAAAAAATAGGATTATTTGTTGATGATGTGCTATGCATGTGCCATTTCTCAGCCAAAACCACATATGCTACAGCCATGCTGTTTCATGCATAGTCCCCTACCCACTGCTTTGATGACAGTGCAAGAGCCTTAGAGCTAAGGACAGTTCCACTTTTTGCTTTTGGCAAGGTAAATTTCCAATCCCAACCCCTCAACAATCCCCAGAACTAATATTCAACATATTTCCAAGATAATGAAGAAATATGGATGACTCCTTCTAAGATTTTAAAGCTACTGAAAACTGAGCATTCTCTACGTTGTAGCAAACATGCATGAGAGTCTTCTATAACATGTTGGTTTTTCAGGAGAAAAGACCTGTCATAGACATACAACTAAGCCGCATAAGAGCTCTTGATCCCATAACACGTGATAAGGAAAAAATGGTTACTGCCCTAGAAAGACATTTCTGAGGGTCGTTACATGATGGGACCTTAAGTGCTGATGCTTATTAAGGCTGTGGTTTGCACCCAACTATAAGATTTGTGGTATCATACCACCGGTGCCATGTGCAGGACGAGCAACACGCTACTAGAGCATAGACAAACTCTAATGGTTCACATTTGTCAAAAAACAACCAAAAAGCACCCCCCACTCCCCCTTTATAACAGCAGGTTTTTTAGCATATCAGTATTGTCCTAACTTCATGTTGGACCAGCTATCTTCTGCCCTTCCACAGCAGAGGTGCAGCTAGCCCAGAAGTATAAAGCTGGTATAAATTCCCTATCATGTCCCTTGGCTAATTTGACAAAACACAATCATGTGTCCATGCGTGATCCACATTAGATTTATACTCCTGGGTGAGCTGGTAGTGCACAGATCTGGTATTAATAATCCTGGAACCACAGCCTAAATCTATTAGCTGGAAGCAGTTATATGATTCTTAATCCTATTTTGTGTCAGCGCAGATGAATGCAACCAAGACAGAGCAGAAATTACATGTTTTTGCCTGGCTAAACTTGCCCTGAGTCACAGCTTTTGGAGAGTTCAAGTCACTCCAGGTACTAATCTTAAAACTGATGTTTTGGGGGCACTTTATGGAAATTGAACCTAGAAATTTAAGAGCCCAAAGGATGAAGATTTGTCCTGTAAGAAGTAGACTCCTTTTACTTGAAAAATGCTTATATCCCATGCAAAGAAACGTGATCTATGTTTGAGAACCCACCATTGGAGCAGGATGAAAGCTTACGTGCTTAACATAATTTGCAAGCGTGCTAAAGATTTGGAACATCATTCCCTGAAAACTTAATGAGACCCGTACTGGAACCATCCACCATAAAAATGTGTCTCCCTTCCTTAGAATAATTTGCTCATACTAAATATCTGAAAATCATAACCATGCCGTTTCCTCAGCAATTAGATATTTTTATATACTACATTTCTTTAATAATGCTAAAACATTTTATTCAAAAAAGCCATCCCCTTACAGACACATTATTAAATTACAATTTATAGCTCTTGCAGTGGGGTAAGTTATGTTGCTTTACTAAAGTATTTTAAAGACTGGAGTTTTACCGACACGTTGTTCCCTGTGAATCGTTGGCTACACCCACAAATGGTGCAAAGGTGCAAGTTGCATCTCACAGAGTCCTTCTGCACACCAGGAGGGAATTTATGTTTGGTTTTCCAAATAATGGGCTATCACAGAACGCACATCCCAACTGACTCTGAACCTCTGATGTTTAACACCCATTACCTATGTTGGGGGCGTCATATATTCTCTGTCACAAGCATTGAGAGGTAGTCAGACCCTCGGAGGAGGAGGCTGTAGCCTGTTACTGTTCTGGTTATTACTATTGCATTAGTTTGTTTGCTTCTTTGCAAATGACCCTGCTTCTCCACAGCTGTTGGCCCACCAGGAGCTCCTCAACTTGAAGCTCTATACGTGCTTACCAAATCAAAAATCATAAATAAAGTATCGGCAACATCCAGGCTGCATAAAGATGCAATGAAAATGCAAACTCACGCCACTAGTCCAGCCATGCCAAAGGGCACGTATGCCTCCAGGATGCACTTCTCTGTGTTACCCTTCCTGCAGTTATACTGATATCAGACGGACATCAGGAAAAGGGAAATCGTATTGCAGATATTAAACAGAATGCTTGGGCCTTGTTTGGAGTCAATACCGCATTTTCCCACTTCTGCAGGCTTGTATCTGTAATTGTTAATTCTGTGCTTTGTGTTTTCTGATGTTAAATTGCATTGCAAGAACAGACTTGCACGCATGGGTGGTCATGGAGCCGAAGCTCCAACAGCCTCGCTGGGGGCTGATCCTGCAGGAGAGCTCCCTTGTCTTCTGCTCCGAGCAATTTCTGTGCACAGCATTTGGCACTGAAACAGGAAATTAAGGGCTGTAGGAAAGCAACCTTTGGCCTTTAATTCACTTTTTAATAAAATCATTAAAAGAAACCTACTCCCTGCCAGACATTATGGGAAATTGCTTTAATGATACTTTCAAGCAAAACACATTCACTCGGTTGCATGCATGGCTTATAGCTTCAATAGCTTCAGCTTGCTTATTTGTGTGTTTGCAGTATGAAAATGGTTTGAATTATAAAGTCAGGCTAGAAAGTTTTATATGAAACAGGTCATGATAACAACTAGAGACCAGATTCTGTCCATTATACACTTCCTTAACACGTAAACAACAGTTACGAAGGAAAGATCAGTAAGTCTGAGCCAAAGACAAGCATCGACGACACAAAAGGACAAAGAGAGCAGAGGGGTTTTGTGTTCTCCCAGTCTCTACTGGGAACAAAATGGGTGCCATTAACTGGACAAGTGATGGACACACAGCAAGGCAAACACGTAGTCTGTGGGAGCACAAACCCATCTTGTCCACGGGTGAAAACCTCAGGCTGTAGCTCCTCATCAGGCTGTTCTCCCATTGTCTTTAGAGTTCGCCATTGCATTTTTGTGTAGGCTCTTATGAAAAAATTCATGGCATTCTTCTACTTAGAGAAGAGGCAGATCTTGTTCTGTAATTGTTAAATCCATAATTTACCACTTGGACATGTGTAAATCTATTTAAGAAATTTTATTAATTGAACCAAGCCTATGGATAGGTAAACAGGACATCTTAAAAATTACAGGACAGAACTGTACTAAACCAAATTAACTGTTCAGTTACAGTAGTGAAATTTTAAAAGTCTGAATAATTTATATCTAGTGCAAAATTTGCCCTCACATACTTTCTTTCTTCCTTCCTTCCTTTCTTTTTCTCTTTTTCTCTTTCTTTCTTTCTTTCTTTCTTTCTTTCTTTCTTTCTTTCTTTCTTTCTTTCTTTCTTTCTTTCTTTCTTTCTTTCTTTCTTTCTTTCTTTCTTTCTTTCTTTCTTTCTTTTCTTTCTTTCCCATTGTATAGAAAAATGTTAATCAACAAACCTGGTAGTCAGTTTTCTACAATCAATAAATTCTACGTCCAAGACACAGTAGCTTTTATGTCTGTACGTTGTAAAAGTAAATTTACATCATATGTCAAACATTACACATGAAGACAAAAACAACGCTGATTTCTAGTCCTAAAAGATATATGTGTATCCATAAAACCAGCAAGCTGTGTCCTGAATACAGCTGGATGATCATACTCTGACCAAATGGCTTTTTGTCTAAGACTGGAGATCTGTCAGACTCAACTGTTTTCCAGAACCACATCTGTTTCAGGGAGCTTTGGGAAAACGCAGGACGAGCCTCTGGGGGCACCCAATTTTCCTGCTTCCTGGGCTGTGGAGCAGCCAAGGGGTCATGCCAGGTTCCCAGAGGCTCCAGGATGGCCAGAACTGAGCCCAGATCAGAGCTGCACTTCACACCCATCCACAGCAGAGCACCAGGCAGCCTGGTAAAGTTCGGTCACCAGAGGGAAATGACAAAGGAGGAAAGACCCAGCTGTGCTAATTAATCACAGGGTGACTCGATAGCACCGGTGTGATGTTGAGAAAAGCAGATCTGATCCTGGCAAGAGGACTGAGCAGACACGAGGGAGTAGGGAAGCCTTTGCAAGAGGCATTGATAAGAGCCCATCGGGGATCCAGGGTGCATTGCTGCACACCTTCCAGGCAAGGCAAATCCCAGACAGAAGAAATGCCGAAAAAGGGCAGCTAGAAACACCAGGGAAAATGCAGCCTTTATCATTAGACAAAACTTAAAACCTGTGGTACCTCTAGCCTACCAAAATGAAATCTAAGAAGGACATAATATCTATCTAAAAATATACCGGAGAAGCAGAAAGGAAGAAAACATTGCTTTAAAGAGCTAATGTGGCACAAGAAGGATGGAGTATAATCCCTGCCCATAATTATGGAAACATACAAGGAACTCTACTGACTAGGGGAAAGAATGGTCAGCACAGTTTCAGGGTTTGTGTTTTTACTCCGACATGCTGGAGGTAGCAAAATCTTCTTGCAATAGCCATAATTATTTACTTTATTTTTTTCCAAAAATGAAGATAAATTGCTACTTATCTTTCTAACTCCAGGAGCCCACACCTTGGTGGCTGGGGAACACAATAGGAAGGGAAAAGATGGAACCTGAAAGAGAAGACCTGTTCATGGCCTCTTTGTTAGTGGGAATGTCCTCCATGAAAAAACACTGCTTCCAGAGAACACGGGAGGAGAGTATTTCCAGAACATTTTCCACTGTTTTCCAATGACATGAACATTAGTTTATTTGGGTGGACTCCTTTCTTTGGCTAGTTGTGTCCCCATTCTTGGCTGGAAACCTCCACGGCTGAGTAAGGAAAGGAACGCCACCTATTCCCACAAGTAAAGATGCTTTTTGAGCTGCAGTCTTTAACAAAGAAAGCCCCTGTATACATTTCCATTGAAGGAATTAGGAAATCCCTAATGGAAATTAATATATGTCTGAGATGCGCTCTTTATCTAATACCTCAGCAGCTTTCTGGGAGGTGACTAAGTGGAGGCAATTGGATTTCATGCTGGATCTGGTTAATATAAACTGCCACCTGGTGAATGTTAAAGAGTATTTTTGTCTTCTCTAGGCGTGGTCCAGTTTACACTTAGTAGAAGAACTGATCCTCAGATATTCATGTTGTACAATCAGGAGTTACAACACAAATAGGGATATCATGAAATCACTGCATGACTTTCTTCCAGCTCCACTGCACAGAGATTATTTTAACACAACGGTTCCTTCTAGAGCCCTCAGGCCAGAGCAACCTGAAACCAGGGGTTCACAGTTCCTGCTGATCCAACTCCTTTTTCATCCAAGAAGTGGAGAAGTCACAAGAAGCTGTCTTGCTAAACCTATGCTACCTGTTGGTACCACAGAAATGACTATACTTCCTAACAGGGAGGGTGAAGGATGCTCAGGGCAATGCACAAAGTGTCCAAAGCCAGTGGCGATGAGGCCACGGCAGTGTCTAGGGGAGATGTGGGATGCCAAGTTGCAGAAGCTCCTTTTGGACGGTTTGTGGCATCACAGACCTGCTCTGAAGCCTATTGACACTGAAGGACTCCCACTGGCTTTTATCAGCTTTGGCTCACATCCCTGGCATCTGGCTCAGGCCTCTTTATTTATAATGTCATACATATCAGAAGCAGCCTCCCAGGGAAAATACGCCAACTCATCTTTTTACTCAAAGAAGCCATTTAGCTGTGATCGTAATCTGTGATTTCACTGCTAGCCCCTATTTGCCTTTGCAGTCAGACTCTCCAGGGATAGAATTTTATTTCTTTGGCACAGCTTAAGCATTGTGCTGTGCAAATCTATCTGTCTGTTTATCTCATGCATACCTGTATAATAAGCGTGTATGTGATGAATAACAAGTACATAGGTGCTATGGGCCTCCTCTGTATTTCTTTGGCACTATTAATAGCCCCAAAAAGTGGGAATAACTCTCATTTGTGCCAGCTCTAAACTGTCTTTATACAGGCCAAGCACCGTAAGGGAGTTTTATTATAAACAGAACATTTCTGAATAATTAATCATTCTGATATAAGACACACATACTAATTCCAAATAACCCCTGCACGAGTTCTTGGTTGAAAGGGGCAAATGAAAGATGAGGAAAAAAATGGAGTCAAAATAAGGAGCTAAGATAGAGAATCCATCCAGGAAAGCGTGGACTTCTTTTTTCTCCTTACTCATGCATTTCAGAACATATTTTCCCGACAAAGCATGTGGGATATCCGAGTATGCCTCTGACAGTATCTCAACTACATGTGCAACAGTGGGGCATAAGGATGGACAACATCGTCTGCTATTAATCACCGAGGACAGTCACAAAAATTAAGTACCAAGCACTGAAGTAGTAGACATACAACCTGTCGGGCTGCCCAGAGGCATCTGTGTGTATAAGCTGGTGCAGCCAGCCACTTGTTTTGCTTTTAAGAAACCCAAGCAATTATAAACACATGCACTTTTTAGCTTTAGCAGCTGTAACAGAATTCACCAGGGTGAGATGGTCAAGAAACTCGTGTGAGGCAGGAAGTTTGGTGGTTGCTCATAATTTCAATGGATGTTTCACCGCACTCCATTATATTTTTCGGAAACATAATGAAACGGCGTGCGGCACACCCAGCCAGAGGAGGCTGCAGTCCATGAGGACACATCCCACAGTATTACTCACGGCTTTGTATTCACTGTCCAGCTCATGTTGCTGTTCCTGAAAGTCAGTCTTCCCCTGCCTCCAACAAATGGTTCATTATCATATGGAAATGGAGTTATGAGATGGTGCCTGTATGGAAGGGTAAGACACAAAATAACCCTGAGTCTTTAAACATGCAGCGCGGCTCTGGGGAACCCATAGGGATGTGTTAATTTTGTTGGGTTCATCGTACAGAAGGATCATTTGAGGAATGAGAGCTAATTTCTGTGTTTTCCAGTCATCTCATCTGTTTTCTCTTGCCATCTGAAGTCTCTCAAATCCAGCCAAGCTCATCTTTAGTAAATAAAGGTTGAAAGAGCTTTGTTTTGCAGTCACGCAACATGAAATTATATGTAATATATGATGTTAAAAACAAACAAACAAACAAAAATTGGAATGGTTCTTAGGAATAATGCATTTCTCCTCTGACTAACACAAAAGGCATTGTCAGAACACTCCCAGAACTAGCATCTATAAATGACCTCGACCTTTGAAATCCTGCTGCCGTGTATTTCTAAAACACTGGTGAGCTGGTAGACCTCAGGCATCATCTTCCATGCCATGACACATAGGCTGAAGGTTTGGAGGAAATTTAACTTCTTCATTCAAGACTCTACCAGATGATGGTCTCATCTCTGCTACGGCAGAGTCACTGTGGAGGGAAAGATCACAGAGGTTTATTGTAGTACACCCGTCCACGGCCAGAACAATCCTGTTCTAGTAATGGATGGCCCAGACTTGCAATTGAAATCCAGATCCGGGATGGGCTCACAACCAGCCGTTTGGTAGTGTGATTTGGATTATCCATGCTAATTTCTGCTCTCCGAATTGCAGGAGGTTGTGTCGCTGCAGGTTTACATTTTACAACTGAGCTGCAAGGAGACATGAATAGTCTAACTACAGCTGAGTCTGTCAGAGGAACCACGTGAAAATCCCAAGAAACTGGAGTTTGGACAGTGTTTCCTTAGACTTTCCATAGTACCCATTGTGGCATCTGGCAAAGGTTGGTTTTTGTGTGGTTGTTGTTGTTGTTTGGGTTTTTTTAATAAATAATTTTATTTTTTTTTTTTACGATTACTTTAATGTGAGAGGAAAATTGAGTGCCTGACTTTGCAGCTTTCTTTCAGGATTTGGAAGGATTTTTTTTCATACTAGGGATCAGGACTTTTACTACAAATCACTCCCAAACCCCACTGAACCCCCTCTGTCACAGGGATACCATGCCTGAAACACCCAGAGGACTCTTTAGACCTTAACATCTTGGTCCCTGGTGCTAAACAACTGGCAAACAAAAACTTGTATGTTAAATGCCATTAGAGCAGGGGAGCTTATTACCACACAGAAAATCACACAACGCTCTAAGTCTGTATTGCAAAGTTATAAATCAGCCCCATTTATATAAGTGGACAAGTTCAAGTTGAAGTTATCAAGTATGACGGCTCGAGTGGCATCCTGTACGTCAGACCCAGAACTGAATGACCCCTCTTTTCCTTTTGCCGAAGAGACAAATGGTGAGAACGTGTCTGACTTTATCTCTGATCCACATTTTTAGCTGGGGACATAGGAAATTTTAAACTGAAAATAATATCTTACTATGGGTGTGTTACAACCTTTTCCTGACAAGGTCTTTATTTTTAAAAACAGGGCAATAAACAGAACAACACGCAAATAATGACAAGATTGAACTGTAAGGACGATTCTAAGCATTTGTCATCAAAGAGATACTGAGCTGCGTGTCTCCAAAGGCCAATTCATGAATTTCCTTGCATAGCATGCCTTGGCCTGTGCTGCTACCCTGGCTGAGATAAGACCCTGCCAGATCTTTCATCTTTGTCCCACTGACAGAAAGTCCCTGGTGATCCCCTGTTGAAATATCAAAGCACTAATGACATACCACACTCATTCTCACACCATGAGGTTCCCCAGGTCCACGATCTGGCTATGACATCTTATAGAAACCAGCAGTTGCTCTTGAATCAACATGGATGATCTGTGAACGGGTTAGAGCACTTCTGTATGCCAAAGTGCCATAAATAGGATGCAGCCCAGGAGATGGGGTCTTTGGTCTTTAAGGTCCCTTTAGCCAAGTAAAGCTCCCCCATATTAAAAAAAAAAAAAAAAAAAAAAAAAAAAAAATTAAAAAAAAAAAAAAAAAAAAAATAAAAAAAAAAAATCAAGAAAACATCCTTGTCCTTCACTGCAGAGCAGTCAGATCATGTAATGTTAGTACACACATCTCAAGCAGAGATGCATTGCCCTTTCCCTTTGTGTTAGACAAACAGCAGCTTTCCTTTTTTCTTTATTTGTTAAGGAAATGGTAACTGTGTAGCTTGACGTATTACTCAGGGGCTGAGTTACTAACAGCCTTCAAAATCCTTTCCATTAGGAAGCAATCAAATAAACTTGACAAGAGCATCATGTATTCAATCATTTTTACCAAAATCTGTTTATGTTATTTTTAAAGTGGATTTAGCATTCATAAGACTATATCACTTTTTGAAATGAAGGCAACAAAAGCTCTTGCTACTCACAGGAAAGGTGCAGAAGAGGTTCTTCACAAGTCCTTGAAAGCTCTCTGCTGCTCTTCTGTCTCCTGAGCCCAAAGTGCAGTGAGGTCTCGCATGTGGCCACGTGAGTATTTCAGAAATTGCCAAAAATGTACTCAGAATATTGATCATTTTCTGTCCCTGAGAAAATGAGTGGGAAGGTCAATCCCATTGGCTCATTCAGCAAATGAAGGTTGACTGCCACCACCGCCAAAATGGACTCGATTCAGACTAGTACTTGTTCTTCCTGCGGCAGGAATTTAACCTGTGAGTTTAGTGGTCTGGCCTTTACAGGGGAAAAAAGACAGCCAGAAGCCTCACAGCCATCCAACTTAAAGCCTGCATCAAAACAAACAAGGTGGGGGATTGTGTTTCATTTCCTATCTGCACCTGGACCAACATCAGTGGCTCATGACAGCCAGGGACTTCATCTCATCTCCACAAAGCAAGCGGGATTTTATCCAGAGAAATTCTGTCAAGCGGTAGCATCAGCATTTCATAAAACGTTTTACTTCACACAAATACCTTCTTAGTCTGCAAGACTATGTTTCTGAGAGAATTCCCATTTGTCTACTGTGCAGTAAAGCTAATTAATTTCACCTGACAATATTGCACTTTAAGAGTGGAAATATCCCTTTTTTAAAGAAAAGCTTTCTGATCAGCCAGGCCCCTGGTGAGGCAGTACTTATTGTTCCTTGGTTGGAAAAGACTTCGTGCCACATGCATACAAAAACGTGATTATTAACCCTAATCCCACCAGTGAACATCACACCAATCCTGCAAACCACTCTCTCGTTCTGATAAGGAAGGAAAACATATTTATTGGTCATCAGGCAGGATGTGGCTGGAATTTTCCAACGAGCTCAGCGTCTCTATTAGTGGCCAAACATAAGTTCTTCATAGTCCAAAATAAATGTCTACATTTTCAGAAGACAGGCAGAGATTAGGCACCGTCTGGGAAGAGATTCCATTTTTTTATCACTTCCAAGTTTTATTTTTGCATGTGAATTTTGTCCTTGGGTCTGGCGGAGCTGGAAGAGGTGCATGATGCTCTGCATCCCAGAAGGGCCAGCAGCAAAGCATGGGCACAGCCGGTGCATGGCCGTGCAGCTGGATCCAATCCTTCAGTGGCACTGGAAATCCCTGCTCCTGGAAGATGACTGCAGTTTAGGGATTGTCTGGCCATATTCTCCATGTCTGGGCCCGGCAAAGATTGGTGCAAAGTCAGTATAACCTTAAATCAGAAAGACTCATCAGCGTTGCCCTCTGGAGCGTAAAAGGAAAGCCTTGCAAATACTCACACCCCAGAAAAGCACACACACAGATCGTATCATATTGCCTACTGTAACGCAAGAGAAATGAGAAATCAAAGACACTGGAGACTTTTATTGTTCTTTTTAAGTTCTCTCCCAGCAAATACGGTGCCCATATTTTACAAGGCTACAACACAATAATCTACCACCACCACTTTAACGACCAAGCAGTTGCAGAGTTGATCTATAAACTGATGTTGCCATTTAATGTGGTTTCCAGTGAACTGTAAAATTTATAGCTGTAACTAACACCCCCCCTGCCCCTCTCTCTTTTATGTTCTCCTCAAAAAACAAGCTGCTCCACAGCTCCAAAAGGCAACGTGCAGAAAATCAATGTGTAACCTGAAGTGAGCTAATTAGGATCATATTCACATACCATGAATCTGTGGCCTTCTGGTCAATTAAGCAGAGATTAATGTCTAACACAGGATGGATGAATACCACTAAAAAAAAAAAAAAAGCACAGAAGCATTCAGATCCACCCTTCTCACACAACTTCGTTCGTGGAAAGTGGCAAAACTGCCGTGCAGAGCAGAGACCCTCTGGGAGCTTTCTTCCATGGGCCTTCTCCATTTTCCCCCTTGCAAACTTCTCAGTTCCTCTTTGGGCAGCCTCCCCGCCATCGTCATCTCAGCGTGGTGCCGCTGGCACCCCTCCTTTGGCAGCTGCCTGGCATGGGTGTCTCTCCCCTCAGCCGTGCTGATAAGAGAGGGTGTAAGATGAAATCCACTTCTGCTCAGCTGGCCTGGCCCTACTCACGTCCCCTTTCAAGTGGCTGATGGGATTTAAATGGGCTTCACTTCAAGTCCACCGCATGGGGGGAACTTTGTCCCAAACAAACGTAATGTTGGAAAATCTTCTTGGGCACACACAAGTGCACGAACCAATTTAAGCTCACTGTTGTGAACACTTGGAATAAAAACCAGGGGCCTGATCCCAAAGCCCATTAGCCCTTGGAAAGGCTCCCTATGATGTCAGTGGATTTTGGAACAAGCTTTTGATGTTTTCTGGTAAGGGCTGATGGAAAAAAGTCTCCAAGCTTAATTGCGATGGGGGGAGGTGGTAAAAAAAATGTTTTTAGATGAACACCACCTTTGTGGGGATGCATATGCTTGCTTGAGCTCCATTGATACTTTCTGTAGAAAACTCCCATACCTCCTGCTTTTGTCTATTTGTTTATAGGGTGTCATTGTTTTTAGGGGGGGGGAGATTAACTTTGTGACCTCACGCAAGATCACTTTTAATGTTTTAATCTCAACATCTTCCTAATGGGAAGAAGGATCCATTTCAAGACTTTTATCTGGATATTCAATCAAAACTTTGGCCTCCTCTCCCCTGCCACGGCCTTTCCACCACAAACACGGTTGTCTGCAAGCGCCAGGAGTGGTGATGATGCCGTGACGTACTGAGCAATAGATGCACACTGCCTGCATGGGAGGTTCCTCGGGGGGATGGGGAGAGCAGCCCAAAGGGACACAGAGTCTTCCTTGGGCCACGCTGGGAGCTCCCAGAGCTGCAGCACGTGTGTATTAGCAGATGAGAGAAGTCACGGTCTTCAGCATCATGATGTCAGTACTTATTTAACCACAGACCTGCTTTAAGGTGGCTTTGTTTGGAGCCAGAGTGTGAGTGGTGATTTGGGGCAAGGCTACATTTTGATAGCTTTTGAAGAACTGTCATGTTAAGCTGATGTCAACACTGCCATGCTTTTGATTAAACAACTGGAAAAAAAAAAAAAAAAAGAAAGCAGAGGGCCAGATTCTGATGTCATTTTTGCTAGTAAAACCAGGAATAAGTCAATGGGTAATAAACTTGCCACTGGAGAACCAAGGTGCTGTGCCATGTAATTATGGTGGGCCCCATAAAAATCAGTGGAGCTGCGAATGGAAGGGAGCTGCCATCTTAGGGAAAAAGAAATTAGGAACAATAACAGCAGGGGAAAACGGGATGGATAACAAAAAACCTGGATCCAAGTCCCTGGTTTGGGACGTTCAAACGTCGATGATGAATTTATTTTTTTTTCCTTAACTCAGTACATCACTCACTGTCTACATTCGCAAGGGGAACTCTCCACTGGAAGCGTCCCTGTTGAACGCGGTGCGATTACACCAAGATGCTGTTGTGCAAGTGTGCAGACACAAGGACCCATTGTTTCCTGGTAGGGCTGAACGTGGAAACACTGAGCAACTTGCAAGCATCTCAGCAGAGCTATAATATATTGATGGAGTACCATACTGCGTAGCCGGCCAGCGTGTAACCAAAGAGCCCATAAAGCAGGAACAACAAAAGAGCGATTACAAATAGCAACAAATATTATTTCTGTGAATCTGCTCCGCACACTCTACAGCAGGGAGAGCTCAACTCTAGTTTTACAAAATAGCCTGGCAGCTGTGCTATTTATATGTTCACCACCAAGCTTTCATTAATTTTAACATGTGTTAATGGACATCCCGTATTATTTTGGGAGACTAAATGTAAGATTTATTTCATTTCCTTAAATATCAAATATGGGTCAAGCAAAATAAACCATGGATTGTATTTTTTTTAAGAAAAAAAAAAAAGTGTCAGTTTAACAGAATTTAGACAGAGCAATGTCTGATCATATTTAGAGCATTTATAGGTTTGGAAATCTCCAAAGAAATCTGAGGAAACCTAAAGCCTGCCTGAGTACATTGAGTGAAATTCCTCTTGGTAATGCATAAATATTCCACAGGTCTTTACAAGAAAACCCTTTTAACTATATGCAAATATTCCACAATATTTTAGACAATCTCCAATTTAAAGATGATGCTTAAAACAGGCTCTTTTAACATTTTAATTCTTTAAATGCCATTTGCAGATCCTGTCATTTCCCTCGGTTTACTTCCTTTTCCTAAAAAAAAAAATATCAGTGTTTCCAAACAGCCATACAAAGACTTTCGAAACAGAGTCCTTGTGTCGTTTCAAAGAAGTTCTCAAATATGAACTACATGTACCTAAATCAAACTGCAGCTACAAACAAACTTACTTCTCACCTCATCTCGTTCCTTTGGATTTAATGGAAAACTGGCATAAAGCGTGGCAACAGAAAAAATCCTTGCCACAAAAAAATAAATCTGTCATACTTGGGAAAATCCATTCATCAAAGGAGGTAAAAATACAATGAAATTGTGAGAAGTTTATGGAATAAATCTGTAACTGATTTGGCTCCAATATTTAATCTCCTTCTGCTACCTTGTAGTGTGATATTGTGTTCACCCTGCATAACTTGAACATGACAATGGGGTTTTAGTAGCAAATTTATAACTTAATCAGGATTATTACTGGTGTGGTAGGCCAAAGCCAGTGTCTTCTGAGTGTTTCTGTTTCTGGCCAGAGGGACAGATGCTCAGGGAGTTAAATCAGACACAGGTTGACTGGTAACACATGACTTTGTAGAAGGGCCATTGATTTACACCGCTGGAGAGCCTGGCTCGAATCTGCACTGGAAAAGGCACCTTCAAAGCAAAAGCACCCCGCTACACACTGGTTACAATTAAATGCAATCCTGGTTTGTCCTGGGAGCCAGGATCTGGGATCACAGGTTTGTAGCGAAGAAGAAAAAGCGTCAGGAGAACCGCTCTCAGCTTCGATCCTTTAACACAATAAAAACCTTTACCCTCGCACACCGTGACAGCGATGCTGATCTGGCTGACACGCCAGGCTTCAAAGGAGGGTGAGGGGCAGCTGTGAAGGAGCTGACCTTGCAAAGAGGTTTGTTTATCACCACGAACCGGTGCCCTCCTCCAGCCCAGCAGCCAACCGAGTCAAACAGCTTCTGTTCAAGCCCATGAACTGGGGGAAATTGGAGAGCCCATGGGAGGGCTGCAGCGCCCGTCCAAAGATTTGATTTTCTTGAGTGACAGCTTGATGAACTCAGGAATGAGGAGTTGGCCCTTTGAAAAGTAATTATGCTGCTAGCCAAAAAAAAAAAAAAAAAAAAAAAAAGCTGAAGATTATGCTGTGTGTGTTTACACAATGCCGAAGAGACGAGCAGGCACTCCTTGGGACGGGTGCTGCAACAGGGAAGTCACATTTCAAAGAGCTATTTATTCACCGGAGATCCTGAAAGGATGTTTGTTGGATCATGCAGAAGCGTGGAAGCTCCTGAAATCCAGGATGCCATAACTTCAAGTAGGAACAGGCAGCAGAAGATTTATCTCTCTGGGCTACTGAGAGCTTGTCACTGCTTCAAGTGCCATAATTACCATTTGGTCTCCTCCCACCCATGACTCCCCAGTGGCAGTCTCCTTTGTGACAACCCTAATGGTGATTATTTATGTCATATAAACATATGTTGGCATAATCATCTTTCCCCACTTCTTAATTCACCAGTTTCTCAATGAGCTTTGCATCATTTCAAAGGGAATGGGAAGGAAAATGATCAGCGCTGAGCAAACTAAGGGATTTGTCTGAGATCTCCTCCTCCTCGCCGAGGAAGGGTGAGTGTCTGCATGCCACTGTGCTGCTGGGTACCTGGGGAAGCGCTGGCCTGGCCTCGTCCCTTAGGATGCTCTTGGATGACGGTACTTCTCGGGATGTCATTTAGCACAAAAGCAGTAAAAAAGTGCACATGTGGCTATTTTTATAATAAAGCATTCACCTTCTGCCCTTCTGTGCTGTGTGCTTGTTCTAAGATGGATACCTCCCTTGTGCCAGCCCCTTGCCTGCATCTTGTTCCGTTATCCCTCTTGTTTTGGCTACTCTCTCGGTGATAATTGCCTGCATTTGTACACTGCGTTGTTTTAATTCCAACCACCAGCAAGATAAGACTATCAGTGTATCACAACTTTTGCTCAGGATAATCTGCTGAGTGCTCTTGTGAAAGGCATGCTCTGCGACACTGGGGGGGCAGTGCTGGATGCACCAAAGGGATACTGGTCAGCCACAGCCTTGCTGTACAACCTGAAGCAAATTGTCTCAGCTATTTTCCCATTTGACACCATCTGTCTGCTTATTTTTGAGAGTAAGGCTGATTTTTAAGACAAATAGATGGAGCGCTAAGCATGGGGGTGGACCTTGACTGAATCTCTGCTGGCTACTGTAATATAAATCGCATTGTAATGTACAATATGTTGTCTGACATCCAAGTTGTAGGCAAATATTTGTATATATTGTAAGCTGACATTTTGTTTAGTACATGCACTCTAATTTCCAATAAAACCCCTAATAAAGAATTATAAAGTGAATTTATTGCTTCACTTCAAAGCAAGGACATGGTGCCACTTTGAAGGGGTATTTGAAGTGTTAAATCCATTTCTATGATGCTTTAATACATTTTATTTACTTTTTTTTTTTTAGTTATTTTAATATCATTGTGCCACTCTGTTAAAAGGCCATAAAATATTTTAAAGAGCAATAAAAGTAAACACAAATACTAAAAAGCCCATTCTTCTCTCTCCAACCCACAGAGAGAGGAAGAGACAGAGGATTTAGGCATAACAAAATTCATGGCAGCTGTGTAAATAAAATAAAAGAACACACTGTTTTTCTGTTGATGGTGATTCTTAACATCTTGCTATCTAGCAGGAGCCCAAGGCAAGCTATGGGAAGGAAGCAGAAACACCGAAGGAGAGCACACAACGGAGGGCAAGCTTTGCATCCTTCCTGAAAATGGGAATTGAAATAAAAGAACAACAGAGGAAGTTTTCCAAGGCAAAGAGCCTTTGTCCAGCAAATTTCACCTGCTGTGGGCATGAACCGGCTAAAGGGTGTTATTACAGCCAGCATCAATAAGGATGTACTCCTCGCCAAGCCAGAATAGGCTGTGGTAGGACCAACCCCACTGAGATAATGTCCCTTCTCCTTCCTAGCATTCGTTTGCTGTCTGCAAACCACAGAGTTTATCTCTGTGATGGGTACCTGCTTATGGTTCACTGACATTTTAGAAAAGAGGGCTTAAGGAAGACATAACTCAATAAAGTACATGGTTCTTCTCAGCCCACCCATGAATTTCACTCAGAGTACAAAGAGGAAAGTCTAGTCTGGATGCAAAACTGAACCTCAAGCAGAGATGAAAATGGTCAGAGAGAGTCTTTCAAACATCTAAATAATATCTGTTGATGCTACTAAAAATAGAAAGATGAAAACCCCTGCCAAAATGGGTTTATCTCGGGGAAATTGGATTCTCGATGTTGATGCTCTCTGCAGAAATTTACAACAGTTCTCATAAAAGAAAATAATGGATTTTGAGCCAACATCCCTCTTTTCTATAAAATATTTCTGTCAAAAATATTGGGTTTTTTCCCCAGCCCGGGCCAATGCAGAGAGCAGAGCACCTTCCCATGCTGCATTTTACTGCAAGAGATGGCAAGTCTCGCCAGCTCCCTTGGTCCAGAGCACCAAGGAGCTGGCACAGCCACCATCAGCTCTCAGCCCTCCTGCCTTATTAAAAAAAAAAAAAAAAATAGCAGCATGGGTTATTCTGTTTACAGCATCTTCAAATCTGAAATTACAGCTAGGTCTACAGGTACAAGCTCAGGCCTTGGTTTATTGCTTGGGATGAGGATGAAGCCCCGTAACACAGCTTGTGTTTAGGGTTCAGCAATAATTATACAATGAAACCTCCCAAACTGACATGTCTGTTGGAGATTCTGGAGATGTCAGGCATGTCACAGAGAGACTGCTTGTTTTGCAAGATGCTGGTACAAACTTTCCTTGCTGCGAAGACTGTTTCACCAATGAGCTTTTACAAATGCAGTGGTTCACAGATGTCAGCCACTGGCATGACGGCAGAAGTGAAAAGAAATTTGTCTCCAAGGTGTGAAAGGAGGGTAGAATAAATCTGGGAGAACGGGAGTTAGGGAAATCTTAGTGAGAACAAGATATGACTAATGATCAAGTTGGTCCACCAGGTAATGAGCATCACGGATGCTCCTTCAAGAGCTGGAGCCCCTCTGGTTTATGTTAGAAAGGTTTCCTGGGTAGGGAAAGGTAGCAGGATCCTGCTCCTGGTGTTGCAATGAGCACCACAAGCCCTGATCAGCCTGGAGGGGATCTGAAAGGACTGCCTGGCAGGGCCTCTGCCACCTTATTGCACCCCAACCTGCCCCACAGCTCTCCTAACTCCTGGTGAATCGGCCGCAGTCTGCGATTGCAGCGCACACAGAGACCCATGTGTTACTGAGCAAAGTGCTCGACAATGTTTTTCTGGAAGTGACTTCATTTGGTCCGAGACCTTAATGCAGGATTTGGTTGTATTTATTTATTTTTCCCTGTGTTTTCTTGTCCTAGACAACATATTTGCAGCTGCGAAGGGCTGATGACTCCCTTTGCTAAGCAGACTTTCTCCTGAGAGCCTTCTTTCAACGGTCTCCATTGTAACGACCTGGATTTTGCATTTCCGCTGCCGCGCTGACGAATGGAGTCCCAGGTCCTGGAGTCACTACAATGAGCACGGGGCAGAAATCACAGCCAAATTCACCAGCACAGCTCACTAGCCACTGATTTATTTCCCTCTGTGACCTCCACATGGCTGCGGTCCAGACGTGAGCCCACGTATTGCTGGAATCCTACACATCATTTCGGGGTCTTTACTCATCATTTACTAGACCGTGTTCTCTGAGTTGTCAGTACGGTTTCCAGGAGTGAGAGGCTCTTGTTGTGCTCAGTGGGGATTTGGCCACGGCTTTCCGGAAGGACAGGAATACTGAAAATACTAACGTCCTCCAAGTTACTCACTTCAGTGTGTCTGTAAGGTCTACATATGGAAAATTATTTGTCATTTCCTTGCAGACGCTATTTTCAAAGGAGAGATATATCATTCTGGCCACAGTGCAGCACCGTGATTTAATAGTTTGTTTATCTCTCTGCCCAGCTCTGCTGCTTAAGTTTGGGAATCTAGCCCCATCCCTTCTTCCTATCCTTTTTTGTTAACAAGCACACAGTTCTGGTCTAATAAGGCTTGTTTGCTGAACAAGATGCACTGACACGAACGAACCCTGGCTACCAAGGGAAATGAGGGTTTGCACTGCTCAGAGCTTCATCCAGCAGGATGGGGTTGCTTGAAAGCCTAGAGTGGCTCCAACAGCTAATGAGATATAAAGGTGGGAATTCATCCTAACCTTTCACAAGTGAGACAGTGGTAATGTCAGTGTATAGAGGCGTCAGAGAAGAACACTGCTGTGGGAGAAGTTTTCTGGGGTAAACAACCCATGAAAATGATTCTCTTCACTCCTGTTAGCAGAGTAAGTGAAGGAAGGGGTACAAATAGGGTTTCTTTGTGAGCCACCAATTTTCTCCATTGCTCCTACCTCCAGCAGCCTTGGGTACCACTTATATCTGTATTACAGTAGGTCTCACACAAGTAACCCAGCTAAGAAAGGGAGGCTGCAAACCAACCCTGGATCTTACCACCCACCCTGATGACAGAGCATCCCTTGACACTCCTTACCCCCAGCCAGTCCACTGGTTTCAACCTCTAAAACTGAGAGTGCAAGCACACTTAGATTTATATACACCAATAAGAGCTTTCTCTCATTTTGCTCATGTTTATGAATACTTTCTTTCCAGAATACTTTATTTTCTGTATTTCATAAGAGGCAAAGTTACAAGGGGTCTGGTCTTGTGAGGGTCTGAGGGCACTTTGCTTTCATGGAGTTCAGCCCAACATGTATATTGAGCCTCAGATTTACTTTGAATAGAAGTTCCTGCAGGTTCTGGCTGCAGAAAAACCATCTATGTAGTCAGACCTCATACAGGAGAAGTCAAATTACATCTTTGGAATCGGAACCAGACATTTCAGAGCTGAGATAGAAATTCATTAGAAATAAAGACAAAGACCCTGAAGTCCAGGGCTGCGAATGGAAGAAGTGAAATAAGCTCCTGAAGCCCTGACAGGCCAACAAACTCCTCCACCAAAACATTAAAGATGTCTCTTCACAAAATAAAATATGAATTTTAAGGCTTGAGAGAGGTCTGCCTTCAGGAATTCCTTTGTCCGTTTGCCCAAAAGTCTCAGTATCAGTTACAGCCTGTGAAATACTCAAAGCTTTCTGGGGTCTCTTAGCCAGCAGATTCCCTCTCTCTGTTTCCAAGGATTATTTTTTTTTTCCCATTAGAATACAAATTTTGGACAATTTCCCTCTCATCATGCACAAGTGTAACAGATGATCTCTCACTGAATTATTTTAGAAATGCATTTATGGTGTCTGTTGTCTGGGATATAGAAGCTCCATCTTTCCTATGCTATATATTATCAAATATCATTAGCAGGGTCCAAAGCATGAAAGACTGATTTTGGAACTGAGAAAAACCTTCCACTAGTCAACCAGACACTCTGTTATGCATCTGCACTGTGACTATACTCCGCTTTGTGTGTCTCTTGAGTGCCTCGTGCAAGTGGAGGACAGAAAGCTCTTACTGATGCCAGCTGACGCCTGCTTCTCACTGAGGACATGATCGTGGCTGTTTGTAGCAGCACAACTGATGCCGTTGACGCCACATACTGTTGTGATGCTGCTTGCTGACCAGGTGTCATCTCTGGGAAAAGCGACGGCTTTCTGTGAAATGATCACGATGAACAGAAGGGCCCCAGACACGTGTGTGCTCGCCCTCCTGGTCTCTGGGTGCACAGGGTGGTTGTGTCCTGGCTCCTTGGTGGGAGCAGTGGTCTGAGCATGGTCTGTCTCCCATGTGTGCCCCATTTCCTTGGGAAAGGAAGGGCCATGGGATGTTTCATGAGAGCCCTTGGCATAGACAAGCTTCAGGCATAGGCTGTGAACCTCACCATGCTGAATCATAGCTGTCTATGCTACATCCATCGTTTTGGAGTCAGTCAAGGGAAAGGCATTATAAGAATTTATTTACAAAGAAAACAAAAAGAAATCACAAACCCAGTGCTGTATAATGGGTAGCATAGCAAATATATTGCCCCGAGCCAACAGAATGCTTAAGATGACACTTCGTGTTCTATTCGTGTTTAAAATTGTTCATGTTCAGGGTCTGGCCCTGGACACTGAACATCTTGGGCAATTCAGCTTCCCAGTGCTGCTCAGGCCATTCTTTTTGGTTTACAAGGAATCTTTATTGAAGCCGTACATGATGATAAGCATTAGTAGAAAGGACATTTTTCTCCCATGAGTTTAAAGAGAAACCATTCATTCCCTTTGCAGAAATGTGTGCAATGTGAATTCCTGGAAGGGTGGGGCAGGAGGAAGGAAGGACTGAGAGATGAAAACCTGGGGTAATGGTATCAAAAATAAAGTGTAAGCTGTATATTGCATTATATAGCTTTAGAGGAGCAATGTGTCTTGGTGAAACAAAGCACTGGTCAGACGCTATTTAGCAGCACGTCCAACTCCGTCATCCTGTCCTCAGCTAATGTCCCAGGTGCTGACCACCAGGGGTGCTGCTGGGCACGGTCAACCCATTCTCTTTCCTTCTTGTTGTCCTCTGTCTTGTCCCAGCTCTAAGCTCATTGGTTTCAGGCCTGTCTGTCATGCTGCTGCCCTCTCCTGCCGGGTGGGCTGAGCACAGCCATCCTTCAGTGGGCAGAGAGCACGTGCAAACATGGCACAGTGGGAATGGGAACATTGACCCTGCATCGATTCGCTGCTGACGGAAGGAAAACCACTTCTGCAGGTCATGCTCTGGGTGCTGTTCCTGAAGTGTAGATGTGTTGCCATACCCGGGGTTAACCCCAGGCTGTGGACACAAGGATGAGGGGTGTAGGACCTCTTGCCACGTGCCATCGTCCTGAGACAGCCAGTCCACTGGGGCACTGAGGCCAGTGCCAAGAGCAGGAAGGGAAGGGAGGAGACAGAGATGTGAGGAATCAGAAAGGCAATTAACCACAGCCTCAGATAAGAGTAAAATATTCCGTCTGTCTTTGTTTTAATGTCATTGATCTAAACCAGAGGCGGAACAATTTCCAGTGCAAAAGTTTACGGGCATAATCTCTGTTTGCTGCTGGAAATGTCTCTCTGTTCTTCAGAGTGGGAGCATGCCATGCTGGTGCAGTTTATCTTCTGGTGAGCTAAAGACTTCAAGGAGATCATTTTAACAAGGGGTTAGTAAACTTCACAGTTGTCTGCAATATTTTATTGGAGGTTGGAGAAACTGTTCAAACATCTGTTCAGAAGAATAAACAAACAGCCTTGCCACGTCGGTTACAGCTGACTCATGGTTTTTGTGAAGGAGGTGATCAATGGACTTCAATTACAGTTTGAAAGCGCAAGCTAGCTCCTAGGGTATGACTTATAAGGGAAATCAGAGCATGAGGAGGGTGCAGAGCCTCCATGCAATAGAGTTCTGTCTCTTTCCATTGCATTCGTACTTTAATATCGCATCCCAGAAGGGAGACCCGGTGGTGGTTGTTTTTCAGAATAAACATTCTGGCTGAGGAGCAATGATTAATACAGCAGAGATCTGGGAAAATATACCTCTGTAAACAATAATGTGTTATAGCTGTGAAAGGAACTGTGTGTAACAAGAATCCTCTGCCTGTGTGTGAGCATGCCCCGATCGCAGAAACAAACCAATAACAGAGAATTTCCTCTCTTGGACGAAAATATTCAGAAGATTTCATGTGTCCAATACACTTTACCTAATCCATATTTCCCTGGAATGAAGAGGTAGAATATGGGCTGCGGTAGAAAATTAAATACAAGAGGAACCAACAGAGGAGTCAGTGGCATTTCATATGTGGATAACGTAAGGAAATCCATTAGAAAAGCTTAACTGTGCTACCGGTCACTGAAAAGAAAGTTTAAAATACAGATCCTGCCTGCCACTCATTTCCAATGTAAAGTTATTATAAGAATGTTGCACAAATACATATATATAGCGACAGAAATACAGACATTTAACCCTGGAAAAATCTGCCACCCAAATGAAATGGTGAAATATGCAGGGTGCAATATTATCTATTACCCAAGTGCCAGCCCTGCCAGCAGCTGGGAACACGAGCTCCATGGGGGTTTGAGGTCAACAGAAGACGCCCATATGGGTAACCTAAGAGCGCAGTACAGGCAGGAATGATTTTCACTGTACAAAGGGCAATTTCATGGTCATCTCCCTTGGAAAGCTGGTGGGAGTTGGAAGCTGAACTGCTATTTGTGTCTTTGAAAACCTCTCCTGTAGTATTTAGACAGAATGGCGACAGGGTTTAAAAAAAAAAAAAAACAAAAAACAAACCACCCCAAAACAGGCAAAGGTTGAACCTGTTTAAAGCTAATACTGTCCAAGCATGGGGAAGTCTGTCATCTGAACAAGAGAAAATTCTTCAATTTTGACCTGTGGACCAAAGTGCCTTTGATTAAACTACCCTTACCAATGCTTATGGCTGCAGGGGAGTGCCCTTAATATTTGGTGATCCCTTGAGTGACCTGCAACATTCTCTGTGTTTCAGGACACGCCAGAAAGCCACTGACATTGTGACCAGGGATATATGTAGCTGTGTCATTCATGTAGAGAGCAACTAACAAACTTAGCCCTGAACTTCAGGGGCGTAGTATCCTTCTTGTGTTAAAGAACGGACGGTATTACCAGAAGAAAACCTGCATGTTTTCTTTGCAAGGGTGACTTTGTTCACTTTCCTGGCAGAAGCCAGGCATGCAAAGTCCTTTTTTTCCTGTAGATATTCTCTCTTTCAACAGATTTCACAACATGCAGTAATCTTATTATGCTACATAAGTTGATATTGCAAAGAAAAAAGGGGTTTTCTCTCTAAAAGACGTTCTTTCAGAGGAAGACTGTTTTTTTCTAAGAAAAAACGAGGCCTGGGCTGTGGCGGCAAGTCTTCTAGTGAATTCAGGGGCTAATTCACTGTTCTGGTTGCCTTTGGTGCCTCACGTCTCCAGGGCTCCCCATCACTCATGGACATCCCCTTCTTTCCCCTTGCAGAAGTCTTTCCCCAGTGCTCAGCAACATGAAGGTGTCCCTTGTATTGTGGCTTTGCACCCTGTCCCAGGAGAAGAGGAGGAAGAGGAGGAGGAGGAGAAGAAGGCGGCGGAGGTGATCATCCATGCTGGGTGAACGTCAGCCTCTGAGTTAATATCGCAAATATTTCTGAAAATTGAACAACTAGCTTAATAACAGGAAGTCGGGAGCTGGCAAATTACTGTTCTTATAATCAGAACAGGAGGCTGAGAGAAGGAGTTGTGTTTTGGCAGTGACAGCTAATTTCCATGTTTCATTAAAAACAATGTGGGTTATTCATATATTTTGAAGGCTGATTTTCCTTTAAAGGATAATAGATCAGGTGCCCCCTTTTACGAGGCGTTAATCCATTTTGGCTGAGTGGCTTGTATTGGTGGAGGAAGCGGATTTATTCAAAGTGCCTGGGTAAACACGATACCAGTCCTGTATCCCTCTGATACCAAGCTCTTAGGAGAAAAGACATGAAACACATCACTTCCATGGTGTGCCTCTGGGCTCAGCTCTGAGTTGGTGCTGAGCAACTGCCCCGGGAGCCCTTTCATCATGCACATCCCTTGCATTGTTTTATTCCCAGAAAAGGCTTAACATTTTGATGTGGGTGTTACTGAAAAGTCACCAAAAGGATAGATATGGCTTATGAAACCAGGGTCCAGGCATGTACCCGGCCACTGTGCAGTGCGATGGGTGGCCGGGCCTGGCCCAGTCACCAGCCCTCATCCCATCTGTGCAAGGGTGATGTCTTGCGAACAATACCAGAAATAACATCATCGGTCGAATCCTTTCCTACATCTAGGGCAATGCAGGTCTACAGAGACCTTTCTCCTTTCCTTGGTGGTAAAATCCCTACCCATGAGGACAGAAGAACTGGTCTTGTAGCAAGAAAACATATAATAAAACAAATTTCTTGAGTACATGTGAATTTTCCTTCTTGGTGGAAGCCTGTTCTTATTCCTACCTAGCTGCAACCTTTCCAGGCAGAGGACTGAGGGATGTGGTGGGCAGCAAAAGCACTGCAAAACTCACAGGGTGTTTTGCAAAGCCAGCTCAAAGGTCTGTGCAGAGACACAACAGTGATAAGACAGAAGTAACAGTGACCAAAAGCCTGTGTTACCAAAGGTGTGGGTCATAGTGATCCCACAACAACATTTACACAGAGTTTCTGGAACACATTCTTTGAAAGGATAAGGCTGTATTATGACTGAATTTGGGCCAAAGGCTGTTGTGGTGAGTTTCTTTGCTATGGCCCCAAAACCAATGATTCTGCCAGAAGCTTCTTGCTGCAAAACAGCAGGACTCAAGGCAGCACTAATTGTGCAATAGAAAACACCAAAAAAATAAATGGCACAATGTTCATCCAAATAGGGACTTTATCCTTTGAGTTATGTTTAAAGATAAGTAGAGACCAAGCATGTCTCTTCATCAGGCACTTCTATAACATGATCTGAAACAGAAAAGCTTGGGCTGAACAGTTCAGGAGCAAGTTGAAAATCCTGAAAAATCAAACTTCTCCAGTTTTATATATGAACTAAAGAGCCTAGCACAGAAGGGAGGTTGGTCTCTGAGGTCCAGTACCTTTTCCTAGACGATATATTGACTGTACGTACAATGCTGTAAAATATCTTGTCTGCTTTATCTTGGGTGGAGCAATAAAGGAAGGAAAATCACAATAGCTCTCCTCCCTTTATCAAAATAGCCTGTGCCTATCTAAGAATCAAGGATAAATTAATAATAGGGATCCTTTGGGATTTGGTCTGCTGCTAGAAGCCAACAGGCGACACGGTGAATATGCATACTTGAATATAATCCAAATATTTAACACCCTCTGATTTGGACAACGTGTCTGTGCAGCATCCCTCCAACCAGTTCCTGTGCAGCCTCATAAAATACGTAAATACAGCACTCTTTTTTTTTTTTTTTAAGCCTCTCCTTCCTTTCATATTTGTTTTTTGTATCTCTCACATCCTCCACTTCTCTTCTCCCATAGAAGACCCAGCACCTTCCAGCCCTGCAGCCTCCCAGAGTCCCCAGTGAAGATGGGGAATGGCACCTTCTGCATCTCCTCAATGTTTTTCTTTTTCTCAGCAGCTGAAAGGTATCCCTGCTGAATGCCTCATTGGCACTTGGCCACACATTTACTCACACTTATTTTGCTGGTGCTGAATATTTATGCATTTCCTGAATTTAAAAATAACAACACACACAATTTTTCTTCTCCAAGGAAAGAAGAAGAATAAAAATTTGACTTGCTATCAGATTCCTAAGCAAAATAGAGAGGAAAAATCTGGAGATGATCAGAGAAAGGACAGTAGGACTGACTAACCATGCCCACAACAGAGAAGTGCACACACCTCAGGCACACTTCTCATCTGCACCAGGACTGGTCACGCTTTGCCACGGGCAGATACACCTCAACGTGTTTTATCCTCATCATGGCTCAGCCGAGCAACTCAGCACCTTATAGCCAGGGCTGATTCCTGTCTCATGAGCTGCCTCACAGAGAAATCAAACAAAACCTGAACCAGCATCCACAGCGCCCAGGCACCCGGCAGAGCAGCCAGCCACCAGCCCTTCCTTGGGGTCCCTGCAGCGCAGGGAGGGGGAAGACACACTGGGTGATGGGTGAAACAGAGAGGGAAAGCTGCTGCTGTAGAACAAGACCATGTAGTGGCTAAGTGACAACTACTTTTATGGCATGGTGCCTTTTCTGGTTTATTTTATATAGCCAACTTGTTCTTTTGTGTGTGCATGAGAGGACCTTTTTTGAAAGGTCTTGGCTGAAGTGAAGCTGATATGCAAGGCAGGGGAGCAAGTCAAGCAGAGGAGGTTGGATAGGGCAGATTCATAAATAACGTGTTAGCAAGAGGGAAAAGCCTTCGCTACAAGTGAGAGATGAAAACAAGCCCTTCAGGTAGGCCGTATGAGGTAGGGGCACCAATGGGAACATCTACTCTGTGTGGATGGGATATCAAGAGCTCAGTGCTGGAGTATATCCTCTCATTTAAAGGACACTGTTTAAATTACAGAAACTCAAATCCCAGGAATCCCTGGACAAACCTCAGCTGATCTGTGAGCAGGTTAGATGTTCCAGCAAGGGTTAATACTGGGCTAACCCAAATTATTTGTCACGGTTTGTGGTTTGATGGGAGAAGATCAAATATAAGGATGCTTCTCAACTCACGTAGACTGAAACAGAACCCAGAAGAGAGGAGACGTTAGTGCTGCAGAGCACAGTGGGTGTGACTGGAGAGAGCTCCACACCTTCCCTGGGCACAGGGGGGAGCACAGGGAAGAGCCATGCCCCAGAGGAGCGACCCTTCCTGCCATCTCCCCTGGGACAATACTCTTTTTTATCCCTCCTTCTTCCGGTATATTTGCAGCTGATACCATCTGACCCTAAATCACTATGAGGTTGTAACTTGCCCATTGCTTTCTCCAGGATGCCAAGCAGAAGAGTGGGGATGACCAAGCCCTGTGTTAAGACAGCAATAGGCACACATGGCTGTCAGTGTTTTAAGGGGTACAGCATCCCAAGAAGGAGAAAAAAAAAAAAAAAGACAGACACATTTTCTTATGATTTATGCAACTGATATGAAATATTTGTTTTACATTTCCTTTGGGATGTATTTTGGTTCAAAACCTGTGATACCAGCTGATAATTAGATACACATTTATTTTGAAACAGTGCAGACCAACGCTAATTGGAAGCACGTTCTGTTTGACAAAGCAGGTACAACAACTCTAAAATACTCACTGTCATTTAACAGGCTTCTGCAACAATATTAATCAAAACACTTTTTCTAAGCTAAGAAAAAGTCAATGCAGCAGTGATCATGGGAGATACAGACTAAAGCAACAATCAGCCAGGACCAGCCAAGGAGACTTTTCTTTTCTGGGATGGTTATGTTTTCATCAAAAAAATCAAAAAGCTTTCCACTGGGGCTAGTAAATTTTTCATTGTCAGATGAAAATTCTAGTGATTTCAGGAAATGTCATTTTTTTCCCCCATGGAAAACAGGCCATTTTTGTAAAAAAGGTGATTTAAGTCATAAGCCTGGCTGGAAATTTGTAACTGACTTTTTATACATGTTCTTTCTACACTCTCTGGCAATTATGTTGCACCTACAAACATGAACTCGTGATGTGGCCCAACTGCAACCATGTGAGAGCGGAGGAGGGTACAGAATCCCTTACAGAGATGGAGAAATGGAGACACAGCAAAGTTACGGCAGCTGCTGCTACAAAGCCAGCGTAGCTGAAAGCCCGACAACACTGTTCATCATTATCATTTGCATTAAGTTACCCTGAATGATCACACAAGCAAGGCTGAGACTACAGCCTGCAACGTGGTGTACAAAGCCACATGAAGAGGCTACTATATCTCTCGCGACAGGATTTAATATTATCTATAGCAAGTCTGTGGTGATAGTCCTTATGCAGAAAAATAAACATTCATGGCCAGGAAAGTGATGCACAAGGAGAACCCTTGAGATGGCACATTAATTGTGCCATTAAAAGGACACAGCCCTTGAAATTTAAAAGTACCGACAATCTAGAATTTTTAAGATAGCAGAGGGGTCTGCCTTTTATCCCTTCACTATTTATATAGATAAATGGACAGAAATTATTTACATGAGTGTGGATGATGTAGGAATCTTTGCCATGGGTGGAAAATGTTTCAGAGAACTACTCAATAAGCACTACCGCATGCAGTAACGGCTGCACTGAAAATCAGGTTGGTATGATGAAGGTGAGGAAATGACCAGAATAAGACTTCTGGTGGCAGATTTTACGATCACATACCTTATACCCCGAGCTGTTTGTGTCCATTCAAGTTACCCATCCCGACCACAGAATTGTGGTTTTCATGGTGGCATTCAATGTGGAGAATCATCTGCTCATTCCAAAGCTACAGTTGGGGTTTTTCTTATTGCCACAGCTTGCCAAATACTCAGGGGAAAAAAAAGTAAAAGAGTGTTCTAAAGTGGATTAATCTTAATTTTTCAGGTGTTAGACACTGTTTCCTTCTCCAAATATAAGAAAAAAAATGTGGTGGTTTGTTTTTTGGTTTTGTTTTTTTTTTTTTTACTTCTAATTCCAGCCATGGGCTGATTTTGTGTACCTGGCAATCGTTCTTTGCTATCTACTTTGTTGCTGTTTTGTGTTCACAATTGGCTGGAAGCATTTCAATAATGCTCTTGCAGAAAAAAAAGAGTTCAGCAAAGTTTCGCTTGGGTACGCCAGCATGAAACTTTCCTACCTGGCTAAGTTACAGGAAGGGTCTCTCTCCCATGCCATGAAGAGATTTAATAAACCAGTGAAACTTCTAACCACACAGGTTGGAGGAAGAAGCCAACACAGAGGGACTCAGGGGGGAGCCAGGGCAGAATGCACAAACACACACGCAGAGATATTAAGTAAACAGGGAAAAAACCTATGCGGAGACATAATTAGATCCTGCGTGGATCTATGATGAGGAATCCACTGGCTGCAAAAAAGCCCACGTTTTTGGTACTGCTGAGCTGGCTCGATGCCCCGGAGAAACACAGAGTGATCTCCAGCAAGGGAAATTTCCACGAAACAGCGTCGTGAGGACATCCTGCGTTCACTCCACCAAGGCTTTTTCCAAGAAAAACAGCCAGCAGCCCAAACCAAACCCAAAACAACGTAAACCTCAGAAACGTAAATAAAAATGAACAGGAGAAAGAAGCCTTCGGAAATTTGGGAAAGCAGGGAAAGGAGCGGCCCAGCTGAAGGCACCGCAGGACTTGAAGAAGTCCAGCCTGGTATTTGTTCATTGCACCAGAGTAAATGCAATGAAACTGTCCCCGGGAGCAAGAGATTTGGCTGGCTAAAGCACAACAACGTGCCTGTTCCCTAAAATGGGAGGTTTCATGTGGACTTCATCACCAGAGAGTAGTAACTTTCCATTCAAAAGCCAATGAGGAGATTGACCGTGCTGGTGTAAGTCCTCCCCAAAGAAGAAAGGTATTGTGCAACCTTGGACGACAGATGCAAGTCCATGGGCTAGAGTGTCCATTTCCAGACACTACAAAAAGCCATTCCAAACACAGGGCCCTCTCAATGTGACACAAGTGGTGGTGAGCACAGGACTATAAGTGCAGCTGACATCAGAAAAAAAGCAATCTCCAAGAAAAACAGCATAGGCTCAAGTACTGCGCCTTTAAATAATAAGCTCTTCTCTTCCAGATGATTTTAATAAGCCCAGGCACATGTGTTGTAACCCCTTGATGCAGTACAATATGAATAACCAAATAAAAGATCTCTCCAGATTTTAAGATTTACTGTTTGCGATGGGAAAAGGCCAACCAGATGACATCATTATACTTCAAATGTGAATTACTGCCAAGTTTGGTAATACTAAACTAGAGAAATTGATCCTCTATGTTTTTGCAGAAAAACGATTTTTGGCTTTGGGGGTGATATTTTTTTTTTCTCTTATTATTTATGTAACTATAATGTTCATGTTTAGCAAACTTGAATTTTACTTAAAACTAGAGCCAGAGTACCTTATCTTACAGGTTATTTGTTTTCAGCCATCTACTTAGCTGGAAATAATTGAGTTTGACAATTTATGGGTTAAAGAGTCAATGGATTGTGTTGGATAATTCACAAAGAGCCAAATCCTAGCTCAGGCAAAACAGTACTTGGCTTGGGTGGGAGTCAGCCTGATGAGGATGTCAGGATCTTGGTCCCTGTCTGGAAGATGTTGCTTTGTTTGCCTCTAAGGAAGAAAAATCCATACATATCTAGCAATAACACCCTTTTCATGTAAGACATCTGGATTTCTGAAAGTATAAAGCCACGATACTCCAGCAAGCATGATAATACCATATTACAGCTACATGCCATCTTTCTTCAGGGACTCTGCATCTTCTCATCTCTCATGGGTATTTCAAACACCCCCTTAAATGAGTTCCACTAAATACTGGTCAGCCCACTGCAGAGCTAAATAGATCGAGTCCCCGAGAGGTTAAGCCACTTGCCCAAGACTGCAAAGTGATTCACAGGCAGAGATGAAACTGAAAACCACAAAGCTCTTTTTCCCACACCCCTGCACACCACTTCTTTTAGACTGTTTGTTGATGATGTGAATAACAACAGTTGCAAAGTTCTGTACTGCAGACAACTCCAGTGATTTTTTTTTTTTTCCTAAATCAAGTGCTTACTAAAAATCTTTTCCGCTGCAGAAAGGGATTCTGAAATTTCTTGTTACAGCAATGTTTGCAGACAAATCCATACCCTTAGGGCCAGGAAAACGTTCTATTTTTACAGCATACATAAGTATATTTATTAAAGCAGCCATATATATACATGGAATTATGTTGGATCTGTTTTCTTCAGAGAGGAAGCCCCAAGCTGTACAACTGTTATTTCTTTAAAATGTGCAGCATGGCGCCCATGAAATGCACTTGGTAGACCATTTACAACAGAACAGGTCTTATTTAAAGCTTGGTTCTGTCCTGCTTCAGAGTATTATATGCCCTGTTCAACCCGTAAATACCAATCCCCCATCCTTGCTGCCGATGAATGGTTCCATGAGCTGCTCTACCCTGCAGCTGGCACCAGGAGGTGAGACACACCAGGTCCTGCTGTTCTTGAAAGCCTACAGACCACAAGTGGTGCTGCATGGTTTTATTTTGTTGGGGTTTTTTTTTTCTTGTTGTTGTCATCTGTTGTAAGTCTCCTCGTGGTGGATAAGGGTTTTTCCGACACTGACAGAGGGTTGGTGTGAGGTGACCTCCTTGGGCAGGACCATGAACTCCATCCCATCATGGAGGTGATGGTGTCCGGTGGACGTGGCGGTGGGAAGAGCGCCTGGAGCATGCCCGCAGCCTGGGAGCAGTGACGAAGCAGAGGATGAGGCCAGAATAAGCACAGGAACTGAGAAAGTCCAAAGGGAAGTTTTGGGGGCCAAGGACTAGTTGGGAATAGCACTTGGCTCTCCAAGCTAGAAGAGCCTTTCCGGCTCTTTGATTCCTGGTGTGCAGGGGGGGAAGCAGGACTTCATAGCTTCCCATGGAAGAAATGGCCCACATCACCACCAGCTCTGACTCCAGCCAGGCATTCCTCTTCCCACCAGCCAAGCAGGGAAAGAAAAGGGGGGGAGAAAAAAAAAAAAGTGCTAAGCCCTGAATTTTGGCAAGCTGCTTCAGCCAAAAAAAAAAAGGTTGAAAGACTCTCTGGTTACAGTGAAAACCACTGTTTGAACTGCGGGCAAGTTCAAACCTAGGGACGTTTTTGTAGGACCAGTTGTGAGGGGGTTTAGGGTGGAGCAGTTCGCACACCTCATCAGGAACCAGCGCCTGGGCAGGAGCTGTGGCCAGTTTTAGTCACACCAGCTGGCACGGAGACATCCAAGGCAGCTGCGTGTGATGCAGCATCACCCTCTTAGATCCTCTCAGCCTTAGAAGCTGCTTTGCCTGAAGCCCTCAACTCAGAGAGTTTTGAGTGGCCCAAAGAGCTTTCTGTTGTTAAAACCAAACCTGGGGTGAAAGGTTCAGGGATGACCAGTTCTTAGGCATGGAAAGAAGTACAAATATTTGCTGTTGCTTTTTTTTTAAAATGGATTTTTTTCTGCCCAGCTGCACAGACATGCTACACAGATCTTACAGCAGATGGAGATCTGGGGTGGGAGAAGCAGCAAATCTCTGCTCCTACACTCCTTGCTACACTCCTAAATGTTCTCCTAGTTAAATTGTTGGTAGATACAGGAGTCTGGCAAGCTAACTAACAGCCACATGCTTTAACCAGAGAGTGTGAATGCAATTATGTATTTCACAGCACACAGAATCTACCATGGGCTTGGCAGAAACGTCCCCATGAGTCAAAAGAGTAAGGAATACATAAAATCCTGAATTCATACATCCAAGTGAACTGAAACCCAACCCCAGAAAGTAGAAACTGAAGAATTAAAACACAACATTGTAGTAAAAGGTCCCTGCATTAGGAGACATCAGGGACACATTTCCCCCAAAGCTTTGTTTTTCACTCAGTGTGTGGAGGAAGGAGGCCGGGTCTGCTGATATGGCACACCATAGAGGGAAAGGCTATCAGAGGTGAGAAGGACCAAGACCCTCCCAGTGAGGGGGAGATGATGGAGCTACAACAAAGCCCTCAGAGGAAAGCCCTGTCCCTTTCCAATAGCATATCCTTTTCATCCTCCTTCTACCTGTGCACGGACTACATATATCTGAATACCAGCCACGAAAATCATGATGCTGTCTGCAGGTAGCGCCCAAGCCAAAACACAGCAGGGAAGATGAAGGAAGGAATGGCAGGACAACCCAGCATCCCAAGCGAAAGCCCTCATGCACCTAAATTCTGGTTGTGCCACAAAAGGAGGGTAAATCTTAGGGTAAATGAGTCAGGGACCACCACGGGAGGGTGTTAACAACCAGGAAGATGCTCCAAGTTACCATTGCATTTGCACTTATGACAGCTTTCGGATTCATTTTATTTTACAAATAATCATGGCTGGGTGCCCAACTTTGAACTTTGGTCGGGTGGCGTTCTGCATTTCAGCAGAAGCCTTGTATTTAGTGGTGTCCAACTAAAACATGTAATGTGGTCAGAAATGTGTTTTCCCTGTTTTAAGAGAAGCAACAGAAGGAAACTTGGAGGAGCTTCTGGTCCCTTTTTTCCCCTCTCTATTGGATGACTTGAAAAATGAAAGAGAATCTGTTTCTGTGTGAATGCATCCCTTTGGACTATTTTTGAAACACATTATTTAGAGCAGTGCGAAGAATGGATTTTTTTTTTTTTTAAATTTGGCCGCCACAGCAGAAAAACAGAAAAAAATATAATTTCAGATTGACTAATCTATTTTGTGCAACTATAAATGAATGATTCTGTTTCATTTTCACATTTGGATTGTTATTTTCTTAGCCTTTAGAAAAGAGCTGGAGTTGTTTTTTCGGGGG
>NW_020799109.1:5362672-5387154 GCF_003259725.1 Athene cunicularia
GGGGGGGGAGGAAAGCCATGTTCAAATTGAACAGGGGAAAAAAAACTGTTTAAAGAAGGGAAATATAACTTATGAAAGTTATTCCATTTTCTCCCCGGTTTGCAGGTAAGTTGACTATCTGTAAGTTGACCAACTAATTTCTCATCTCAAAAGAATATTTTGGCAAATTTTATTTTCAGACAAAACTCCAGCAGTATTCCAATAACTGTTCAGTATGAGGAGATTTATGCAGTATTGTTTCCCAGATAAATGTATCATTTTAAAATGAATAATGCAGAACAATTTTTCAGCCTGGCCTTAACTTGTGATGTCAAAAGAATAAACTCTTACAACATTCAGGGCTAGATAGTGGACCTCCAGCAAAATCTCACCAGCTTGAAATAAAAACATGGCCTGAGCACAAAACTCTTCTGCAATACAATTTCCTTTTGGGGGCACACACAAATCAGATACAGATGCAGCAACGTCTCCTCGCCTTTCAGGTGTCGGGCCATGACTGACTGCAATGTGTATTTGTAGCCCACCTTGATTGCAAAGTCCCGCGCTACAGCCCCAGCGTTATCATCTAACGCCATCTACCTCACTCATAGTTATTCCTGCTGTTGTCCAAGCAGCGCAGTTTGGACAAATACAGGGAAAATGGTTTAGATCCTAAAATCAGATAGTGACGTGCACTGAACTGCTACCAGCTTGCCAAAGAAGGTTTTCTTGGAGGTCCCTGACACAAGCCATGACTCAGATGCCTCTTACTTTTCTCTGAAGACATCATAGCCCACAGTAGTCTATTCTGTACTCTTCCCATCAAGGTACTTAGAAGAAAGAATGAGTCTTCTTGACATTTTTAAGGTGCTAGATAGGATTTGGGGAAGCAAGGCAGGTTTTTGATGAGGCCCAGTCATTGCAGCCCTGGTCACCAGGGGACTGGGTTTGAGGAATCAAAATACCAGAAACTTTTCTCCAAACTGTCTCCATTCGTGCACCAGTGTCCAGACCCCTGTCAAAGTACCAACAGTCTGAAACATCATTTGCTTGTGTGAGGTTAGAGTTAAATCTTTCTAACACATTTCTCCTGTCGGCAGTTGCACACAGCCAGAAATGAATATCTAGAGAGAGTGAATATGAAGAAACTAACCACAATTGGTGTTAATTTGGAAGTGTTAGATTTGAGGGTCCATGAGATTAAAGTTCCCTGAATGGATCTTAGTTACAGCACTAAGTCAATGCAGTGTTTTGTGGGGGGTGTGTGAACTTGAGGAATTTGAACTAAGAATCACGATAACACTATAGGCACCAAAACCCACATAAATGGCTAAAAAAAAAAAATCCCCCTCTTTTTCCACATTATTTCAGTATGTATTTTAATGGAATTTTGGATGGAATTCAGCTAATGCTTGGAAAGGTTTTGGGTGTTTTACTATCTTAACCATATGTCAGTACTTCAGTCCTTCCCTGTCAGATTTAGGGTGTCTACAGTAAAAGAGTCTGATCAAGTGGGTCCAGAAAGGGACAAACCCAGCAGTGTGTGACCAACAGAGTCTCTTTTTAGATCCTTTTCTTGTTTTAACTTCCCGGTATGCTAACACGATTGTGGTCCATAGACATGGAGTCTTTATTTTAGGGAAATCTTGGAGTGAATTGCAAACACATTCCTCATCCTCTCCCTGAGAAAACATTTATGCTTATTTTACGGTTGGGTAGTTGCTCAAATGCCCATGCAATGGTCCAAAGAGGGCTGGTGTGTGGGAAGAGCAAGCCCAGCTGCTCGAGGAAAGTCACCTTGAGGGCAAGCTTGGCACTTCTCCCAGTAGCATTCTGGGGGAGCAGGGGTGTCAGTGGAGCACCTGACAAACAGCTCCCATGCAAGCTGGGCCAGACAGCCAGCCATGGCTGAGCAGGGACTCACTGGTGGTGTAAGGTGCTCTGGGCAGCCACAGCTGACCACCTGTTGCCCGCATAGGTGGCTGGTGCAACCCCCTCTTTGGCCACGGGCTGCACAAATGGGTACGGAGAGGGCAGGGTGGGTGACAGAAGTGCATAGTCCTCACCTCCCCCAGGGTGGCTTTTCAATTTTGAGAAGTTCCTCTCGATTTCTTGTGTCTTTGCTTTAACTCTCCTTTTCAATTTACAATATATTAATATTGCTACTATTATTAAAATAATGTTTGAGCAGCCCAGGGAGGCTATTCAAGAGGAGCTGGCGACATCCTGAATCTCACACAACCTTTTACCCTCACATCTGTGCATTTTCATCAGCTGAATTAAGAGTGAGTGGGAATACTCACACAATTACAAGCTTTTATGTATGAAACGACTGGTTGGATACCCACGTTACTGGGTCCTGTGCCAATTAGCTGAGGCACAGCAGAGTGGTTCCAGCTCATCCATGCAGCGCACAGCACTTCATCGTCTCAGCCTTTTCCCCTCTAATAAGGGGTTGTGATTTGGTCACATAGTTTGGTCTCCATTTGTAAACCGAACACGTTGCAACGTGAAAATCTGGTTGTAATCTTCCCACATGATTTTTGGGGGCACGACATTTCACTCCTAAGCAAGGGGACTAGGATAAATTTTTCTGGCAGGTCATGCACATCTTTTAAACACCTTTGTGAAAGGCAGCTGAGCGATGACCTGGCGCTCCCAGCAGCACCGTGCTGGGGAGAACCCTGAGCCCACCTGCCTTGGGATCAATGGGAATCAGTCACTGGGTCACAGAATCATTCAGGTTGGAAAAGAACCTTGGGATCATCAAGTCCAACCCTCAGCCCGACTCTACAAAGTTCTCCCCTACACCGTATCCCCCAACATCTCATCTGAACAACCCTTAAACACACCCAGGGATGGGGACTCCACCCTGGGCAGCCTCATCCACTGTCAATGCACTGCATCCAAGTTTCGGGCACATACAGACTGCTTTGCTGCCAACACAGAGCAGTTTGCATCTGCATTGTAGAGGATCCTGCCCAGCACAGCCTTCATCCCCTCTCCCCAAAAAGTGTTGCAATAAAAAAAAGAAAAAAAAAAAAAAAAGAATCCATTCACAAAAAATATAATTTGATAAATCTTCTAGACCTCCACAGGATCTATGTCCCCTATTACTCCCTCACTGCTACTGTTCATCTAACACTTTCTTGTGCACTTGGAGTCACGTGGCTATCAAGCACCTTAACCTTGTCATTGCCTGTCCTCAGACACACTGTCTCTAAGGATGACACCATCAGGATGCTCAAACTTGGCTGCTGGAAGTGCTGGAAAGGGCTCAGCTGCTTCCTGCACAGTGACCACTACATCAGCAGGAAGTGTGCTATGGGACAAGTATCAGAGCAACTGCTTTGCTCCAGGAGACAACAGAGCGTCTTCCAGTCTGCAAAGCGCAATGCAATCCATCTGCTCTCTCTGACATCGTTTCGCTGCCTTTTGTAAGACATATCCCCTGATGTCTCTGTACTTGCCAAATACACTGTGACTCATGTTCTTCCCAGGTACAGCAAAGTTGCGAATTCCCCTCAGACATTACAGTTGTTCTTGTATTTTGATGCTCTCCTGCTTCAGTAGCCTTAGCACGGTTTGATGAATGTAGTCACTGATGTGAAGAGTAAAACAGATGTTTTGTTTTGTTGTTTTTTTTTTTTCTCAGCAAACAATGATGTTATTTCTACAGAATAACACAATAAGAAAGCAAAATCCCTCCAAATCTCAGAGCACTAACCTGCAGCTTTAGCAGTGTGTGTTTTGTTGGTTTTTTTTTTTTTTTATTTAACTCACTAGTAGCCAGAAAAATAAATAAAGGAAACACAGGTAAAACTGGCAGATGTGATGAATGAGCCAGATCTTTGCCAGTGGATTCACCTCCCTGCACTTTAACCACACACAAGAGACTTCCACGGGGTAGAGAGATTCATGGGGTCCCTCAAGAATCCATGGAAAGGAACAGGCATATTTAAGGTGTGATGGCTACCACAGGGTAAGTGGTTGAGGTCCATTAGGTGCCCGTTTCTCTTTGTTCACTCTAAGGATGACCAGCTCAGATTTTGACATCAGCATATGTTGGGTCAGGTCAAACCTGCTGTTTTCAGGTCAAGGCGCAGGTTGTGTGCCGGGGAAAGCTTTCCATCTACTCAGTCTAAATATTTCTGGAAGAAAGTGTATCACCTTTTCCAAACCACAGAAAACAATACCAGGACATAGTGGCATCTCACCACAATAACTGAGGTGATAACATAAAATATGGCAAAAAGAACAAAGTCTGAGCTTTGGTACAAATAAAAGATAATAAACCAGTAAGTCTTGATCTTCTTTGTGTGCTACTATAACTTGTGTGTGTGATTATCCAGCTGACAGAAGATGTATTGGTCTTTGACTGTTAAACTGATTTAATGGTGAATCCGTAACAACATTATTTAAATTTATGACACCAAAGTAGAATGAAGCCTCTTAGATGTTCCAGGAGTCATTTTACTTGCTGTAAGTAGGTTCCTTTGTTCTACTTCTGCAGTCCTTCAATACCCATTACTCCAAATGGGTCTAAAACATGGAAATTTGAAGCAGAATCAGGGCTTCCTAATCTGATTTTAAGGTTCTATTTAATTCCTCCTTGGAGGCCCAACCAGTGGTGATCTCTTGATTTTAATGTCTTTAGTTTAGCATGAAACAGAGCTAAAATTTCATTTCCTATTGGAACAGTTGCTGAAGCTGCCACATGGGCATCAGGTGATGATGAGGGGAGGAGAAGGGACTTTGCCATCTCAGGAACTTGAAGGGATACTATGATCTTCCAGCTAAAATATGGTCCCTCCAATAAAATGTCTGAGCTCTCTTGGCCCTGTAGGCTTTCCTCTGCAAATAGGGGGGGAAAGAGCCCTTCTTTGCAATTCATTTCAAGTTTCTTTTTCATCAGAAGATGAATATGAAAATACACGGCTTACCACCAAGAATAGATGTACATTTAAGCTCTCTCAAATAAGCAGTCATCTCAGATTTCCAAAAGAATACAGATAGATGAGCTTTGCTGTTTGAAAAGGGCCACATTTTCAAACAAAATTGCTTCAAATCCTCCTCTTAACCAGTTGCTTGTTTCCATGCTTAAAAACTCAGACAAGGTTCCTCAGATAAACCAAGCAACTGAGTTATATTCCCGGGCAGGGAAGATGCTGTTATTGAATTATACCTTGCCAAACAGTGTCCAGTCTTGCAGTCCCTGGACTAAATGAACAAGGATTTCCATGAAAAATGACCTAGGTTGCTTCTCTCCCTCAGCTTTCTGTAGAGCTGTCCAATGGAAGACGTACTGCTGGGAAAATACTACAAAAAGGGTTCCCAGGAATACTCATTTTAATGCTTTATTGAATGCACTGTAACTGGTCTTAAGATCTTTTAGTTTCTTTTTCCAGTAATGAACGCATTTACTGACAAGAAAAACTACAGAAGCAACAAATTAATGGAAAGAAATTTTATAACGCAAGTATTCATATTGGAAACTTGGCATTAAATTGTGTGCTCCTTTGATCATGGAATGAAGACATATTACACTCTCATGTAAATCTAATGACTAATTAAAAGAAAGATGGCATTTAAATATTGATAAAAATTGACAATCAATTATTTGTGAATATTTTTTTGTAACAATTAAGAAAGGTGATGATGTTCTTAGATTACTCCAGATAAGAAAAAAAAATAAAAATTTAATGGCTGAATTATTCGATTGTTATTATTTGATGAAGTGACATTTTGGGGGCAAGAGCTGAACAGCACCAGAGCTGAAATCAAGGAGACACAGGCAACTGTGCAGCTGTGCTGTATAAAAAGGCATGGGAGCTTTAACCCACAGTGAAAACTGTTTATTCGACACTGCACTATCAAGCACATTAAGAACTCGGCTTCTGCTATATATGAACTTCCTCACTAGTCATTGTGTCTCTAGTAATTCAGATGGAAATATTGCTATTTATGGTCATTATGACTAATCATACGGATAAGGAAAAAAGATCTCATTAAGCTACATAAAAAAAGCCAGCAGTGCATTCCAATTACCGTCCTCAGCACAAAGACTAAAAACTAAGACTTAACACCTTAGAAATACTCGTAAAGGAAATCCAGAAAATTTTGTGATATGGACAACAGTGTTGACTTCTCAAAAGTCAACAAAACTCTATAATTAAATTTAAACAGAGCTGAAGTATTTTAAAATCTGCCCCATCTGTGCAGTATAATTAAGAATCTGGCAAAACCACCACTTAAACCAGCCTCGTTGTTGAAGAATATCAGTAATCACCAATCTCAGCTGGTTAACCTCTATTCCTGCAAGAGTAATAAGTGAGACACCTATTAGGATTGCTAGGAAACACCTCAATTAAGGGTTTCCTAATTTAAGGGGTTTTTTTGCAGGGCCAGTCAGATCTCTATTAAATAAAAAAAAAAAAAAAAAAAAAAAAAAAGCGCCCAATACTTTTTGCAGTTAAAAATGCCATAGCAACTTAGCTGGGCAGATGGAAATCATCCACAGCAAAAGTTGCTTCGTCACACTGACTTGTCTTGAGATACCATTGAACTCCTCTGTGGGAAGTATCCCAGATAGTTCAGCAACAGAAACGATGCAGATCTCAGTTAGAAATCCCCCCCAAACCAGCACACTTCTTGCCTGGATGTGAAGATGGAGTGCAGTGGTTGAGAGGGAGGATAAGGAACTTCACTAGTGTGGTTTAAGCTTTCCTCCTTTTCCTATTTGAAAACTGATTCTCTTCAGACACAACAGAAAGTGAGGAGAGGTTAAGTCTATTAATTTCAGAGGGCATGTGTGCAAAGAGATACCGAAGAATGCATAACACTGAGCTCCGCTTCATACTTAGAGTCAAATATTTATCACGTAGGATTCATGAAACATGTTGAGATTTTCCAAGTGCTTCATTTTTGGCTAGAGAGTGGAAAATAGTTTAATAGACTAACTTTTCAAACACTTATGCCTGATCTGAAAATCTGCCAGTATTTTCTCTCTTAGCAGATAAGTAGACACTTTTCTTCAGTACTTATCTTCTGTATCTTTTCCCCGACCTGGTGGCATATGAAGCAGCATGCAGAAAAATGTGAAGCTAAAGGGAAAGAAAAATACTTCTGTGTCAAACCAAAGGTATTATATGACCACCTTTTATTTTCCAAGACTGACAAGTGAGGGTGCAATTGCTTTTCTGCTATTCCCTCTCCAGAATCTCCCCCCACACACACACTCCCGAACTGACCAGCAATGCTAATGTCACAAAACTGCTTTTTGTGTTCTTTTCTGTAATGTAAAGCTGGGACCTGCCAGGTAATTCCTAGGGACTGTACAGAAAGCCTTTAACTTTTTACCCCCATCAGATGCTTTTAAATTGCTTTAGACTGCTCTTAAAACGTCTTCTGCAGTATATATAAGAGGAAAAGGGCACAATCCTGAAGAAGAAATCGTGCATGATCCCACCATTTTCTCCGAAGGGAATTGCATGCATGACGCAGAAAGTCAATGCATCATTTACGCACTACTTCATTTTCTCAGATTTCCCTTAAATTACCTGAGACTCGAGCCATAAGTCTTTTACTTCCCCCCTCTCCTCCACTAGAGTATATTTTTTTCTCCAGAATTTGGAGCTTTGTGGCAGTGAGATCTTCAGAAGCAGAGTTAATTTCCCACGAAGAAACCAACAGCTAACAGGCTGATGTGGATGGCTACGTTTCTTTTCAATATTTGGATAAACTCTGATTCAACTTACTTTTTTAGCATTTTTACAACGTAATTATTTGGAAAACAGAACAATGTACATTACCAGGAACATTTGAAAATAGACGTTGAGCAATAAGAATATTATAGGACTTGATTTCAAAAGAATGCATGCAACAATTATTCCAGGCTGCATTAAATTACAAAAATTGAGAAAAGCTGTGACCTAGATATTTCTTCTCTTGAAATATTTTTCATTTCAAGCATCTACCTTTTTTTTTTTTTTTTTTCTTTTTCTTCGGGATCTATTTCGTAATGAAAGGAGTATTATTTTGTTTGTAAGGTTTTTATCTTTGCAAACCCATTATGATATATTAACAGGTTGCAGGGGATAGTTAAACACAACAGAGACATTTGTAGTCCCAGCAGAGCAGAACAACAGATTTTGAAACAAAGATACCCTGCAAACCATTGGAAGTTATACAAAACAGACAGGAGAGCTATTTAAGAGAGGAAACCTGATATGGATCCAGTGCTGGAATTGTAAGGCTGAAAAGCTCAAAGAGAAAATTTGAGTATAAAATGTTATCTGTGCAAGAGGGAATTAGCTATGAGCCGAATTATATTAAAACACACTCTATGTTAAGGTAAATTCTGATATACATATTTTTTTCATAGGAAAAATACCATCACTTTTCATAGATTCAGTACTCAGAAAGTGGTATCATACACAACGAATAGAATAGCTCCGTATATAGAGAAATGAATGGATTTTTTTTAGTGTATTTGAGTGCTGAGAAAGGGAGAAAAGACTCCGTCAAAATTTAGTAACCTGTCAAGAGCTTCCAAAATAGCGTACAAAAATTGACTGAAAAAGCACGAGAGTGCTGTAACTGGAATAATTACTCTGATTCAGGGTCCGTATTAGCTGGGAAAATTATATGGTGAGCCATATTTTTTTTAACATGCTCCTAAATAGTGTTTAGCAACATAGGCCTGAATTAATCTGTGGAAGTCTTACAGGATTAATGACTGCTGCCTTAAAAGATTTCATTAAATTGTAATTTATTGAAACGTTATGTCTAAATAAAGTCGAGTACTTACTGTCTACACACAAATTTCTTTATCTGAATTGTTTATCAGATATCATTAATAGTTCTCTTATAAGTTCTCCTGCATCCTGTTAAAACAGTTTCGCAAATCCTTAATTGCATCATCACAGGTCAAAAGCAATTTTCCCTGGGACTTTATTGCCTCTTTGAAGTATTAACTGGTAGAAACACTACTCTCTGCATCACACCTAGCAAGATCAAGGTCCAGCAGAAATATTGCCGTATATTTCAGATGAAGACATTCAGATGGGGGCTTTGATAGAAGCTTCAAGTCAGGCAGTCAGCACTCACTTCCCAGAGCTAGATGTGTTCTGGGCTACTGGCTCTGTGAGTCAGGGCAGCCCACGCTGCAGTTACTACACACCATGGGCACGTACTGGTGTAGGGAACTTCCCCACCTGCCTCTGCAGGCGAGAGCAGAAGAATGTAAAAGAGCTAATCCCTGAAGAATTAATCCCGAAACCAAATGCACTGATTTCCTTACAGCCTGCCCCAGCCTAAGGAAGCCCTTGTCAGTGACAGCAAGAGAAATTGGTTGTAAAGCAGATTGCTGAAAGACACATTTATGATTTATGCAAAAATCCAGCCATTAAAAAAACCCTTGTCTTCACTAGAAATCATGGGTAAGAGGAGAAAAATGCCAAAGGATCAATAGTGTTTCCAAGAGGAAGCGTTGTCCTGGTGACACCAGGATTATCTCAAAGGTGGGAGGACATCTGCAAGTTGTTGAGCTACATGTGATTGTGACCGACCTGTGACAAGTGGGAACCTGTCGTGATTTTCACTGGAAGAAAAAAAAAGAATTCATCCTACAGAGTTGATTTCTCAAGATCAGAAGATCCAAGCCCTGTGCCCATAGCTCCTCCAGAGCTCGACAACTGGAGGTGGGAAATATTTTCCTACGATCTGAATAGTGGCTTTACCCACTCAAAATTGATTTTCAATATAAATATGTCCTACATGAACTGAAAGCACTTACATTTGAAAGAGCTATTCAAGTCTATTAAGTCAGACAAATGATTGAAATTTAACATTAAAAGTGCAACTCCACACCTTGTACCATTTATCGACAGGAAATTAAGAACAATTAGATCTCTGTAAAACAAGGCAAAACCATGATTGCCGAAGGTCAGACTTCAGGAAAACCCTGCAGAAAGCTCAACAGCAGAAATTCTTTACAGGTATGCTTCTTTACACTTATATCGTACATATGGTTTTAGTGACAATCAGGTAAAATGGACAAAACCAGATTTCCCCCCACCAGCTGTAATAAATTCAACCCTTCTTCCCCACCCCTCCTGTTATAAACAAGCAGAAATGTTGCACAGAGCAGACACTCTCTGGTCTTTTATGGGTGTTATTGTGTTCTGGAATGGAAAGAGGACTGGCAAAGATTGCTTGCAAGTACAGAAATGAAAGGAAGAGAATTAATTTTCTGCAACTCACTATGTGTATTTCTTGAGGTTTAATACTTTAACGTTCAGAAAGTTCACAATGAAACACCTTGTGTAAATATTGCAAACCTCTGCCTGGAATTCTTGCAATGAGCTGTCAGCAGATAAACTTTCGCCTGTTACTTTCCGTAAATGGATAACCTTGAAAACACACACACACACAACACAGTCCAGTCTCATGATTTCTTTTATTCAAAATGGACCTAATCAGATTCCTAGTAAGTATGCCTATGTTAGGTTAGAAATGTAGAACCACTTTCCAAAACGTTATGTCCAACTCAAACTAATTTTGAATAAAGCTTCATTACGGTTCTCAGGGTTTAAAGTTTTTACACACATACATAAAGTACATTAGATAGAGAGATAGACAGCCAAATAGATAGAGATTTTTTTTTCTTCTAACTTTCAGTTCTGGCTAGCACTAGAGCCAAACATGCCAAAACACAGCAAAGAGGACTATTCTCTTGATACTCCCAGCTGTGGCCAGAAGAAATTGTGCCTGAAATTGCGTGAGAAAATTTCAAGACAAATGAGCTTTGGCTACCTCAACTGCGAACGTCTGGATGCTTATTTAAAGTGAAGTGACCCTAAACTGCAAAGCACTGGATGTTCACTCGTCACTAATTTCTAATAGTCACTCTGAGACAGGGAGGAGCAGCCAAGAAAGGGTTATGGGCTCCTTGCTTGCACAGAGGATTTAAGATGTGAAGGAGGGAAGAAAAAGTCTCTGAGGTTTGAAGGCCATGTTGGTTGGAGAAATTGTTTTTCTTTGGTGTTATGCAGGAGCTTTGATGTTTGAACAATACCCTATGGCCAAAGGCAAAGAGTGATGGCAGCCATCGGGGTGGCATGGTGTTCTTGAAGGCAAGTCAACAGCCATCGCCTTGTCTGGCCCTGTTTCTCCTCTGTGAACAGAGGAGGGGGCATTTGTGGTGGATGAGGTGGAGAAGGCAGCCATCCATCTCCTACAAGACAAACAGGACAACCCCACTCCCTCTCTTCTGCCACCCCCTTTCCCCCGAGGATCTTTCTCCACTATGTGTTGGGGCACCTCCATGCAGCCTTGAGAGAGGCTGAAGGGATAGAGACAGACCTTGAGTGATTGTCTCAGAAAAGCTTATTTTGAGAGGCTGAAGGTGATGGAGGGTGAGTGCAATGGAGTAGGATAAGGAGATTTTGTGGTCTGGGAAGTCAGGGAGCCTTTTCTGTCACTGGTCCCTCAGATGACTGCAGCTGAGATGAGTATGTGCTTTTACAAGCAATTATTTTAAAGTGTGCCCAGAGGATGCAATAGTCAGGCTTTATTGGATATGTAATACACACTGTGACAGTATACGGTGCTATTGCAGGCCAGAATTACAATTCTGGGACCTTGTAGCCTGCAGCTGCTCAGTAAAACAAAGGAAATCCCACTGAAAGAAAAAAGGGAGGGGGGTTAATATGCTTTTAAGCAAAATCCAAAGCATAGATTATATGACTTCCCTCATTTCAGAGCTTTTCTGTGCCTATAGGGGCAGCTGGAGGAAATATGAAAGAGCATCTTCCCTAGAGCTTTCCCTAGTGAGGGATGGGGAAAGCGGGAAGGGGGGTGCAGCCACCACAGGCACACCTCACCTTTGCATGTCTTGTGCCCAGGAGAGGCACTAGCACTGGAGGGGCCAGAGCTGGTGGTGGCCCTTGCACTGGAAATATCAAGACTGTGACGTCCCTATTGGTTCCTCAGAGTAGAACTCCAGGAGTGTCAATGCCATGGTTCAGTCCTACATGTTCATTAGCATGTTGTTGGCCAAGGAGCCAGAAGAGAAGCATCCAGCAGGTTGAAGCTCTGCCCAACTGGAAGTAATGAAGATCCTCTTTTGAGAGAGGCTTACCGCTAGTCCTGGAAGTTGACCGGAGCAGGACAGTGCTTTGGGAACAGAGGCAGCCAAGGACACAGGCTGTGGGAGATCTGTCCCCACCACAGAAACCACACAGCAGATTTTCTCTTTCACGGTGCTTATTATGCCACTGACCCTAACCTGTATAGCAAGTGACATATTGTTCTACACTCTAAATCATTTCCCATGAATAACTTTTTTCTTAGTATGCTTTCTTCTCTGACAGTTATTGTGGTTTGGGAAAACTTTGTCACTGTATTCTAGAAATCAGGCTAAGAGTTTCCCTTCTAGAGCAGTGTGTGCAGATGTTTGCAGGACAATCTCAAGACAAATTAGGACCTGGCCAAGTACTCTTGTAAACAGACAGATTGACACAATGGGTGAGTAGAATATGTGATATTGATCTCAGATAAAGCATGCAAAATATAAGAACAGTGGAGCAGAGAAAGGGGATGGTTAAGCATTCTTGAATGCTCTGGGCAGGGCCAGCAGCTCCTCTGTGACTTGCATGATGCTCAGTGTTAATACAGCCTCAAGAAGCCATACCATTGCTTTAATGGCAAAACTAAGTGTGGCACAGATCAGATGGATCATGCTTCATTTCATCACTGCAGTTCTGCTGGGAGCGTATTTCCAGATAGTAAGTGTTGCCCAGCTGCAGGGTTTCAACTATTCCTTAACACTTCCTTCTTGGAAATGCAAATAAATGTGTAGAAGTTTCTGAGCCATTTTCTCTGCTGCAGCAGCAGCAGCGAGCAGACCTCAGCTGCATCACCCACAGCCAGCTCCATGTAACACACAAGAGTATTTGTGGAACAGAAGGTGATGGCACCCATTTGTGTAGAGCTGCTGTGGTGCACGGACCCACTACATTCACAGGAGACAGACATGGAAAGAGGATTTGGGGACCAAGTGAGTTGGTCCATCCCTGGGACCATACATCTGTCCACAGCAGGCAGCATTGCGGAGGCACCATGGAGAACCTGCGAGGGTACAGCACGCTGAGGCTTTGCCCAGAGCTGGAAGATGGGCTTCATATCCTGCAGTCCAGAAAGGCATCTAAGGTCTGACATAAGCAAAGGCTTTTTGACCGCTTAACTCAGATGCTGGATGCAGTTAGGAAGTCTGAAGTAATATATTAGGTCAAAAACTCCATTAACTAAAGCTAAGTAAAAACATCACTGTTAACCACTATCCAAGTTTAACACAAAACCCCTTTGGCTCCCTGGTTCTAGCAATTTTATCAGCATTTGATCTCCTTTGACATCAGAGCTGGCTTCTGTCTCTAGATCATTTTGTCTAGACTCGGTGTTTACATTAGACTTACCCAGATTGGCACCGTTTGCTTGGCAACTTTTTTGTGTGCGCGTGTGTATGCTTATAGCAGCTTTGTTTACGCAGTTTCCCACTGAGTTGGTGACCAAAAATAAACACAGAATTAAATGTGAGCAATACTCAGTGGGACACTAAATGCATTTTATAGGGTTTGCTGCTGAAGCAGAGGATATGAACTGATTTTCAGACATCTACAAAGGACCATAATCAAACCCAGATCATCAGACAAGAGCGATTGTTCGGGTGAACTAAATTTCTTCTGCTTTTCACCATTGGAACAATTACCAAAACCTCAGTCATGTTCAATATGTAAAGTGGCAGCAAAACCCAAGCCTCAAAAAATTTTCAAGACAGCTTTTTAAGTGTATAAATACACCAGCCCAGGGCCAGCAAGAGTCAGTGAAGAGCTGCAGAGTCCAGCGGACTTTGGATAAAAGCTGGAATGATGTTGGTAAAAGGGGTGTTTCGTAGCTCATGATGGCTGAAGGTAATTACTCCACCTAGGAACCAGCAGCTGAAGTTCAGCTGCTTAAAATACTGAGGAAAAGGCTTTATTTTTAATGAGAAGAGGCATAAGAGTCATGGGTCTGAAAGCCAGACAACACTATTATAACTATTCAGTTGCCCTTCTGCAAAAGCCCTGATTGTAATATTTCCAAAGGTAATTCAGAGGTGAATATCTGACCCTCTAGACAAACGTGTCCTTGATTCAAAGGGCCTACATGACTTCAGTTAGACTTCCTCTGTCGTTGCTCTTTGTTTGTCCTGGACAAGAAGAACAAAAAATTAACCATAACTATAAACCCAATATTTGGTTAATATGACTATCCAGGTCTTGAAAAGAGGAAGCGATGCGAACGTTTGAGGTATGAGCAAAACTCAGCCAGGGAGCAAAAGAGTTCATGGGAAATGGCAATGTTTGCTTTCACCCAAAAGCTCCAAAAACTTTGCATTTTGTTCTGGGTTGTTAGTATTAAGTGCTCTAATTGAGTTAGCTATCAAGATATTGTGTAGTCCTGGGTTCTTCTTTCTTCTAAGTCTCTTTTCCTGGTCATGTTCCCATGACACACACTGGCTGCAGCTTGGCTGTTCATTTATTGAAAATGAGACTTCACAAGAGCACTGGGATGAAAGTTTGTGCGGTCTGAAGGAAACATCCCAGTGAAGAGAGGCACTGGGTTTTCTATTGCATCTGATGCTGCCTTGAATGGATTTTGCTTTCAGGAGACAGAAAAAGTACCAAAAAACTTTTATTTACTTAGGAAAACAGTTGTTTTTACTGGGACTAAGCTTTCTGAAATCGCAGCTCGAAAAGGTAGACTTTGAAGCAGATCCCCATCCTTTGGACGGATTCCTGTACTTGAAGAGTTTTTATTAATTTTCACAGACTCATTTGTCCTTCTGCATATGCATATGACCTCCCCAGCTGATGGCAGATCTCCAGCAAGACAGCTTGAACACCACACACAAGTTACGTACGTATTCATGCAAAAAAGCAGCTCCTGAGCCAGTAAAATGAGTACAAGACACGGCTGAGCTGATGTAAAGTAACGTGTGGATGTCAATTTTCAGCCAATAGTGAAGTGTGGGGACACAATTGTTTGGCAAGCCCTTTGCCCTTTATGTGTCCAAAACAGTGTGTCAATGCTTTTGTACAGCAAAGGACTCTGGACGTTACAGGAAGCATTCCTCGTTGCTTTTCATTAGCTCCCAAAAAAAACCCCTGCAAAACCCTTAGAAATTAGAAGTGAATCACAGGTCATTTCTATTGCAAAATCTCAGTGATAACGCTTGATAGTTCAAATCTTCTCTTTCACATGTAATCACATCTTACGAGCTGTGGTGTGATGTTCCACTTACATATATGGAGTAAGAACTGATGACTCACACCTTTTCCCATCTGTACAGACAGCCCTTCCTATGTAACACTATGATATATATCTGATTATGATGATAAGAGGTTCATGTATGTTTTAGCTCCTTGTGTAATTTCCAGCCCGTATTCTGGAAAAAAAACCCAACCAACCAACCAAAAAAAAAAAAACCCAAAAAAAAATATCCCAGCTTGTCCAGTTGGTCTTAAAACGAAGCATATTATGGGCATTGGTGAAAATAGTATAGCCCAAGTTTGTTAGAAGTATAAACTTACAAACCTATAAAGGAAACTTAATGTCAAAATTAATGTGCAGACTCTGGAGAAAACCTTGCTGGTGTCAAGATATGCAGAATAACTGAATAAATGTGCTTGGATCGGCACACAATCTTACATCTAATTAGAGCTGCCTGGGGCACAATCTGTCAATACAGAGATGGAAATCTCAGGCTGGGGACAGGCTGTTGACCCTCACACTGCTTGTGAGCTCATGGACCGTTTTTCCATGGCACTACAGCATTTGTTTCACAGGCATTAATTAAGATCCAAAATAAGGCTGGAAAATCCTCATTCTGCAGAATCGGATTGGAGAAAGGTAGACTTGGCGAGTGGTTTTGCAAGGGAAACTCAACAGCTGTCGCACACAGAAACCCTTTTCTGTTCAGTTGACCACTAATCTGATGGAATAGAGAGGGTTTAGGGGAAATGAGGAAAAGTGGTAGATTAAGCATTATGACTCAAGAAGCAGCTATTCCCAGGTTATCTATTTTAGGCTACCTGGGCTTTCCAAGAAGCCTTGACAGAGTTTCCTAGCTGCGATGAGCAGTCACCTTTCCTGCACAGCAAAGCATGGAGCCATTCTTGTCCCACCTTACTGCTACAAGCAGCAGCTCTTCCAGAAACCTCCCTTGGGTATTTCTTAGGCAGATAAGCGACAGTCTTTCTTGACTAAGGGCCACGGTGTTTGTACAACAGCAGTCATCACAACAATCTCCTGTGGCAATGAAGTCTACAACTAACTATAGGATGCCTGAGGAGCTATTTCCTGGTATTCTTTCACTTTCCACCAGCTGTTGTTATTATTTAACTCATTATTAGTTTCAAGTATGATGCAGCATCAAGTGGTTGTTGTTCCTATTAAGGAAAAATAATTGGCTGTCTGGCCTCCACTTGGTTGAAAGCTCATTTCTCTCTGGGGAATTTTCAGCGCTAGTCCATCTCCAGCAACTAAAGCTGTGATTTTAGCACCCTCCAAAAGACTGGATTACAGTAAAAGTGGAAATGGGGTAGCGAAGCAGAATTCACAGCATTTCCCACGAGATCTTCATATGGATAGTCAGCAAGATGGTCACTTATGTGTACGAGAAATTCTAGTAAAATAAACACACCCTGCAAACTTCCTGGGCTCTAAATCATCCTGCTAAATTTGATTATCACTTAAGTGATTTAGAAAGCAAGATGTTCTCTGTGTTATAAGACTTTATTCACAACGTCAGCTAAAAGTGATAGACACTGCGGTAATTCAAACCAGAGGGTGGGGGAAAAGGAGTTATGAAAACTTGGCTTAGACTGGAGACCAGAGAAGAAGTTGAAGGAAGAGCAGCATTTTTGAGGGAAAGGCGAATTGAAGGAATGAAGTTTTGAAATTCCTGTCTTTCCTGCCTCCTCAGTAAGCAGGAGAATCTAATGTTCGCTGGCTTCATGGGGAACAAAGCAGAGCTTGAAGCTTTGCTGTTCCCACTGGCTGTGTCTACATGGCTGCTTCGCCCAAGCTCCAGCTCTTGTATACACACAAAAAAGTCTCTGGCTTGCTCCAAACTTGAGTATGGTTTGTAAAACAAAAACAAAAACAAAAACAAAAACAAACCCTCCAGAAACACTGGACCATGCTGGCACTCAACTTCGGACCCCTGGATGTCAGAAGGACCGAGGCTGGAGTGCTGAGCAGAGGAGGGTCTCCTCTGTTGATGGGAATGGCAAATAGCTGCTGCACGCCAGTTCTCATGGGCAGTGAGTTAAACCACCTGCGGATCCGCTCAGCACTGCCCCCTCTGCTGACCCTTCTCCCTGATTCAATCTCTCTTCCAAAATAAGCACACCCTGGGCCTACTGCACATGGCTAAATTAGGAATGGGAATGAATTTTCCAAGTGGATGCTGACATCCCAGCTGATGACACAGCCTGTGAGCAACCGTCGCAATGAAGAATTGGCAAGAAAAGATGCCATCCCTCCTGCATGGGATATGCCGAGCCACATAGCTCTGCACCAAATCCCACACAAGACTTCTAGAAAGCCTCAAATCAGTAACAGCATGAAGTTAACTCTATGTCAAGCACTTCACAGCTTATATCCAAACTGTAAATGAGTATCTGTTGGAATTTTACTTGGAGAAGAAAAACGGTAGAGGAAGATTTATTTTTTTTATTAATGCTCCAACAGATTTCCATACCTATTTTCCTATCCAAGAACTTTTGCAGTTCAATATCCCAGTCTGGGCTCAGCACCATCCCAGATATATCCCATTTGCCCATCCTTAGCTTCAAATAAACTTTGAAACAAATCAGTAAAAGTAGGAGAGGCTCTCAGCATTTTAAATAGCTGGAATAGAAGCGAGAACAGAGTTGTCCGTATGATTTCCTTCCATCCTGGTAAAAAATAAGAGAACGACAGTCGACCTAGAGACATGCCTGCCATGCAGGAGACAGAGAAATGATTGTGAGAGCCTGTGCAGCACTGAGCCTGTGCCTTGTTGCCCTAAGATTTCCAACAGCTTTAACCCCACAGTAATAACAAGAAACTCTCAAGTCTGTTGGACATAAGGATCAACCAATATTAATGAATAATCTTGAGAGAGTTGGGTCATGAATTTCAATCACAATCCCAGGAAGTGGGTGAACTGGAGATCCTAGACCTTCATGTGCATGGGTTGCATGGGTGTCTTGGACCTTCAGGAAGGGAGATTCACATTGATCTAGAGCAAGATATGTGGGTCCACTGTGTTCAACCTCAGAGGTTTAAGGACCTCAGATGCAGACTCTCTGGGAATTTGTGTCTTGGTCACAAAAAGGGTTCAAGTTTTTGGAGCATTTCTTCCAAATTTTCTCTCTGTGACAAGAAAACAGACAACTTGATTAATCTACCATCACAGAAGTCTTTATTAAGATGCTCTGAAAGAGTCTGGCAGTGAACATGGATTGGTACACAGTTACCAAACCAGGACATGCCCAGGTCAGCCCAGGTCTCAGAGGTTACCCATCAGCCCCAGCAACAGCCCAGGCCTGACATCGCATTTCAACCGCTCTTCAACATGTGAACTGCAGGAATAAAGGCTGGCACACACAAACGCAGCTCCATGTCTTTTATTTGAAAGGTCTGACTCCTTTTCCTGAAGCTTTCAAGTATGGTCCTTTGAGCATAATTGAATGAGACAGAAGCAAAAATCAAGAGGCCTCTGCTTTGGAAAGAGACGTGACACTCGTTGATTGTTAACCACAAAACATGAACCTCTTTTCTTTCTTCTTTTTTTTTTTTTTTTCTCCCTTAGTGTTAACTTCGCAGTTTTTCTTCCTTTGAAGTAGCTTGATGTTACCAGAGCCTAAGTACCCAAAATGTCCTCATCAGCATATTGGGGCACCCTTCCTTCAGGGAGTGGAACCACCAAGCAGCCCCTGGGATATGACTCTTGCTTCCTGACAGTTTGACTGCCATCACAGCACCACCAGACAAGCAGAAGGTTTGCTTTTACCTGCACCAAGCACCTCATTTACATTTCCACTTCCTATAACTCCTGTCCACCTGCCATACCACGCTGCTGCCCAGAAGCTGCAGCAGGATTCCCCTGGACCACGTGTATATAACATCGCTTACAGCGATGCCGATGTACCTGGTCAGCTCCGTCTACAACAACTGCAACAGTCTTTTCAGACCAAAACTGCAAAAGGCTTTAGGGGGTTAAATTTCTCTGCAGATGAACTCTTCTATTGCCTACATGCAAACTGAGATTCAAAGTTCATATTCTCGATAATTACCTACTTAATGCAAATCTGTGATTATAAAGATGAGGTGTACCGTACTGACTGTCTTTTGTGCTTTCCTGCCTAACACAAGCATGAACCTTGTTCTGTTGCCACCTCCTGCCCAACCCAGTCATGACCCTTGTCCTGAACCAGTTTCCCTACCCCGTCCCTGGTGTGTCTCTGAGTCATGCTGAGCACCTAAAGGAAAACAACCCAACCTTGGCTTCTAGTGAGGGAGAATTCTACATGTCCCATCCATAAATCAAATCTTTATAAGGTATCTTATGGTTAAATACTTTCACCATTAAAACTTTTACTTGTGTTTCTAGTCCAGATTTGTCTGGATGTTGCTGACAGCCATGGTATCTTACTATATCTCCTTTCAATATGCAAAGGAGATCCCATTCCCATATTCATTTTCTCCAAATTTCAAGTTGATTGGACTTATTTTTTTTAAATAACATTTAAGATGATTGGGCACTCTATAATGACAACAGGGGGAAAAAAACACATTTCCATGCTACTGATTTGTCCTCAACAATGCCCAATCTAAAGTCAAATAATGATGCTGTAGCAGCATAGGAATTGCATAAAGTGTGAGCAAATATCCTTTTACTCTTCTGATTGAATGAATCACTATTTCCTTAGCTCTGAAATCATAAAATAAAACATTTCTTGCATGTTCTCTGACACATGAGCAACAGTTTCTCTAAGTCAGTGGGAGCCTTTCTACCACCATTAGTGGGCATTTTATCAAGTTCTGACTTTTTTTTGTAAGTGAAGCTGGTTTGAGACCTCGAAATCATACCATAATTTTAACTACTGCCTGTGCAAGAGAAAAGGAGCCAAAAAAAAACCCCAAATAGATGTATAGAAAAGAAACAGTAAAGCAAACTACATTCACTCATGACAATACAGCTTTGTGCTTGTTTTCAATTTTTATGTATTTCCAAGACAAAACAACAGGAAATATAGGATTTCTCCGAATTTCTGCCAAACAGGCAGTTCCCAGAGTATACATTTAATGACAGCATCACAGGAAGACAATTTTTCTCATCCTTTTTAAGTTCCCTGCTCACTGCAAAAAAAAAGACATCAACAGGAAGAAATCCCACACAGAAAGGGCGGGTGTAAGGACAGATCTCATTGAAGTAAAACAATTTTTTCTAGCTGAGCTGGTTTGAAAGGGCTCTGGTGAGCAGACTGTCATCTACTGGAGATCGCCCAAATCTGAGGTTTCACTGGGGCTCATCAAAATAGGTTGTTCACTCATTAGGCTGACAGGAGAGTGCCAAATATCTGTCCCCAGAGGAATTTCTCGTATCTGATGGGATCATGGTCTCTTTGGTTTTTTGGGGTGTTGGGTATTTTTTTTTCCCCAAGGTTGGAAATAGAGAGTTTTACTTCTTTGGAAGGAGAATTAGCAGACGGGCAGGTCATCTGGGCCCTTGGCCATCAAGCAAAGCCAAGCTCTGCCTACATAGCACTCAGTGGAAAGTGGCACTGATCTCTGGTTGATGGGAGATTAAAAGGTGATTTGAAGTGAAGGAAAGACCATCCCTGGTGCAGCACTTGCAGTTAAACTAAAGGAGAAATGTCTGCTATAAACAACATAATATATGTAAACTTCACTTGTACTTAAAACCAGGCTTGGAAAAATACTAGTGGGAGAAGAAACACCAACAAATCAAAAGTGGCAGAGGATAAAAGATGGATTTCAGAGAGGTCTGAACAAGAAGGCAGGCTCCTATGGAAGGCCAGACAGAACAGAGCCATCCATGAGCTCACAGTAACATCCTCCCATCAAGAGAGGATTTAAAGAGCCAAATAAGTCCATGAAATTCACACAGGGCCTTCAGGGCTAGAAGACATATTACACTTGAAGAGACACATTCCCTAGTCAAGACCACAAAAGCCCTTAAAATTATCAGGAGAGTTGGTCCAGACTCTCTGGCAGGATTTCTACAGGGTGGTGGTCTCTGATAAATCACAAGCCACTGCTGATGCAAAACCCGAGGTCTGTCAGGGTCCAGTCAGCATCTGTCTCAGACAGAATCATGCTGAGATGTGGTGCTGGGACACCAAGAGTCTGACTGAGACTTGACCTTGGCAATGACCTCTACACGGTGTTAGAGAGAGGGAAGCTACAGGGAATTGTGCTTTTGATGGAGATTTCCCGGGGGGGGAAATCACTCTACTATCTTGGTGGAGCCCAGTTATTCCTGGACAGGCTTCCTCATCAGTCGTTATTTCTGACCTGCTTTTGGCTGAGCACCACAGGAGTGTTCTAAGTCATAGCAAATAGCCTTAAACTGAGTGGTCACTACTTGACTCACTTCAAGTAAAACGACAGCTTTCAGTATCAAAAAGGAAGTAGAGCTGGAGGAGTCAGGGGTACCGAAGGGCTCAATGACTTCTATGATACAGGGAGTTGGAATTGCTATTAGGAAACACACACAAAAAAAGTCTTCAAATATATCTCCTTAGTGAAAAATGGGAGGACTCACTGGCCCACGTGGGTATCTTAAGGTGACAAAAAAGTAGCAGTCTCATCAAGCATGCAAAAGGGGACACAAAAGCAACAAAGGAAACATCTTAGAGGCAGGGAAGAGGAGAGGTGAAGTGAGAACTCTCAAAATTAACCCAGCTGGACTTTTTAATGAGGGAAAAAGCCTCAGATGTTTTCCAGCCACAAACAGCCAGAACATGAAGAAGGGAAAAGGGTTGTGGTGCAGTAAAAATGGAGCAGAAGTAGGAGAACCAAGGGTTACTCCAACCAGCCTGCAATCTTGCCTGTGATGCTCAGCAAAGAGCTTCTGGAGAGCATGGGGTGAAGGCAGGGTGGCAAGTGAAAAGGGGACATGGAAAGCTGAGAGGAAGCCACAGCCATAGCATCATGGGGTGATCCAGAGGAATGGGGAAATTTCCACCTTGGGGTTTGAACGGAACAGGCACGAGAAACTGCAAGTCAAGAGCACGGATTTGTAACCCCTAGACATGAAATAACTGCATTTAGGGAAAGGAACAAGGAGAAAAGAACAGTTTAGGCACTGGCAGACTACTGAATCTGACAGCATAGAAAAAGCACTTTTTCAAGAAAAATTAGACATTGTGAATCAGGCTCTGCTTCCACTCCTGTTTCTTCCAAGAAATGGGTCCCAGCTCTCTCCTGGCAGGACATGAGTCATTCCGACCACCCTCAGTGAAAGTTAGTCGTGTCTGTGTGGGAAGAAGAAAGCCCCTGGCACACACCACTGATGTTACTTTCCTGGGCATTGTCTGGGTAACATACTTCCAGCCCAAGCTGCCATTCATTTTTGGCAAATGACTAATAATGACTTGCAAAACTTTGCTACTGTGTTTTACATCACAGCTGCTCTGGTGATATGTTTCTGGCACACAAAGCACTGCTACCATCATGACACAAACAATTATGTGAGTAAGAAAAGCAGGCCAAAAAGATATAAGGTTATTGTCAGGATGAGGGCAGGGGAATTAGATGAGTTGTCTACAAAATAACTTAAGCGGGTTGATTTCTTATCATGACATCATGAGTTATGTTGCCTCAGTTATGATGAGTGATAATCATGACAAAAACTGTTCTAGTTATGGCCTTGGGAGATGAAAATGAAAAGCTTCAGTACATATTAAGCCAATAGAAATTCGTTTAAATTATAGTAGTTTAGTGGAGTAGCAGGAAAAATAACTCCACAAAAGCAGGGCAAGGACTATCTCATAGCGTGTGACTATATAAAGCCAAGCGCCCTGGGGGGGATCAGGGCTCAGAAGAGTCCTGGCAGTGCAACCAACCAAGAAAAGGTGCATGTACCCGGTCTCCAGGCAGAGGGGCATTTAGGGTTGGAGCTCTGCAGCCTCAAGTCTTACCCTTATCACACAGTGCTTTTCATAAATCCACCTAACATCTCTATAAAGCCAGAGGATTACTATGCCTCCTTAAATGTTCAGAATCGCAGAGTTCTGGCTGTCAGAAATCTGTCCTTTTTCTCCTAAATTTACTTACTGTAAAGCGATACCTTAACGTTAGGTGTCTTCCCAGCATGGTCCCCTCTTAGGATGCTGTAGAGCTGTAATACCCTCACGACCTCCCTTTTGCCTGGATAACCAAGACAGCGTCTCTCAGTTCCTTCACATCAAAAGGCTCATCCTTTCCCTGGGGCTCTGGGGGCTGCTGAGCCTACTCCAGGTGGGAAACTTGATCCCCCCCCAAGCTATCTCTGCCCTGGAATTAGGGGGCAGCTGGTTGCCGAGAAACCCACCTCTGAGAAAATGACTAAAAACCAAATAAAACCATGTGAGAGCTAAGGAAAGCTTGAAGTAACGAGATGATTTGTGTAAACTTCGAATTGAGCAAGTTTCATGCAGAAAGCTCAAGTTACATTTTGCGGGCAGGGAGAGGCAAACCCAGGCACAACAGCAGCGGCTTCAAAGCAACGCAGAGATGATTCCTTCCTCACTGCCTCTGTGCCACCCTCCACCACATGGAGAAGTTGGGCAAATGGATTCTTTCAGGTTTGCTGTACACCGAAGTGAAGAAAAAAAAGTCAAAATACCTGAGCTTTCCCCATCAATTCTGGGCTGTCAGAAACAGCCAAGGTACACCAGCACAGGCAGGCAAGGAGCAGCCGGCCTGGCCTTGGCAAAGCTTGTGATCTGCAGCTCATATTTTACCTGTAGCCTGAGATTACATAGGAAAGGAAAATACATTTATGGGTTTTGCAGGACGTTTGCTGCCGGAGCATACGAGGAGGGCTAAGGCACGGCGCAGCCAGCTCCGGCCACACTCCCCTGCAGACCACCCACCACCTCCAGGTCCCGCTCACAGCCGGCGCTTGTTCTCCCTCCCGTGTCTTCAGGACACCCCAGTGTGGCGAGGGACCAAGAGCAATTTGAAAGCTAGACAAACATAAACAGTTGCAGGTTTAGAAAACAGGAGATAGAGATTTTTGCGATAGAACTGTCACTCTAGAGAGTGAGACAAAACTATAAAGTCAAAATGAAAAACCTGTCTGGCTTGGGAGCATGGAAAATGCGCTGAGGGCAGGAGTTATGCAACATGGCAAGATGTTTATCAGTTCTATTTTTTTCACTTTTTTTTTTTTTTTTTTTTTT
>NW_020799109.1:5387204-5395724 GCF_003259725.1 Athene cunicularia
CTACATCCTCTGTACCCAAAAACAACAGCTACAGGCAATTTGCATTTTTGTCACTTTAGCAGTTACATTAAATTTGGTTAGATTTTTTTCTTTTCTTTTGCAAGCCTGGAAAATATTTATGCTCTAAGGAAGAGATTAAAAAAGAAAAAAACAAATCAACAAAGAAACAGTGAAAGTGAGTATATGTTTTTAGTGGCAAGGAGGGTAGTTTACAAAATTTTGAAAGCAAAAATTTTGTGGTTATGGGGGTACCTTTGCATTACAGAGAGACTTGTGAGAAACAAACATTTCAGAACCACTCAGCCCTAGCAGGTGTTTTATGATGTTAACGGAGCCAAGTGAGGAAAGCATCTATCCATTCCATATGCAATTATCTCTTTGAACTGAAAACACAAACTTTGGAGAAAACAGCAAAATGCTTGACTTCCAAAATATTTATTGCAAGCATTCGACCAGTAGGAGGGAGCAAAGCAGGGACAAAACTACTCGTGTAGTGCTTCCAAATGTACATATACTATTCACGCTTTTCATAGCTGAACGGTTAACAACAAAGACAATTACATTCTTGCTACAGCTGATTAAACAGTTGATGCCACAGACCGCAGGTTTCTCAGGCACGGTTGTTTGCTGTAAGCATAACCAGCAAAACAAAAACAAGGCTAAAGCGGAGATGTTCATCTGTCATGGCTCGGGTTCAGGACAGGAAACCTAGCCAGTCATGCATAAATATGAAGCACGTCCTGTTTATACTAAAATTAATATGATTTAACCAGAACTTAATAGGGTTGAGAATGTGGAGGTGTGGTTAACTTTGTAACTGAACTAGGATCTGAACTGACCCTCTTTGGCTATCATCAAAGAGCTGAAGTTGCTAAGCCCCATGCACAGGAGTCCTGGATCCCTCTTTTGTTTGTGGGTTAACATCCCAGTATTCAGTTCATGTTTTCTTGGCTGTACCTAGAACATCCCACCAGTCCAGCTGGGCAACTCTAGGTGATGTCTTAAGCATGCAAATAGCTCTCCATGTGGAAAAGTTCTGATTCCTGTTGAGCCTGTGCCATAAACACATCACCCAAGTCCATTCCCCACCTACAGCTGCTCCCCCGGGGCATCCTGAGTTATGTCACACCGAATAACTGACTTCTAGAGAAATGTCTCATTGAATTTTAATAATCTATCATCTCAGCAGGCATAGACTTATTCCTTGCTACATTCCACAAATTCCCCTCAAAATTATTTTACATTCAGCTTCGCTTTTCCTTTTTGGAAGCATTAAATGTTGTCTCCTTAATGTGCCTTTGCAAGAAACAATTGCATTTTTATTGGCAATCCTCTTTTCAAGATATTACTAAATCTCCAGTCCTTTCCCCGTGGGATGACAAAAGTTGGATAAATAAGAAGAGGGCTGGCTTCTGAGAACTTTTTGCAAAAGAGGAAAAAAATGCACTTTACTATGTGGCATAATAGATAGTATTTCCACATAGACAGCAACTCTTTCTGTGGAAAAAAAATACTGCAAGCCTTTCACATTTTAGCCCAAGTGGAGTATTCTTTCCAAAACAAAAATGCTCAAAATATTTTAGAAGTGAGTCTGTATCTGATATTCAATATTCGTTAATCACTTTTGTCTCTGTATTTTTTTTTTATTACAGCAAATCTTAGATTGGAACACAGCTGACATTTTGTACCACTCAGTTGTGTATGGGCCATAAAAATACGCTCCCCCCACGTTCCCATATTGATAAAGGAGCTCCAGTCCTGAAAATTTTGCAAACTAAAACCCGAGAGAAGCAGTGAGGTAGAGCTGTCACCACCACAGAGCTGGAGACCTGAAGCACAAGAGCTGAGGCAGTGTCCTCTGGCAGAAAGCATGTGGCAGAATGGAGGGGACCATCACAAGCATGAGCCTACAACTGGTGTCCCTACTGAGATATCTTACTGTGAGAGAAATGATTTGGAAGAAATTACATGTTTCTTGGTGGTTTTGGTGACGGAACTTTAGCAAGGGCAAAGGGATTTACTTCTGCCCCTGTGCTCTCTAAACAGAGTAACTGTTAGAGGTAGAGTTGGTTCCTCCAAGGCTTGGCCTTAACCCTGAGAGAGGAGAATGCCTGCTCTCTAGGTGGCAAAAAAAAAAAAAAAAAAAAAAAAAATCACAAATATGTCTGCAGTAAGGATGCAATGCCAGCTTTTTACCCAAGCTATCTTCACACCCCTGGTGCAGCGGACCTCTTTTGGTACATAAAACTCTGTGTAAGGCACCACAAGAAGACACACAAGCATCCTCTAATGTCAGTACAGAGTGTGGAGCTCGCAGTCCACCCAGGCCTGCTGCATGACATGAAGCTGAGATTTACAGCCAAAGCAGCTAATAGTCACCCGCCACCCAGGGCTGTGGTCGGCAGGGTCTTGTGCACTGGTGTTTCTCCATAGCTAAGTGCCTCTGAAACTGCAACTCCCTTTTATATTTAATGTCAAGTTAATGGAAACCAACTGGAAAGATTCCTCTTGACTCCAAAGGGCCATGCCCCAACACATCATGTATTAATGGAATAAACTGCCTTGTTAAATCATCAGAAGGCATGGACAGACTCGTTCCTCACCCCTAAGCCACTGTCCAGATGATACAGCTTCTCTTTAAGGGAGGAATGAGAGGAGTTAATCCTGGGACTAAAGGCTGGGCTGCTGAAATGCAAATTTCACACTCCCTCCAAACCAACACCTCTGAACACGCAAAAAAGGGAAAATCAAGAGCACAGTCCCCAGGGCCAGACCAGAATGAGCCACCCTGATCCTGTGATGGTCCTTTAGCAGCCAAATCCTCCCCTACCTACCCCAAAGGGATCTGGCTACATAGGTAGTAAGGAATGCACAGGCAAGAATGGGCTGCCGTTGCTCATTAGAGGGGAGGATGAGAGTGAAAAAACAAGAGTACTCTGGAAGGCTGGATTTTGCTGCCTGGGATACATCTCCATACACTCAGCCCAGCTCAGACCTAGAGAGCCCTGCAGCTCTTGGAACCTTCTGCGGCAACTTTCCATCCAAAAAACTCCACGTGGACTCACTTGTAAATGGCAAGAGATTAGAGAACTTCCCGTCGTCATCACTTATTCACAAAAAGTTTGGAAAAATCTTGCTTTCCGCAGAAAAAAAAAAAAAAAAAAAAAAAAAAAAAAAAAAAAAAAAGAAAAAAGAAAAAAGGATCGGATCTTAAGGGAGAGGGGGGAAATAAAATGTTTATAGTGTGCATTACCTAAAAAAATAATTCATATGACGAATCTTTATCTTAAAAGCCCTGGACTAAAAACAAATAAATGAATCATTCAAATTATTGTGGAAACAGCCATGTTTCATGTTATTTATGTGTTTAATGTTCCTTTTAGGGTTAGAGTTTTTTTCTTTCTTATAAAGAAAGGCAGTTTTCTTAGCATTGCCATGAATACCAATGTCAAATTCTATTTTAACAGCGTTCAGTGATGCATGAACATCCCAAAGGCAGAATTTTGAAAACACTAAGCCCATTTGTTGAAGAGTAACTAGACAAGTTGAACAGTCTTTCTTCTCTTTTCCTGCAAACTTTACAAAGACAGGACAAAATATGGTTTCACATGGATAGTGTCTGAGCCAACCTCCATTAAAATTAACATGAATCTTTTAACTGACTTTATTGAAAATTTTGGGCCAGAACCATAAAAGTATTTTTCTACTGATAATAGGTCTTTTGTGACCAAAATTATTGATAAGAATGCAGGAAGCCAAAGCATTTATTAAATGACTAGTGGTTTTCCAACCAGTTGGCAGTTACCCTCTAGAGACCTTTGAGGTGCCACAAGGTATGGGATGCCATTTGCAGCCACAGAGCAGCAGTGACAGGACTCCAGTAGGTGCTGCTAAGCAAAGGCAGAAGATTTTTCTTTATTTAGAAAAGGAAGAAATGAAGGGAACCCTGCTATGAAAAGGAAATGCACTGTCTCAAGCCCAGTCATGTCTTTTGAGAAAACGGGTTTCCACCCAGAGAGCAACCTCATTTTTGCTGGGTCCTTCCTCAAACTGCTTACTCGATGCAGTTCTATACCAAAGGTATTCCTCTTTAATCCTCTGCTGTGATACTTCTAGCCTCATCCTTGTACATTTAGTTGTCAGGGCAGGAATTTGGTTCCTTGTTACACATCTCACCTTTCTTTTTCTTTTTTTTTTTCACTCTACATGACATACCATGGGTGCAATACTAGCCCCACTAATTCTAGTCGGTTTTAACCACAACTTTATTGTGTTCATTTCTCAACCTACAATAAAACATGAAAAAAAAAAATAATGTTCAACTAAAAAAAACCACCAAAACTCATGGCTGCTTGCCTTCTGCTCACTGCCCCTTGCATTGGCAACTTGCAGAGGGGGCTGGGGACATCGGGTCACATTCCCACCCTGTGACTCATTACAAGGGCTGGTGTTGGGGACCAGGTGAGGAGGAGGTTGTTTAAGCCCTGGGTAGCTGCTGGGGATGGAGGGTCCCAGTCCAGCATGTAGGGAGCATTGCTTTCAGAGCCAACTGAGTGTGAAGGATGGATGGAGGGTTACCCACCTGGGAAGGACAGAGGCAAAGAGTGCTACAAGAGCACCCAGTTTTGTGCTTAATACCTCTGAAGTATAACAGCATCTTTTCTTTAAATGATTTTCCCCAAATCCTCAGTTTATGGAATATCAGTGCAACAGTGTATGACGCTGACTAGTTAATCCTGGGAGGAGAGAGGCTCTCTGCAGGTTCCTTGGCCAGCATCAGTGGACTAACATCAGCTACAGACCCAGCCTCTCCATTTCTTTGCGTAGATTAGGTCAATTCATTTAAATAAACCCTCTGAGTGAACAGGTGCATGCACAATTAGCATCATTAACCAGCTGTAAAACAAATTAGTACGGTGCTAAATTTCTCTCTTTGGATGCATACCAGAAAGATTACATATATGTGAGCAAGTATGTGCTGAGGATCTCTGGGAAACAGAGTGTTACTGAGCTGGGGTCTTTGGGGAGACGTGAAAGTTAGCATGAGCCTTGAGATTTGGCCATTCCTTTGTATCAATGGTATATTTTAATATCGAATGTGGGTAATGATAACATGAGAGATCTACCGGTCTCTACTAGGGATCTTTTGACTTTCTTAAAGCCTCAAGATGTTAGTGGGAGTTACATTGTTATCATGAATAATAATAACAGAGGAGGGAAATAGCAATGACAAGAATAACCCAAACTATATCAGACTTGTTAAAGGCAAGTTAAAAACAATGTGGGACCTAATTTGTTGAGAATAAAACATTAGCAGCATTTAGACCTGTGTCTCACCTGGTGTCAAGCACAGCAAGGGACTTACACATAGGGCTAATTTTAAGCATACGGTTCATGTGTGTGATTTAATGAGTGCATTTTTAAGTTTAAAATTACATATATTTAAGAGCACTGCTGACTCAGGGGGTATATTCCTGTATTTATGTCGTAGCTTCAAATCCTTCATAATTACATTAGCCCTCTTGGTCCCTTCAGATATTTCCATCTTTCCTCTGTGTCAGGAAAAATCTCTCTTTCACAGTTTGTTAATCAGTTAATGATAACACAGTCTTCATGGTGTTTTCCTTGGCAGCATGCCTTGGACTGAAATTATTTAATGATCTGAGCATTAATTGAAGATTAAGGTTTGTGGTTGTGTGCACTTGGGTCTCCCATTGAACATGAACCCAACAGAGCTGAAGTCATCCATCCTTTTCCAGGATCAAGAATCGAATTACTAAGAAGTAGTGAGATCTAGCAGGCTGGTGTCGTTGTGGTGTTGCTTTGTACAGACGTCACATGGCATCTAGGTTTGTATAAAGATTTTTCCAAGGACATCAGAGAATTTGAGTCCCATGCACATACACAAGGCTGGTGCAGAGCACCGATAAAATGGCTCAGAGTCACTTACTGCCTGAGGCTGCCCCTGGGGCAGAAGATGTTGGTTTGCCCTGCAATCCCCAGTTGTGGATGAAAGTGTTTGACATGGTTATGATTTAGTAGCAATCTAAGATATACTAATGGTGTGGGGTAGATCAAAAGGTTGAATTTTATCAGCACTTAATGACTGATCAACATAAAAATTAATAAAGTGATTTGGTAGAACATGTTATGATTAAAATAGCAACTTAATTACAGATTTGAAAATGACAAGATTCACACTAACTTACTACAAGGTATTTTAAATCAAAGTATATATATGTACAAACACAAAACATACACACACAGAGTGGAAATATTTGGATATCCAGTGAAATATGTAGACTTCCACACCCATGAAGGCAAATGTGTACATTCAAACACATAGAGAGGTAGAGATGTGAATGGAAAAGAATAGTCTATAGTTAAAATTTCCCTTTTCTGGAGTTTTTAGACCAAATGCTCATAGTGCATCAGCATTCCTCAACAGGTAATAACCGAGCCTTGAGAAGTCTGACTTCACCCTGGCCTTTTGTTGACTTTGTGGGCAGATGATTAAACCTCAAGGAGTCTGTGCCTGAGAGGCATCCCAGCTCAGGGGAGGTGCTGGTCACAGCCCACTGCGATCCCAGAGAGCTCAAAGGGTCTCGCTTAGGATCACTGTTTATAGGGTCCGAGGTAACTGACTTTTGCTGGGTACTTTCCCCAGCCCAAGTCAGATGACAGAATATTCTGGTAGTTTCCACCAGTTGCACAGGCCCAGAATTTACTAGATCTTGAAGTTCTGGTATCATCCCCTTTGGGCCATAACCCAAGTACAGGCGTACTGGGCTGTCAGCAGCTGATTGATTGTCATTTCTGTTCCCAAGGGGGAGGGAAGGGGGCAGGAGCTGTGTGTGCCAAGGGAGCGCCTCAGCGCTCTGGTCTGCTGCCTCTCCCAACCCATCCTGGGTTGGCATGTGGCCCAGGGACAGAAATCGCACCAAGAACCAAGTGGCCTGAGAATGGGGGTGAGTTGCACGATCACACCCCCAAACTGGGCTTTGGGACTGGATGCCTGTGGGTCCTGTAAAAAAATGGTCATGAAGAACATACTTAATTCCCCCTGATGCCGTGATTCATCTGTGATGGTCCTCCAAGGAAGACCTGGCGGGACCCAGCAGGATTTTCCCCAAGCCCCACTCAGTCACTGCAGGCTACATCTTTCCCATAGAGTTATTAAAAGAATTCTTAATTCTTTTACTACATTTTTTTTCACACTTTTTAAAAGCAACATCAGGTTTTCAAAAATCCATTTAATAAAAAAAAAAAAAAATCAGCAGTAAAAGTCTTTTAGGAAGTGGAGGTGATGGCTTACTGATTCTTTTCCATACAGCAGGAAGACATGTGGTTCCAAAGAAAATCAAAATATAGATGAAAAAAAGCTTCAAGAAAATTGTAAAAAGAAAATAAATTAAACAAAATAAAAATCCCAGTCTCTCCAATTAGTTAAATGAGGGAAATGAATGCCACCTGGATTGCAGCAGGTATTGGACTGCTTGGATTTTCCAGAAGAGGAAAAGGAATTCACTTTTCTCTCCCCCAGTGTCCCCACTTTTCATCTGTCTTAATTTGTTCACATTATTTTGTCAGACGTCTGCCCAGCTCCAAGTCAAATAACCTTCCTCCCTCCTGCCTTCTGCAGGATAAAACAGATCCAAGCAAGGCAACACAGAGTCCATATCTGAGCAATCTTGGCACTCGGCATGTATAAACCCAAGCTTAAGCCTCTCTCTCAGTTCTAGTTTGTAGGTCGTCCCTTTAAAAACCTGTTGAAATACTTTGAATAGCTGAAATTAGCCTTGTAAATACTCCGCTCCCTGTGCCCAAAAAAACCCCAACTACGGAACCTAGATTTCCACTGAAATACTGAATCATTTTGTTATTGCTTTATACCGCCTCTGCCTTTCAAAGAGCAGGTGGCCTTAGCACCGATTAGTTAAATAAACATACAGAAAGGAAGAGTTAGTCTGGCAGAGCGGGGGAATAAGAGCCAATATATCTTCTTGCCGAGGTCCGAAGTGTGTGCACGTGTACATACAGACAAAGCGCGTGAAGGAATTTTTCATCGTTTTGTATTTTACATGGTGACAGGGATTTACCAGCTGGAGTGGAAAGTAAAAACTCCGTTCAGGGGCAAAGTCTGTCTAAAAGAGAAGAACAAAATCTGTCGTTTGCTCAGGAAGATTCTTGAGGATACACAAAAAAGGAACAAAAAGAGTAATAAGTATCGCAGGCATCTGGCAAGATCAAGCGACAGTGGCTGAAGACACAAAGCCATTGTCAGGTGGGAGAGGGGATGCCCGATAGCCACGTTTGCTGATAATAAACGGAAGAAATAGCTATTTTTTGGGGAGGGGGTGGGGGGAGAATTTGTGTCTAAAGCAGTAGAAGCTGCTGCCTAAAGCACATAGTAAATTAGCCAGATACTAAAGGCTAGGGATTTGAATTTTTGAAAGGAGTGAAGGAATTCATGCAGGTTTGTTTTTTTTGTTTTTTTTCGAGTGGGGGGGGGGGGGGGGG
>NW_020799109.1:5395774-5464777 GCF_003259725.1 Athene cunicularia
TGTGTATAAGAGACAGGAATGTGGGAAGGAGGTAGGGGAAAAGGGGAGAAAAAAGTAGGAAAAACATCATGAGAAATATCACAGTAGCAAGGAGAGAAGGCAGCTGAAAAAGTCAAGGATAACTAAAGAAGCACATGAAGCATGACCTTGAAATGAGACTGATGAAGTGAGTTTTTTGGGTTGAGTGCTGGCTGGAAAAGGGGGCTTGGACCGCTGCCCAAGGAAACTGCCTCCTGCTATTTAATTCCTAATGAGTTCAGGGAACAGGGATTTTGCAGAGTCTTTGAAATAAACAGGATTGTGTTAAAGAAATACTTGAGACCATCATTAATTTCTACTTCTAGTGGAAACAAGCCATGAGACCCCACATCCTGGCTAATCACCTGGGTCAAAAAAGTAACATAATGTGAGTTTCAGCACTATATATTATTTTGTAGGGCCAAATAATTCTACGTGTTCATTTCATTCCTATTTGTGGGTCTTCAAAAGAGAAGGGTCATTGCTAATAAATTATTATGTTAATTAAATACCGTAGGAATTCAGCATTTTAGTTTCTTATTTTTCCTTGCTCCCTGTGCCAATTTTTCCATCCCTATAATTGTCCTTCCTGTTTATGCAATTCCATATGCACAGTGGCTACTAAAAGTCAGCTGTTAAAACTGTTTACTGTAAATATTTACACTGCAGCCATTAGTGAAATCTGTATCTCTGAATAGATGATGGATAGCAGAGGGTCTAATCCAAGAGACCCTGTGGGATAAACAGGGAAAAGTCACGTGCAGAGGCTGAGAACGCTGCTTCCCATTCCCTTCAAGGCAGAAGAGAAAGTCCTATGCTTGGGACATCTGCTCTTAAAAATGCTAAGAAGCACAAAGTTATTTGCTGATGTCTGGCACTGAGGTGCCAGAACATGTACCAATTATCACTGAAAGCATCTAAAAATGCAGTGACAGGAATAAGAGGGTTAATGGGTTACTGCAGCATATCATCTAATAAAGGTTGGATGGTATATGGACCAGTGCATATTGTACATCTCGAGGCCACGCTGTGAGCACAGAAGGCAGGAAAATCAGAGATGTTAAAATACCAGAAAAGCCAGTATTTATCATTTAATGGGAGTTTCAGAAATCAGGTCAACCCCTGCCTGACGCTGAGCAATCCTGACGTGTGCTGCGCTCCCCAACACGCAGGTGCTCAGGGCGCTCTGGCACGGAGGATGCTGCAGTTGTGTGTCCACCCCACGGCACTGTGCAGTGACCCAAGAGTGCCCCCGAGCCCCAGCCGGCCCTGACCTGGGAGCAGAGCTTCGCCGGAGGCACATCCAAGGACCACAGTGCACCGGTGTAGGACACAGCGATGTCCTCACGCCACAGCACCCAGGGCCAGCACTGTTGCAGCTCACCCCCCCTGTGCCCCAGCTCCATGCTGCCCACCGATGACAACTCTCTACTTTGCTGCTAGGTGTCATTTCTAATTCTTCACCTTTACTCTTTTCTGTACGCTGTGGTTCTGTGTTCAGGGACACGACCCTTTTTGGATGCCCTTTTCTCCATGGCATCCTGGGATCTGGGCTGCCAGCGGGCAGCCAGCAGCTCCTGAATGAATGATGTGCAGCCCATCACCTTCTGGAAAGGATGGATCTCAACTGCCCCTGTTTTGCACATTTTTTGTCCTCAGTGTTCTTTCAGAAGCAACTGGTGCAGCAAAGCAGATATTTTTTTAATGTCTCTTTTTCATGAGAATAACAAAATTAAATCCCCTCCAAACAATGAATTATTTGGGAACAGCAGAAATGAGCAGGTATTTGATGTTAATCAAATATTTGCTGGAGTAACAGTTTGGACTTTGTTCAGTGTTAAATGGAGTTTTTTGCACCTGGTGCTGTCAGATCAACCTTTAGAGAAGAGTCACCTAATGCAAACATGCATACACCTCTTTCAGCCAAGTCTGAAATCCTAGTTGCATGAATGAGAGAATCGGGAAGGTGACATTGCCTGGGAAACTCCAAATAGATAGATTAATATATTTTAGGATAGAGACCGGCCTCATTCCGTAGTCCTAATCAGAGTTACGAGTATTATTATTTACAAATCAAAGAGAGCACATAATCTTAAAGCACGTGCTTAAGCTCCTTGCTTAAACTACAGCATGTGTTTAGATGCTGTTTTGCAGGGATGGACTATCCTGATGATCCAGCTGATATACGTCATGGAGCATGTCCTGTGGGGAAATAACTTGGCAGTTTACTCTGGATTTAAGATAGGACTTGTGCGCACATGAAAAACACTGTGTGACTTATGCCTGCATGATGTGATGGTTTGGGAAATGTTTCACGTGTTATTAAACCCATTTGAGATTCTGAACTCTGCCTTCTCAGTTGTCATTTTAATTTCTAGACAAATGGGAAATCCACAGGGAAATGAGCAGGCTAATAACACTGATGAGTACCTGTTCAGAGGAATTCATCCTCAAGAACAGCATTTTCCCCAACTGATTGGCCTAGAAGCTGAGCAAAAGCAGGCTGGAGGACAGAGAGAGGCAAGGGGCTCATCTAAGAGTCAAGAAACAAAGGAGTCTGGAGTAAAGGAAAGGACGGGGCCTTCCTTGAGCACTGTAGGGAGGAGACAAAGAGAGAGAAACCTTGCGGTCCACACAAGATGGCACTTGAGAACCCAAAGAAAATGGATGTAGACAACAGGGTCTCCAGAGGTGGCAGACGGGTGACCAGGGCCACCCAACAGCACTTTCATGCAGCATCAGGGACTATCATATAAAACTCAACATCTCCCCAACCGGAGGAGACACATTATGGTCCTTCAAACCCTACTGACCTGCACCAGGTGTACGGCAGTGCTCATCACCAGCACACCTGCAAATGGAACTACAAAAAGCTCAGATTTTGTGAAAATGCTGTTCTCTGCTAGATGCAAGTCCATAAACCTCCATTTGCCTCCTTGCTGCACAGGTGCCCCTCTGGATCAAAGGGAAAACAAGCCCTTTCTTGAATACAGCCTTTCATTTTGCAGAAGCGCCTTCCTTCCCACACCAAAATTAATCTCAGCACAGGTAGTTTTCCATTTGTAGCTCAACCTTCTTAGTGGGGAAGTTTATTTTTGGAGAACAGTATAAACGCTCAGCCCAGTTAGCCACTGCTGCAAATGGTCTCTTTAATGGCAGCCAGGGTGGGATTAGTCATTCCCGAATGGGAAGGTTTGCTCCATGTGGCACCTGCCAAGCTCCACACAGCCCTTTGCTGCATTTAATGGGGGATGGATGGGATCTGACAGTATCATCTTTGATTTCTCTCAGTAAGGTATTTTATTTCTGCTGGCACTCGTAGAGCTCAGGCTTGGACGTGTTTATGACACGGCTTGATGTTAATGTGAGTTTTCCATGCCCTGCTGTTCCATTCTTACTTCTCGTTCCCCATGTACTACTCTGCTCCAATCTACTACTTTTATTTATCTTTTCCTCACCTTTTGGTTTTATGGCAAAAAGTCGGGGGATACAGCAACAGATGGAAGGATCAGAGCAGAAACCCGTTTGCCTTCTGTTTGGCAAGAGTGCCCAAAACCAGGCTTAAAACCCACAGGTAGACGAAACCGTATCATCTGCGCCTTGTTGGTCCTCCCCCAGCTGCTGGTGGAGCATGCATGCCACAGTGGGCACTGTGAAAGAGGGGGAGCTCCCTCTTCCTTCTGACCCGGAACAATTAATTCAGTTGAAATTAATCAAGTTCAACTCATCTGACCCAAAGCTTGCTTTGGAAAGTGTTTTCAGGTCTGTCAGGCTAAATCAACCCCAGGTTACACCCGATGTTCAGACGCAGGTTTGAAGGCAAGAGAGGCGCATAAGCTCACGGGGTTTTGCTAAAGCCACAGAGGCTGGTGGGCAAACCGAGGACAGCTTTTCAAAGCCTCGACTAACTCCCTTGGCATGTGCCTCAGTTTCTACCGTCCCCTCCCCAAACAAAGGCAGCCATGGCTTACAATGAGTGCCATTGAAGAGATAACCACGCTCCACTCCCTGTTATTGACGTTAGAGTGGCATTTCCTCTACCAAAAATGAGCCCCACAACAAGGTATTTATACCTGCCTGCAGTACAAACTTGCTTTTTACCAGTGCCTGCTGCACATACCGCACAGAGGTGTTGGGAGGATTAATTACTTAGCGTGCGCAGAGGACTTTGAAGATAAAATGTGCCAAGTAATTACTATGTGTTTTACTGATTTGGGCATGCATGGACATTTTTTTCTTAATGGTTTGTTGATTTTGTTGACCAGCAGTCCGGGACAAAGCTGCATTTCTTGTGAGGTTTCTTTTTAAAATATTATTTTTAATAAGCTTTTTAATTGCAGTATTTACTTTAGTCACCTATTAAATAGCTAATTACTCGTGATCCTGTTTAGATTTGTGTTTAGCACAGACAACAATTACATCTTTTCTCCCACAGCCCAGAGTTACTGCATTACATGCTGGACTTGATCTATTTTTTTGTCCCCTGTAAACAGGACTTTCTGAGTGTAATAACTTATTTTCCTGGTCATGCTCCATAAGATGGAATGAATCTCAGTAAAGGCTCTCTGGTTTGCCCAAGACAAAGGGAACATAACAAAAACTGTAGTTGATGTAGTATAAACATGATAGCTTAATCCTTTGTGGCATTAAAAGGTGTAAATGGGACATCAGTGTGAATAGAAGAGAGGTCAAGACAACCGGGTAAGGAAAGAAAAAGCAAAATTTCGTGTTCTGCTGATTATGAAAAGGTGCCAGTAACACCATTGTGGGAGGTCATTAGGCTTTAATTTTAGGAGAACAAGCAAGTAGTTGAGCAGGGCAACCGGTGACATTCACTCTCATCTGAGCTTTATGAAAAACACCGATAGAAACATCAGCAGGGAGACACAGTGGAGGGTGTTTCTTCAAGGGTACCCCAACCAGCCTTGTGAGACCCTACAGCGGGAAAAGAGAAGCTCAGCCAGTCACCCATGAACCTTCTTGTTAGTTTGATGTCTTCTGTGGCATTTAAACTACCATTTCCACTTCCACAAACACCCAATTAAAGAGAAAGACCTCATTAGACAGAATTTGGCAGATCACTTCTATTTCACTTCCTCACCGCTTAACACCAGCACTAAGCTCCTCTGCAGCCTACAGGCATTTGTGGAAGGGTCAAACCCGGCTCAGAAATTGCTACCATCGACAACCAGACAGGAAGGGTCTCCTTTCTTGCACGCCCTTAACCTCCTTTTATTGCTGCTCAATAACCTGCTGCGCAAGGATTTCTAAACTGAGAAGATAACACCAGATTACTTTTTTTGCCTGTCCTTACTCCCAGCCTTTGAAAGGACACCTCGTCCTCTAGGATGAACTGAAGACCTTCCCAAGAACAGCAAGTGAAAATTGGATCTCTTCTTGCCAAGAAAACCTTTGATTTACACTTATCTCCTCATTTCTTCTCCATACGTTTTGTTTCCCTGAAGACAGGCTGCTGAGGAAGCAGATTCAGTTAGAGGTGAAAAGGAGGAGGTCAAGGTGAAGAGGTGAAAAGAAACTCCTGCTATCTGCTAAATTATCTGCAGTTTTCTGTAACCGAGACAGTCACAGCAGCTTTCACTTTCTGTTGTAAAACCCAGGAAAATCCCCATAATGCTTTACTCCAGGAGCTCCAAAACAGGAGAAAAACCCCAAAACAATCAAACCCTCTTTGCCAGCTCAGCCTGATGAGAAAAAATAGTTTAAATGCCGTCCCTTGGCTCCATGGTCCAGGGGACTCAAGGCACAGCCTCACTCACTTTGCTGAGCACAGAAGTTAAAAGAGCTCCAGCCCTGGGTGCCACCGTGCCTCTGCTCAGCTCTTCTCCCCAAGCCTTTGCAGGCTGAAGCTCTGTCTGCCCCAGGAGACACCCTTCCCAACACATCTTCAAGATACAAGCTAAAATAGAGTTAGCAGATGGAAACGCTGGGTTTGCCTCGCTGCGATGCCATCCAGAGGCCAGATGGCTCCAAGGGGAGATCCCACCACGCGCAGAAAGAGAACTGCTACCTTACAGGTACTCCACGGGGACCTTGGGGGCTCATTCAGCCCTGCCTCTGTATTTACTTTTCATGGGTTTTAAGGCAGCGGCTGTGCATTGCAACAAGTCTTATTTTTGCCCCAGGAATTCACAGCAGGTGCAGGGCTGTGAAGGATGCTTGCAGGGAAAAACCAGGCTCCAGGGAAAAATCCCTTCATCTCTGCCTGTCCTGCCATCTCGAAATGACACCAAGGCAATCCTGCTAATTATTGAATCCCTTAAAATCCTTACAAGTGCAGAAGCTCCTCCAGGAGTCCTGCAGTCAGGTTTAACAGTGCCCTGCATCCCAAGCCTTTCAGAGCAGGATAGCTTCAGGAATATCATGTTTTTCCAGGCACGGTACTGAAAGTATCAGGAAAACAAATGTCTCATTGTTTAGAGCATCCCTAAATATTGCCAGTAAAGATCTAGTCAACTTTCCACAGTCTGTGGCTTTTGAGATTTTTCCATCAGGGTGATTTATTCCATCAAAACAGCTCTCAGGCCACCAGCTGTTAAAGCACTTGTGGAAAGGGCCAACTCAATTCTCATTATTCACTGCAGGTTTCCCTTAATAGAATCAAACTGGTTAATAAGTGCTAATACCGGTAATACAGTCCTCTGTACTTTGACCTAAATTCTCCTTCAGCTCCCGAGGGGGTGGACACCGGAGGAGCGCTGCAGTATTTCCTCCGGTGCACGGACAGGCAGGATTAACCCGTACAGGCAATCCTCATCTGCTGTGTTTTGGGAGTATTTTGAGGTCTAGGCTCTGTTGTATCGGATACTGTGCAAAATCTTATCCAAAACCTCTGATCCTAAACTGCTCCATGGTCCGCTGGTGTCCAAACAGTGCTCAGTCTCAGTCCCTGTTCTCCAGAATGACCTTTCTCTGCTGCATGCAGCCAGTTCAGAAAGTCAAAGCTGTTTTTTTGTTTTTTTGGTTTTGTTTTTTTTTTTTTTTTTAAATAAAAAGATAACACGTGGCACAAACAGTTTTCTAATCATGGTAATTGTACTGCCAGTCTGAGTACACGAAAAGAAAACAAATATTATTGTGAAATTAAGGCAGGGGAGGGTGCCTTTTTTTTTTTTTTTCTCCCCATAATATCCAGGAAAATCAGATTGGTGTAAACACTGCAAATGCCATTGTATTTTCATTAGGTTAATTTGGCAGGTGAGGTTCAAATGAAACGGTTCATTTAGTTACCTTAATTGCTACGTAATCTAAGTTGTAGTTTTAGGTAAATGAACCCTGAGTGCTTCTCAAGGACATACGCAGAACTGTGACAAAAGCAGCTCACACAAGGATGTGTAGGGCAGAGCGGGGTGGTTCAGGAAGGGGATCTGGGGTGAAATGAGGCGACTTTACTCCTGCTGGTCCCAATCCCACCAAAAGCACATGTTGTTGCCCAAGAAATTGGCCCTGAAATACTTGTCAAGTAGAAATAGGTATCATTAGGCTTCAGGGTTAATGTTTCAGGGTGTTGAGTAGGGGCAGACTTTAGAATTATGAGTTGGAGCCGTGGTGTACGGCACTGCCACGCTTCCTTCTCCCAGCTCAGAGAGAGGAGGAGTCGCGGAGTCGCGGCACTCCCAGGGCTGACCTCCCGCACGGCTCAGCCTGCGCTCTCCAGACAAGTTTTGGCAGGGAAGGGGAGGAAGGAAGGAATGTAGACTCCTCCAGTCACCAAGTTAATGGGTTTCAATACGTAATTAGTGTCATTCTTGAAAACCCATGTCTTGTCACCACTCTAAATGCGTTTAGCTTCTGTTTCCTCATTATTTTGGGATCTCATTTTTCCGCTAGATTAAGGAGATACTTTTTCTCTCCCCCAAAAAATCCTCTCCTATGTGAGTGTTCATAGGTGATTAAGAGATGATTGGAAACCTCTTGGCCTGCTCTTTGTATGTTAAACGTTTGCCTGAGGAAAGACAATTATCCACTATACAGTTTGGAAGTTTGACAAAATCTGATGCATTGGGCAGAGACTAACAAATCCCTGATTTGTATCTAGTCCTGGGCAGCACAGGTCTTTAGGACTGCTTATGCACAGTGACCATGAAATTAATTAAAGACTAGTTTTCCTGTACTGGCAATAGTAATTTGATGGGATTTCAGACTGCCCTGAAAGGCCCAGGGTCATACACTCCAAGGGAGTTAATTTAGGAGATGAGTTATTACCATTATCAGGGAAGAGCAGGTACCCTGAGAGGTAAAGTCAACTTTGAATTAGTGTGTGGGGAAGAACTCTCCCCAGTCTCCGCTCTCTCCGTCCCTATCAGAGAAAACCCATTTCAGTTGATGCAATGAGAAAACATCACTTGACGTCTCTGCTGCTAACAGAAACATATGATTTTTTTAACACCACCACACTGGTATGGCAGGGTACGTGGCCTCCTCCAGCCAAGGCAGTTTGAGGTCCCCACGCAGAACGTGCAGCAGCAATGGGCTTCAGGCACACCACAGCTGCCCCAGCTGGGAGAGCCAAAGAAATCCATTCACCTCTGTAAACGCAGAAATCCAGTTACACATTACAAGTTTCTGCTCTTACCTATTTTATTTTGATCTGATTTTTATTTGCAAACCAGCGCAATCGCAAAGTTCTGGGGAGGGATGCACTTTCTCCTGCCTTGAGACAGACAGAAAGGCTTAGGAAATGCCACAGAAATAAACTCTGCTAAGAAAATGCAAGAATTGAGCAGTTCAGCTTTCAAGCGTTAGATAATGGCAAACAGAAGGTTGAACTTTTCCCCTCGTGTGCATATGCATCATGATTCATTGCATACTCCTCTTATGCTATTCCTCAACTATTGCAGCATGCCATAATTTGTCTCAAGAGGCAAACAGTAGTTTGCAGAGCTGCATACTTGTCTCCGAGCAGCAGGGCAAGGCTGAGTTCACAGCACACCCCCTCCGCTATGCCCAATGCACTGCAAATAACAGCAAGCTTGCTGGCGTCAGAGAGAAGCAAGAGCTGGGCTGCTCCCTAAAGGAAAACCAAGCAACAACTCAGGAACAGGTAAGGAGCAGGCAACCTTGCAACACAGCTCAGGCAGGGCTGAGCTCAAGTAGGAGCCATCAAAGTTCCTAGGTGAGGCTGGTCAGGGAAATCAAGGTCTGTCGGTGCTCCCAAGGAGGTGCATGGATGTCCCTGAGATCTGGCCACTTGACTTGTAGCTTCAGCTGTTGCAAGCCCTGAAGCCATTCCCTGGGGTGCAGGCAAGGCTGGCTGCATTACATCAGGTCAAGTGGCCTGCCCCATGGCTAAGCTGAAAGCTGCACCGTGCACCACGCTCCGTGGGATCTGGCCTCGCAAGATGAGTAGCGGTAGGTTTGAGTCACTTCTGGCAGCGACCTGCGAGGAGCTCATCATCCCCAAAGCACATCTCAAGAGCTCTGCTAGAAAAGGGGAGCCTGAAGTCATGCTTTTGTGTCCGCACATCCACACCGCTGCTTCTCCCCAGCCAGTTTGGACCAGTGAAGCCTGGCAGACTGGTGTTGCAAATGCCCCTAAAAAAGGTCCCCAAGCAGACTTCTCAATGTCGATACTGCTGAAGTCAGCATAACCTTGATCTTGGTGGAGTCTGCTGACCGGGGAGCCTCCCTGGGCACAGGACACACGTTGCCCAGTGCTGCACGCTGAGTAACTGGCTATTGCCATGCAGATGAGCCCTGGGAGAGGAGCAGCAATCGGCACCGGGACTCGCAGTTCTGGGAAGCGCGGACCTCCGCTTTCAGATACCTCTCACCACAGGAGTAAAACTGCTCAAATCTTTCAAGTAATAAAAAGTAATGGGAAACAGATGCTTCTGTACCTTAGATTAGAATCTATGTTTAGATTTCCAAGATAATTTTTATCTCTGATACTTTGGGTAATCTAAGGCTGATATGATAAATGGATTTTCTACGGAGTCTGAAAACAATGTGCCTGCTTCAAAATGCAACCTGATACATAGTTGTCTCCGGCAAGGAGACAGAGAAAAGAAACAGAACTGGCCTGAATGAGGGTCAGGATGGAGGATGTGTTATATGTATGAGGTCAAATGACCCTGGAGTGGTGCTGGAGGAGGAGTCGTCACAGCTCCCCTCCGCCTGCCCTAAGCGCAGTGGGAAGGACTATTCCACAGGGCTCCTCCGAGGGCAGAGGAGCCTCCACTCAGTCGCTGAGGGCAGTGGTGCTGCCTCCCCAGCCCAGAACATGATCTCAGAAAGCCCCTGGGAAGCTGTCACTTCTGCAGGAAAGTGAAATCAGGGTCTTTAAATCCAAAATGGGTTGAGCTCAAATACCCAGTTATTCTGGCTTAAAATCAGCCACTAATGGAGAGAACAGGGTACTACACTCCAGCAAACACATTTCCAGTGGCTTGCAGTGCTAGGATGGGTATAGACTCCTCGCACATCCACATCCTCCTTAGCTTTCTTGAACCCTGTTTTCTGAACCCTGCTTTTTCTCCCTAAGTGGTCCAACATCCTTCAATATCCCCTCTCCCCATTACCACGCATCTACTGAGGCCAGGCACAATTTGCTGCCACGCTGCGACTGCCTTTTCCCACCTTTTTTTCACTCTCCCATTGAGGCAGTGGCCATAAACAGTGATACAGACTTTTCTTGGTCTGCAGCCAACAGGGCCAATGGCAAATGCACATGGCCAAAAAAATTTTTTTTTTAAAAAAAGGAGGGGAAATGAAGAAAGATTTTGGGTTTTCTAAATTATTTTTATTATTATTATTTTCCAGCCTGAAAACTCTTGGCAAAGCAAAACTCATCAGTTCCTTCTAGCATTGTAAGTGGAGATTATGTAATATTTACAGTGATATTAATGCAATCAATCAGCGTCAGCAAGTGGAGATGTGGGAGCCAGCTATACACATGAGAGAAAAGTGGGGAAAAGGAAAGCACAAAGGGGTCCCTGTGACGGCCAGGGAGGGATGCCAACTACTTTCACTGCTTTCCAAACTAATGTTACAAAATAACACAATCAGCTTTGGCCCAGTTCATTAAAAATAATTAAATTGACTGCTCAGCGACTTCCCCACAGACTTGAGATGCCCACTAGCGCCCAGGCGTTCGCATAAACACCTTTCCTCCTCCCATTCGAAGGGGAAGGCTTTGACCAGCCCTGCTCCAGCTCAGTCCCAAATGATGTCAAAGGAGCCCTTGTTGGATCTTGGGTTACTGGGAATGGTGAAAGCGTCATGGATCGAGAGCCTGCCCTGAACAGAAGGGCTTTGCCACTGCCCCATCTGCTTGCAACAGAAAGCCAGTGGCTGAAAAGGGGCCATTCTTCCTGAGGTGAGTGCCTTGCAGCCACCAGGCAAGTGACTTTGCAACCCCGAAAGCCACACAAATAGCTACTTCTGCTGCTTTGTTTTCTTTTTCTTTTTTTAGGTGGAAATATTATGGTCCAGAGGGGATTGTTGCCAGAGCTTGATTTCTGCCTGGCCACTGGAGAAATTCTTGGCAGCAGGGAAAAAGGTGTCATTTTGCTGTACAAGGGTGGGAAGTGGGATCTGAAGATCTGAAGATGATTCAAGGCAGGCTTCAAACCCAGGCCACAGAGCTGCCACCAGGCAGGCTGAGAAGGGGTCAGCAGTTGGCATGCAAGGACCTGGGACCATGCTGAGGAGCAACAGCTGGGAGCATGCTCTGGTCCCTGTCTACCTGGGTGGAAACACTGCAGGCATTGCTAAACCATATCTTGGAATAAGCCTTTCCTAAATAACTGCTATTGCAGTTTGGACCCCAGCCTACAGTTTGGCAGAGGCCAGTCTTGGGATTCACATCCTGATGTGGACTATCTCAAGCTCTGATAGTGCCAGGACCAGGGACCATTGCTGCTCTGACTGATGGGCCATTCTCGCTAGAAGAAATAGGCAAATCCATTCAGAAGGAAGAGAGTCAGGGCATATGTTCATAAACCCATGAATCCTACCTTCAAAAGAGGCCAAAAAGGACGAACTGCCTTGTTTTCTTAATTTTGAAATGTTTATGCAGTTGAGTTACTGGGTCAGGTGGTTCTCATATACCAGTAGAAGACCTGCTCACTGATTTCTGCTGGACCAGTGAAGAGCTCTGTAGCCAAATCTGACTAAATTGAAGAAATTTGGATCTACTCTGGATAGGTCAACTGCCTGTTCATGTGCTTGTCTGAACCGAAAAGTTACAGCTTCCAGCATTTACCCTTGTCTGTTACCTAAAGGACAAAACCTGCATATCTTTAGAAATGTGAACATCATTTGAGAAACCTAGGCAAGGACCCTAATATAATTAAGAAAAACTCAAATGATAGCAAGTGTGTAGATGCCTAAAACCCTACAGCATTATCTTCAGAGGAACTGTTTGACCAAGAATTCAGTTTAACTTCTGGAGTAAGAAATTCCGGGTATGCTTCATTCAGAGAAAAGAAATCCAATGTATTTTAAACTCCATCAGTGCCGTAAAAGATTCATGCTATTTTCCCCATGTTCATGTCTGTTATGTTACCTCAAAACACAAAACTAGAAAAACCATAAGTGTGCTCAGGTCACAGTCAAAGCAGATGTACCCAAGGTAGATTTTTTTTTTCCTTTGTGGACCTCCTGCCAGAAGCCACCAAGATAAAGCTCCCACCCCTTCAGAAAGGTTTACTGACACCAGACTTGGTTGAAAGGGAAGGGGCAGCAGAAAAACAACTGCTGAGCTCCTGACCCCCATGGTCATAATGCAGATGGAGACAAGGCTAAAAGAGATGACTCCTTTAACCCTGAGTTTGGAAAAAGCTATCGGCTCAGCTGTGATTGAGAAATGCCTGTTCTCCGGAGGAAGATCAGCATGTGGGCAGCAGTGAATTTTCCAAGAGCAGAGCTCCCCAAACAGTTAGTTTGGCAGTAAGAGCCAGTTGTCTTTGAACAGGCAGTCAACATATGATCATTTTGGGCTCCTTCCTATTTAGGAGTATGGCTCCTGGGGAAAGCCTGACATCAGATTCTGCCCTGGTCAGAGCATAAAACTGTCCGAGGCCAAGTTTTTGTGCATTTCTGACTCCTGAGCCATGCTCTCTCTTTTCCTCTGACCCAGGGAGTCTATTCTGGGCTGAATTCCTAGTGACACGAGCAGGAATTCCTAGAATAAGACCCTTGTGCACAGATGGAAGAGCAAACTGTTTTGACCACTGAGCAACCACAACCACAAACCACTTCCATTAACTCCAACCTTTTGCTCCAGCTTTGGGTTTCCTTGTAGATGCTTGGAAGCTTTCTTCTGGTGAAGTTCAGTGCTCTCTGGGAAAAAGGCCTATTTTTATTGTTGCAGGAATCTAAATCCTTGCACCATGAAGGTGCCCTGTGCACCAGATGCCCTACAAATCTTTGTCACTGGGGGCAAAGAAAAAAAAAACTTTTGCCCCAGACAACTTTAATCGTGTTGTATAAGCAACTAAATTAGGTGACTGATCTTCCTTTGATCTCTTCATAATCTCTGTAGGGAGATCTTTTTTCCGGTGAGCAATTCAGAGCAGGAATTAACCTCATGCACAGGGACAAGCCTCACAAAGTAATCTTTCTCTCTGCCCTTGACAGAGTAGCTGTTGAGCAGTCTAAGCCAGGCAGCTAAGTCAGACACCTGAAGGTAGATGAGATGAATACTTTTCTGATACTCTACCCTTTGTGTCTCCAACCCAGTGGGCAATGCCTCATCTATGCTTCAAATCTGGACAACACCTTTCTCAACATCAAACTGACCAAGAATTAATACTGAATAGAAAAGTGACCTGAAACTCTTGTTCCAGAGGGTCAGAGAGGAGAGAAGCAGTTGCTTTCTTCAGTCTGTGGTGATACTCACAGCTTTCTCTGTATGTCATACGGAGGCAAAATTTACGCAACACCCTGACTGTACATTTATCCACACTTCTGACGCTTTAGCAATCTGGTTTCTCAGCTAGAGGCTGGAGCCAAAGGATATTAAGAAGCAAGCCTGTGAGTTGAACATATGCTATCAGCAAGATCTCGTTTTATTGTTGCCACTTACTATTTCCTAACAGGAGGAGAATACACATGGGGCTGTCTTGAGACAGAAATGATGTAGGGCAAAGCCCTGAATTGCTTTACACCTTCAGGCCACTTGCTGCCACTAGTCTGCAGTGCAAAGATGTCCAATTCTGACCTGCCCAGTCAGGGCTAATGGCAGGAATCATTAACAACAGACACACTACGAGGACCCGAGATGACGGCAGTCACCCCACCAACACATTGCAGGCTGTTACGGAATAAGAACAGCTAAGCTTGCAGATGATCTCAAGATGAAAGATGGCTTGGGGAGAGCTGTTCACCCCAGTCCAGGAGAGCCATGGGCTTGGCCAGCAGTCCCAGCTAATGCTGAGTCCATCCTGTTTTGTTATAAACACAGAGCAGCACTTGGCCACTGCTCTTGTCTCTATTTCCATTTGTGCTGATAATACACATTTCTAAAGGCAATGTTAATTGCCATACTAGATTTATTAGCATGAATATTATCCATCCTTTCTTTTCCATCGCCCCTTTCTCCAGCTCAATTCATCATTTCTATGAGAGGGCGAGTTGAGCACTACACCTCCCCTGCTTCCTGGGGATGGCACTACGAGCAGCAGCTTCATGACCAATTCATAGAGAGGACCAATTCATAGGAAGTTGGGGGTAAATGATGAAACTGAGCTCCGAGAGTCCAGTTGTATTATTTTGTCCTGATAGACCATGAGCAACTTGAGGTGCCAGTAACACTGCATCTCATTCACAGCAGGGTAATGAGAACAAAGAGCTTTTGGGGTGGAATCCAAACCACATCCTCCTATCAAACCCCACCAAGCGAGTACACTAAAATGTCTGAGCATGCAGCACAAAGCTATATAAGGCTGCAAGGATAATAGCCGTTGTTTGGTGCCAGGCTTGAAGCTAAAGCAAGTTTTACGGGAGGAAGGTTACGGGCCTCTAACGGGATGTAAACTGGGTTTCTGTGCACAGCAGAAAGTGTGTGCCTGGTGTCTGTGCAGATCCTTGCAAATTGCATCTTTAAATGTAAGCATCAGTGGTGCCAAACAATTACAATGTTTATAGAAACTGATGGCCTACATCTGTTTAAAATACTTCTCAGTGTTTAGACTGACAGAACAGAAAACATTCTGCAAAGAGTAAGCATAAATTGGATGGTTTGATTTTTTTTTTTTTTTAAGCGAGAAGAACTTGCACTAAATTGATTAACTACTCAAATTTATTAGCACTGTAAGCACTACAGTGTGAATGCACGCCATAATTCTCTATTGTATAGGAAGGCAGGTTTAACGAAACGTAAGAAAATTCTTCCAGAGGGTAAACCCTGTTTGGGGACTAGAATGTAGTCTTATATCCCAGCACCATCAGAGCCTTCCTGTTCGATCTTAAACAAGGCAAAGCTTTTTCTCCATTGAGAAATCAGCTCTGCATGTCTTTGCCTCAGCTCCCAATCTCTGCAGCGGAGTGGGCTCCTGCTCCAGCTCAGCTACTTACAGCCAGACAGAGCAGAAGAGCAAGCTGAGAATCCCAGCCTGACCTCTTTGCAAGGAGAACTGGATCAGTTGCACCACGCAGAGAAGCCCGACCAAAGCCCTTGGCTTCACCACCCCTGCCCGAGGTGGTTCTATCTCCACTCCAACACTTTTCTCCTGCTTTTTCTCTGCTCCTGCAGAGGCAGTGGTCCCTCTTCACACTAACATACTGCTGGCACCATGGGATGCACATTTTTTGATCCAGGCAGATTTGGACATAAGCAAAATATCCAGATGATCTGGGGATGAAAGCAGCAGAGATTTTGTAGATCGTGACCACGGGAGCAAAGAGAACGGAGCTACACAGTGCTGCAGTCCAACAGCCTTCAATGACACAATGGCTCTTGAGGGACTCAAGAAGCCAGCACAAACCATAGCCAGCTCCAGAAAATCAGGTACTGCTTCGGAAATGGCCGACCCCAGGATGCACTGGACTTTGGCAAACCATCTTCCTGCAGCCACAGCAACTCTCTTAAGCAGTGCATACAACACAGCAATACCCCAATTCTCACACACATACCTGTAGGCTTGCTCGTACAGGCCACCCTTAGCTTGCTCTTCCTTGAACACGGGCTGTTGTGTTGTCGTGCTTTGCTACCTGACTAATCAAAGTAGCCTTCTTTCGTTAGTAGCTTGAAATCTTGCTATAAATCTCCCCATAGGGCTAACTCTTGGGTGACAGTGTTTTAGAACAAAGAGCCCCATTCATCAGACGAGCCTTTGGAGTTCATTTTCTGATTTTAATGTTAGTCTTAGAGAGGGGGTGCAAGTTTTATGGGCAAGGCACACAGATTACCCAGAAGGGACACCCTGCTCTGGAAGTGGTTATAACCAAGTCCCCCTGGGCATGGCTGCTGTGCAGCAAGTGGAAAGGTCTCTCCTCTCTCCAATATACTGAAAACAAATGTATAGCAGGAAAAGAAAAAATAAAATCCAGCTCCAGAGCTTTCACATAGTTAATTGCCAGGATTATTATGGTATCTAGCTTAGTAAAAGACTTGCAGTTTCCATTCTTCTTTTCCTCCCAGCCAGTCCCTTGTATTTTTAAGGCCACTTATGTCACACACACACGCAAAACTCCAGCACGACAAGGCAGCCACATCAAACACAACATCACAAATAAGCAGCCTCCGTCTCTTCCAAGCTCTCATTCCTTCTCTGTCGGTATGCTGTAAATTAGTATGCAAATTATGTAAATTAGAAGCACGTGCATTGTGGAAGGCGTTCTCCCTGGCACTGGCAGCAGGCCCTTCGTAAGCACTGCAGACTTCAGAGCGTTATCGTGAGCACGGATGTCCCTGGGTGAAGTGTTGCATCTCTCGGAGCAGCTCCCTGAACCAACACAGAGGGGCACAGAGAGGGTACCCCAAAGCAGCACTCTCTGCAGATAAGCAAGGAGAGCCATTGCTTTTCGTGCTCAGCTCCACAATATCAAGCAGATCTCTGCTAAGCGCCCCAGGAGTCCAGCTTGAGGCAGCCAGACTCATGCAGGAAGCTGGAGGGGGACCACTTCTCCCATCAGGGAGCTCTCTGGGACACTGGGGTGGTGTTAGTGCTGCACTTGGCAGCAAAACTACTGCAAAAACCCTGCAGGTGCCCAGCTCCAGGACACTGATGCTTTGTCCTGCTCACCTCAGGTGCCCATCTTGTGCCTGCTCCCATGGGAGAGTATCCTGTCCCCTGGGCAATGACACCCCACGTGGGACTCTGTGTGCTGCCTCTCCCCCAGTCCTGGAGCAGAGCTGTGTAAAACATGCAGACATTTTCATCACTTAACTTATGACTGCCCTGAGGGAATCTGCATAAGATTACCCAGTGCTCTTTAAATCAGTCCCAGAACAACCTTTTCCAGCCATTGCCAAACAAAAGCTTTTCCAGCAGAGTTGCATTCTTCTCTTCTCTATAAGAAACCCCCCTTTTTCAGACCAGCTCAGCTGTTACACTTGGGTACTAGCTGGTGGAAACACACACAAATACCTGTGACCCCACAGAAATTAATGGGAAAAACTGCTGTTAAATTCAAGGATTAGGAACACAATTTATACCCATTTTTCCCAGGAAGGAAAAAAAAAAAAAAAAAAAAAGAAAAAAAAAAAGGAAGGAAGGAGATCTGTCAAAGCTCAACTTTAGTCCACACTGGAGCAAAGCTTGATTGCTCTCAGATCCCCTGTGGATGACACTTAAATCCTACAGAAGTGCCCTGCTGCGCTGCTGCAAAGTAAGAGCTGCAAAGATGCAGTGTGCACTAGGCTGAACAAGATAGCACATCACTGTATGCATTGCCGCTGCAAAGAGTAAACGTGGTGAGGTGCTGGTCATCGGCAGAGTCTGGTTTTGTACAGCAATGCTAAAGCAAACACTGGACAGGTAGGCATAACATCTACCAAGCGTTATCCAGCAAGCTAATTCTCAGGGGATGGGGTGTTTTTAGACCTCTGTTCTCCTACCAAAATAATTCAGCCACTGGCATCTCAGAGTGGGTTTTATGCGATGAGGCTACGCTACATTTCCGTTTAGTTTGATGAGGACTAGAAGGTGCACTATTCTGCACCCGGTTTGCATCCATTAACACCAGTCCAGAGGACTGCCCAGGCTCTTGGGGAATGAGGACTCTTGCTCTTCCCAATATTAGAGACCCCACATTAGAGACCTGTTTGCTCGGTCCTCCCTCCCTCCGATACTCTCACCCATAACTGCAGCTTCACACCAAGCCAGTGAATCAAAAATGCCAATACTACATGAGAAGGGGTGTTCCTGTCAGGGAAACAAGTGCCATGAATGGGCAGCACTTTATGACTCCCCTCAGAGTGGTATCTGTTTACGCCACCCAAAGAGGTTGTTCTTCCCCCTTTCCCCCAGGATGGATAGGTGGATTTTAGGCAAAGCCAACCTAACAGCTCTGCTGCCAGCAGTGCAGTCACTTTCAGATGTCTGACCTGTTCCCACACTGGAGCTGTTAAAGTTTCCCTTGGTACCAGCTGGGACTGATTAATATCTGAGGGTCATGAGGATGCCCAGCATGAGCTGTGCACCACAGCAAGGCGGAGCCACCACTGTCCATTACGTGGGGACAGTCCTGGGGACATCTCTAGCCAACGCTGAAGGATCTCAGCAACCTAGGAGACAAGTTTCATCTGAAGGGATATGACATTGTCATCTGTGCGAGGAGAACCCACCAGGCTCAGGGCTCTGAGACAACAAGTTGGCCCTACACAGCCAGTTGTTGGATCTGCTACACATTGGTATTTCTATACAAATAGATTTGGAGGCTGCTCACATCAACATTTAGCTGGAGGAAATCCCAGCCATGAGCCCACCGGGATCAGGGGAATCAAAGTGTTACTAATAAAGAGCCATTTCTCACCCTTCCAAATCCACACTCCAAACAGTAGGATGCAAGAGGGAGGATTTCTTGTAAGCTGAACTGCTCCAGCAGGAAACGGCACATTTAGCGCTTGTTCCATGACTTTCTTTTCACCCCATTTCCTTCATGCCCTCTTCTCCCAAGCTCTGATGATGCCAGCAGCACACTATCTCTGTGGGCAGATCCCCTGATCTTCAAGAGCAGCACCATGCACTTCTGCCAGAGCAACCTGCACACACCTTCTGTCCGGCCGGTCCCCGGCAGCGTGGCCACAACTGTTCCTCCAACTTAGCTCCACAAATCACAGTGGCACCAGATTAAGCCTTTAGCTGTGTTATTTCTTGAGGTTTACTCCTCACAAATGTTGACAGTAAGGATCAGCTTTAAGTAACAAACCAGAAAAGCAATTCCCTTCCATATATTCAATAAAATCCTGTTGCTTCCTTCAGAAGAAAGTGTGCTGTACCACGTTATTACAGAGGCACAAGAGGAAATCACTCTTTGGATTTGGAAAGTTGATATTAATGGGATCAGACTGCAATAGAGGGCACGTTCATTTTGCAATTGAGTTACTTTCTCTGATACACTCTTGATTCTATTTTCCTGGCAAATTGTGATTGCTAATAAATTGCAATAACTTTGAGTTTACATTATGACTCACAGAAGATTATTTTGGGCAATAATGACATTCCCAAAGTGGAGGGTCTCTCCAGTGAAATATCTGGCATATGGAAGCAATTCAGTATTTAGAGATTCAGATGAAAGCTACATATTACTGACGAAGAAACCATATTTTGATAAGATAATAGGCAGCAGCGCAAGCTGACAGACGTATTTTTTTAAAGGGAATATGAAGCTCCTAATGTCTACTAGAAAGTCAGGCTTCACCCAGAGCTTATTGAAGCCAATAGGTTGAGTCCTCTAGGCTTCACCAGGGTTGAAGATCAAGTCTTCACCCTTCCTTACAAAAGGAACATGTTCTGGGTCAGCTCACTCTGTCCCAGAACACTTTATCCTACAATAATATTCCAGCCTCCTGCTTATTATATGCTGAAATCTGTTTATTTCCTCTAACTCTCCCTCAGTGTCTCATTTTGAAACCCCCAGGGCAGCTGAAGTGGGAATTTTAATTTTATTGCTCAGTTAGTCAAACTTTTTTTTTTTTTTTTTAAACACTGTTTACACAGAGCAGCAGCCTTCCTCCCTGATCCCCTCTGGTTTGTCTTTTGCTTCTCAAGCATTTTCGAGCTGCTGTGCTTGGGCTCCACCTTGTCATGTAAATCCAATTTAATTTGCACAGTTCTGCTTGACTGGGGCTATTTTCTAATAAATTCAAGCTCCATGAAAAATTCCAACCAGGTGATACACTCAGAGGCAACTCAGCTCCTAATGCAGTATGTAGTAAGGATCTTCAAAACACACTCTAAGAGGAGGCAGGTGGCTTTCAAGGCTGTTTGGCCTTTTACTTCTGATATTGACTTTTAATTGCCAACAGTTAAACCTTGTTTTTCTATATGATCCATGACTGCTTTAAAATCCATTTTGTCCTGAGGTTATTGACACAGTTGGAAAACTTGCTATGATTACTTTTTTTGAGAAAACAAATTATCTTTTATGCAATAATTTCAAACCAAGTTTGTGTCCATGCTCCTACCACAAGCTGTAATTCTGCTCTTCACTAGGTTTTGGACTCCTTCATCCCTGTCCTTAGTAGGGAGTGGTCTTCAGAAATATCTAGTACAGAGATGACAGCATGCAGGAAACGAGGATGAAGGATAAGTTTTATTTTATGGTTTTACTACTACTGCTTCTCAGTGGGTGAAACTTTGTGAATACTCAGTGGATGAAAGAGCAAACATCCTCTCTGCAAAACGTGGATGGTTGAATCTATAAGACCTCATACAACATCCTGAGTTAGCATCAAGAATGATCTTGAACTGGGTGGTAATAGAAATAAGCAAGCACTGTGTTCTGCCCAGCCTACCACCGGCCAGGAAATTAGTCAAAAAAATCTCCTTCTGCTATAAGTAGAGTCAGGGAGGCTTCAGAGCAGTACCTGTGAACAGAAAAAGGCCCTTCGCTTCATGCCTCACATTTCAGTGCAGACTGGTGCCTCCCCACAAAACCCATTTTCTGCTGCGGGCTCGGCCCTGAATGCAGTTTAGGCAATACACGTGGCTTGCGACCACCGAGCAACCACTGCTCCGCCTCGCCTCTGAACTGGGTATGATCCCCTGTGAAATACCTCCAAAAATAGCAGCATTACATACCTCGGGTACAAGAGGCCAGCTTGAGGTTTAGGTAGCATTTCATCTACTTTCCTATGCAAAAAATCCCCACCAAAAAAAACCCCACAAAACAGAAGAGCCCAGCTTTTGTTCCACTTGGTCAATAAACCCCCAAAATACTCCTCTAACAGCTTTGCAAACAAATGCAGGGCACCATGACAGTTCAGGTGATTTATCGGCACTTAACGTTATGAGGATGATAGAAAGCACTGCAATGGTTAAGTACCATGGTCATGGCCATTATAAACATTTTTTTTTTTTTAAAGGAGTTTATTACAGAGCTGTAAAAGTAAGCTCTAGGCTAGAAGTTGGCATGCGAGTTCTCTTTACCTTTGAAGTATTTATTGACATTAGAAATTTGGAAGGGAAAAAAAAAATCAATTTGGAAACTATGGTTTCATCGGACTTTGAATAGCAAGTGTAAAATATCAAGCAGATAAGAGAGGAAAGAAGAGTGAGGGCAGTAGCGTTAAGATGAATAACGTTCAGCAAATCATTTTCCAGGGAGATCTTTTCAGTTCACCTTTTTCCATCTATAAGTGACTCACAAAGCAGTGGTTTCTACAAAGTTTCTCCGTCTTTCAAAATATTTGCCCAGCCATTTCCATGCAGTTATTGGTGTGTAATTTACAGCTTTTCACAGCAGGCAATGCAAGTCGCCCTGGGGTATGGCATGTCATTGAGTGCTGCTGGGAAAGCTGCAGCTCTCTGCCTGGCTCCCCTCTTCCACCAGAGGAGGAATTCGTATCCAAGCAGCTCAGCCCTGCCAGGTTACACATTGGCAAGAGCAAGGGGTAAATCCCACCTGGCCTGATTCTCCAGCCAGTGAGCTTCAGAAGTCTGGCCCAGGCAGGAGGGGGCTGCTTTTCCATTCCAAAAAGAACTCGGCAAATGCAGGTACCTCTCAGATTTCAAATCCAGAAGGGACCATTGTGAGCTTCCCATACAAGAGAGGCCATTCCATCTTTTGGTTAAATGTCACCACAGCATTGCTCCTGCTCATCGGTTACCTACACAGCATCGCTGTCCCAGGAACAGGGCACACTGAAGCATCCCTAGGAAGACCTGTGCTTAGTGGTATCTTTAAAGCTGATTATAGAAAAGGGTTGCATAGAAAACCCTTGAGAATGGGTTTACAACCCAGGAGGACAGCAAGGGAACATAAACTCTTCCATTAGCACCACCCAGGGTTGTATCCTGAGCATGTTGCAGCTCAGCATCCCATTTTGATGGCTTGTGTGTGCCCAGCTGCACTTGGTGCATCACAGAGCACTGGATCAGAGAAGCCCAGTTCAGAGAGACAAGAAGCTTTTTTCATTAATTGTCTTGCTCCTCCCAGGACAAACCCCAGAGTGAAACCTATTTGGATGGGAGAAAAAAAAATCTGGAAAATCAGCTTGGAGCATCTCAAACCAAACCAGTAAGGTTTGGTGAAGATGAACCACGTCTTGAGCAGGCAGCACAGGAGAGGAGACACCCTGATTTACACCAGCTGGCAGCCTGGCCTTACACCCTGGGAAGCTGATGCTATTTTTGTCTGCCCTTTTCGCAGCCACGTTCACCACTGAAATCCTCCCACATGCTGAATTACGGGCTGGATGGATGAGTCCAGCTTGGAGCAGATGTTTATCTAATTTGCTTCCACATGTTTTTAAACATTTCACATGTAGGAAAACGATAAAAGCAAGAAGATTAAACATGGATGTCCAAAGCCTAATTAACATCCCCACTGGTAAGCTGGGTGCGTTTTATCTTTAAAACAGAGTGACACCAGCTTCCTTTCTAACACGCATGAGTCCCAGGGGAAGCGATCAGAAATAACATATTGATGTTGTTAAGAATCATTTATTATTATTATTATTACTGTTACAAAGCTTGGGTGAATCAACTCGGTAAGACCAACACAACCTCTGTGAATCAATTCAACTCTATTTTAAGGTCTTGAGTAAGACTTTGATGGGATTGAATGTAAAAACCTACATATGGGTGAGATGCAATTAAGGAATCTTGACAAGGGCATTTGATTGACCCAGAGAATCCATGCATCAAACTGTCATCATCACCAAATGTGCATGCCTCAGATTTTCCAGTTCAGCAAGGTTATAGAACATTAGGGCTTTTTATATATTTAAAAGTGTGAGTTAAAATATAATTATAATATAAAAACGTTATAAAATAAAAAGCTTACATTTTATAAGCTCGCCACACTGGAAAATTTGAGGCACAATAATCTTCTCTATAGCGGTCACAATATTATGGTTCCAACTTTCTCACACCTTGTAATATAATTAAGCGTCCTCCTGCATGCTTTGTCGCACTTCAATTTTTGCAGACTGTCATCAGAAATGCCTGATCAGGCTCTACTCTCTCCAACCATCCCAACGCTTGGTGGCTTAGAAGTAAATTGCTCCAAGAAAAGTATGAGAAGTGAGCCCTAGGGGTAGCTTTGGCTCTATAAAATAACTGCATACAGAGAAAGAGAAAGAAGGGACAAAAATATTTTCTTCCCAGATGCAAATGTGCAGGCAGGTGCCAAAGGCTTCTAACTACATGACTTTATTTGGCCTGGTGACAAAATAAACTCCTGTGTAGGAAGATACAGTAGTTCTAAGCAATAGGTTAGGGGTTTCAGTTTAAGCAGGGCCTAAATAAGTTCTTTATCAGAGGGAACAGCATTAATATATATATATTCTTTAATAAAATGTTGGCCCTGAGGTCATGCGTCTGAACTGTTTTCTTTTTCTTATGTTCTAACAGTGCTTTCAGATGTTCACATCCTGCAGCTGCAGTTCCCACGTAAGCATGATCCCCACTGCCAATCCTGTGGCAAAGGGATATTAGCACCTCGTGGCCACTTGTCCCAGGTTGGCTATTCTTTGGCTCAAAGGCTTGCACATCTTTGAACATCCAGGCTGAAGAAGTTAGTGAAATAAATTAGAGTGAACCTCCTGATAATTACAGAAAATTCTAAACACGGAGATTCTTTGGTTTAGTGATTGATTGACAGATTGCAAGAGGTGTTCGTGTCAAAAATCTCCCCAGTTATGAGCCTATCACTTGACTAAAGGAGTGTAGAGGATATTTGAAGTATGGATTATCATAGATCATTTTGCACCATAAGGACACCTCATGCTCCTTATTGGTTGTCGTTCTCTCTTCCTGGCTCTGTAGGCTGTATTATCCAAGTAAAGCACAGTTGCCTTTCCTGGCTCATGGTCTACAGTCATGATGAAACAGTCTTGAATTCTCAGGGACTGTATGGGCCATGATGTTGACCTGGGAACCAAGGGATGAAGTGGAGAAAAGGACAGACAGGTTGGGCTGTCCTGTCCTGTCCAGAGTAGGAAGAGACTTAACTGGGTCTGAGTGCCCGGGCAGGGAGCATATGCCAGTCCTGGTTCCCAGCTAAAACCCTGGATGTGTACTGACTCCATGCCATTCCTCCATGAGGTTTGGTTTTCTTTGTAAGGAGATCCAGGAAGGGGGTCAAAGAGCAACAAGAGGCTCCGTTACACCCCAACTTCTGGATGATGCCCTGCGCCATGCATTGGCTGTATCCCTTCCTGACTCAGCCCCAAGTGACCCGGAGACAGGAGGAGTAACAAGGATAAGGACCATCCCTACTGCACCTCTTGGGACTACTCACAGAGCTGCTAACCCAGCTGCAGGTGACTGGGTGAAATTGGGTGGACAATTGTGACAATTTAGGATGGATAAAAATAATCTGCAGCATGTCCAGGGCTGACTCTTAGGTGTTAGGGAGGGTCATAAGGAATGATATTCAGATTTTGGAAGACTTGAGTGGAATGTTCCAGTTCTTCCCAAAATATACAGTGGAAATATTTGGGTTCAGAGAGAATGACTATAGCCAGGGCAGCAAGAGAAACAGAAGTGAGTCCTAGTGCTGGCAGTGCTAGAGAAGTTGAGAGCTGACTCAGAAAGCGAATTATCTTTTATGCTGCTGATCGTAATGTCCTTGCTTGGCCTTTGTTAATGCACTTCACTAGTGTACTGAAAGCCAAACCCCCAGCTATGGGTCAAGCCAAAGAGAACAGGCTTGAACGTGGGGCAACTGGCAAGAGAAAAAATTTCTCCAGACACTTACTGTGGGCCAGAGGTGAGCTGATCCGTGATTATTATTGCAGGCCAGGAGGTGTGGTGTGCTTGGCAGCTGCTGTTTCCATCTGCTTGCATGGGCTGGATGGGGGAAACCAGAGAGGCAAATTCATCCAGGCCACTGTCTCCAGCCACCCATGGGCCTGTCAAGGACGGCTGCCTTCTGAAGAGCTAAACCTCCCAGTGGGATGGTCTTCCCAGGTTCTTTGTCCCTTTGCATAAGAGGTCACCATTTTCTGACAAAGGATTTCTCGTAAGGATATTACAGCACCATGAACCACAGGACAGAACTGTTTCTTTTTCCTTGTCTGCTTATTCTGTTCCACCCAAACCATCATATGGAGTTTCTCAGTGTTTTGTTAGAAAATTTGGACAAAAGACATTGAACTGCTTGCAGGCTGGTCTGCAGTTGACTATGCACCTCTGCACAATTCAGGTGTCACCATAAAACTATCAGCCACCAATAATCAAAATTTTACTTAGTTAAACAAATAACTGATTACAATCAGCACCATCAAGGTGCCATCAACTTCCCGGGCCCACCAGGGCACCAAGGAAGACAAAACCCCTCCTCAGATCAACATTAACACATATAAGACCAGTGGCATGAGATTGCATGAGTTATTCCTTCCATTTGTGGGAATTTAATCCAGGCACCAGCCAGACCAGCTGCTCTTTTCCTTTTGGCCTTTGACATATCTAAATATGGGTTAGCAAGGGGAATTTCAGAAAACTTATTACAAAGCGGGCACTGTGTTTTGGGACATGTCCCACAGTACCACCCTCCTCATCAAATCAGGCAATCAGCTAAAGCAGGACCAGAGCTGATTTTAGGGCCGTGAGTCCAAATTCCCTTCCCACAGCAACCCGTCATAAAAGGGAAAAACAGAGTCAGCACGCATCCGGGGAGCACACCCAAGTCCCGCAGTGTGGGCATCACCATGGGCTTACTCCAAAAACATGTGGTGGTGATGCTATTTATGAAACAAGCACTGACTTCTCCCCCCACCCTCACTGTTCAAGTTTACTATTTTTGATCATCGGGCAGGAAAGCATAAATAAAATCTGGTTAATGTCACGGCCATTTTTCAGGCAGGAAGTGACACTGGTTGACACCCAGCCATTAATTTGACAGCGGGTAGTAAAATCATTTGATTCTGCTAGCAGAATTTTATAGGAATTAACCAGTCTTAAGATTTATGGCCAACATATTGCTTTCACCGTAGAGGCTGATACAAAAAAAGAGATGGAGCATCGTCATTACTTATTGTAAAGAGATTTTTTGACCATGGAAACAGAGTCACTTAGGAAACCTTTGTTTTTTCTGTAACACACACACACCAGTTTCACTCTAATTTTTAAAAAAATGACACAGAAAGGTATTTCAGGAGAAGCAGATGTCGTAAGAGGTTTAGAGAAATGGATGGGTTTTTAGCGGTGCATGAACTTTTCTCTAAAAGAATAAGCACACGTGCTACAGCCGAAGAGATGGTAGTCATAGTTCGAGTCTCAAAGGGTTTGTTATTGTTTTGTTATCTGATGAAACCTGAGGTGGTCACGAAGGTCTTTAGGCCCAATGAACACCTTCAGGCAGGCCCCGGAGAAGGAAAGACAGAAATGACAGTAGCTTGCTTGTCATAGCCATATGCCCTAACCCAGCCTCACTCAGCACCACCACCAAAGGCCAGTGAAGGACTCTCATGGACTCAGGCTCTGGACTGCATCCTCCTGGTCCCGTTCTGCAAAGCTTAGCTATCACACGATCCCACTTCAGTTAAGCAACCCGTTTACATGCATTAGGACTCTCTCTCCCCAAGTACGAGTTTGCAGCTCACACACTAAATCGTAGGCGTATTAGAATAACAAATACGGTTGTCTGTGCGAAGGGGGAGCGTGCGCGGAGAGGAACTCTGCCAAGTAGTAATCGTGTACATTTTTCCTTGCAGCAGGCTCCAGCCCCAGATGGCAGCAGAGCAGGGTTGTGTTATCCCCCACCCTCCCGCTGGCCACCACAGTGAAGTTTTCCCTCCAGCTGGGGGGAAAATGGAGGGTGGGCGGAAGCATGTGGAGATCCTTATCATGCTGCAGTCAACACCACCACATCAACTAGCGTGCCTGACGTATGATACCACCCTCTTGAGATGAGCCAACTGACCCAGACCTGTGCTCACAGCCTCCGCCAGCTCTCCCGATAGCGTCACCTCACGCAGAGGCCAGCTCCCTACACCCCCGCCCTGCTCCTTCATGCTCAGCCGCTGTCTTGCTGAAACACTCAGCCCTCACCCTTGTTTCCCAACACTATTTAAAATGCTGCAGAAAGGGCAGGGAGATCTTCCCAGCACCTCCAGATAGGAGCAAAACTTGGATGCTTGCACGAACGATCTCATCAAGTGACCAAAGTACTAATGATCAGCAGGGGAAGGGTGATGCTAGGGTAAGAGTCCCTGGGAAGGGGAGAGCTAATGGAAAAGGACAGCAGAGCCCAGAACAGTCATCCTTGTTCCTTCGGGTCAGGCCCTACTGCCAGATGCACCCAGATATGAGCCCCCTTCAGCACAAGGAGCACCAATGCATCCAAATCTGATCGCTACGGCACCTGAACTAATAAAGTGAGAACCAGTGCTTATTATTATGGCCATATCTGTGAATTAACATGCTCAGGTGGCTTCTGGCTTACATCTTGTCACCTTGGAGCAAGGTGGGGCCAGTCCCAATCTGCAGAGACAAGAAGCCTAACGCTGTTCTCGTGTGCATTGCCTCTGTGACTCCTCACAGCCTCAGCCAAAATTCCTGCACAAACCAACCCACAGCGAGAGGGCCTCTACACCAGAGAGATTTATATGCTCAACAGCAGGAGTTTTTTGGGGAGCAGATGTAGACAGAGAGGGTCATGCAAGGTCACATTGGAAATACATGGCAGAAGCAAGAACTTAGACTAGTTGACCTAAATTCTTACTCAATGGCAAAACCACGAGACCATCCTTCCTCTTAAAAGATTTTTTCCATGCCCTAACAAGCCTGGTGAGGAACTTAATGACATCTGCGTGCTCTTGCCTGAGCAAGGACCTCATGATTTGGCCGGATGCCATGAAAAAAGATGTCCAAAAGTTATGAAAATAAAGGTATTTATCTTCATTGTTAGAAACAGACTGAGCCTTTTATTTCTCTCTCTTGGAGGATTAAGCTCACAGATTTACAAAGAACTGGTTGATTACCAAAATAAATACATGGCCATGCCAATTTATAGGACACAAATGTAGGAAACCCATCCAACCAAATCAGGCAAAGCGTAATTCATGTGAGAGCCCTCAGCATGTGCAAAGGGCACAGTGCATGTGGAACGAAGTACATAGGGAAAACATGCTAGAAACCTCTATCTGCAGGAACAATTCCCAGCGCAGCATACAATGGAGCTATAAAATAAATGGCTTGGCTCTCCACTGGAAGCAAAGCCCAACTGTTCTCAATGAGAAGGAGGATCATGTATCTTTATAATGAGAATTCAGTCATTTTTAAATGTTGGCTTTGCTCATATCACCACCAAATCTGTCTGCAGAGCTGACAGGCTGCAGACTTCATTTGGATTTCTAACTGTGATTATACATGGCAGTGATGGATACCACAGGGTTTTCAGGGGCTTAGGGTTTAGGGCTGGCTTTTGTTTTTCAGTTGTTTGGGGCTTGGGATTGAGGGGGCTGTTGGGATATTTTCAGTGTCACTGTCCAGTGAGGCTTAAAGAGCTCTTTCCTCATTTTAATAGTTCTGATAATGCACAGAGATGAAAGCAGACCCTGAACAAGTTCTTCTTTATATTGGCAAAGCTGCCCCTTCTGCAATGAAACCCAAGAGCAGTTTCTGCTTTCAGTGCTCAGTGAGATGGAGCAGAACATGTTTACTGAGGCTGAACATACCATTGCCCTCAGAGGTGTAAGAACCACCCGTTGCAGCAAAGGTGATCCTCGGAGCACTAAAACATCTGCTCGCTCAGTAAAAAAACACCAACCCCACAACCACGTTAATGTTCAGGAGCGTGGCACATTCAGCAGCTAAGGGAACTTTCCTCTCTATTTCCTACAAGGCAGAATCATTTTCTATAGTAAATAGCACATACACGAGTGATGGATTTCACAATTAGATCGGCTCCTTTCACAGGCCAACCTGAAGAAACAGTTGTCCGTTTGAAAATGAGGTACCCTTCATGCAAGGCTTAAACCCACATTTGGAAGCTGTTCTTTCCCACTCCTGCCATCCACCTCCAATTACAAGGCTACAGACAGGCACAGCACTTGCTTTGTGGTGGGACACAAAGCAAGAGACTCTGCAGTGCAGCGATGTCCAAGGCATTACAGGAGATGGGCACAGGTAGGGTATCTGTAAATTTAAAACTCAGTTTCTCCAAATCTTCGCTTCTACTATTAGGACTAAAGAACAGAAGGTTGTCTGATTACTGCTGGGAAAGCCAAGTAAATGCTATGATCCCTACAGACCACAGCCTGGCCTTCAATGGGAAAACCAAGTGGCAGAATTTTGACTTAGTCTACAAGGCTGTTCTCCACATATCCTGGGGAGAACATCCCTGCATTTGTGACATAAGACATTTGGAAAGCAGCAACCCACATACTAGCCCAATCTGGGGCACTGCTTGGCAGACTGGAGTTTGGACATGTTTGGAAAAGAGATGGTTGACCTGACTATTGCTGCATCAGGACAAGTGAAATACATCCAAAACAGTGAACTGATGACATGCATCGAGTTCACAGCCTGTTCTTTGCAAGGGAACACGAAGTGGCTCAGAGAACTGGTTCAGATCCAATTGCCAAGAGCAAACGTGCTCAGCTGAGCTGCTCCGGCACACTGTGGGGCTGGGTGTCAGTGGAAGAGATCCCTCCTGGACTTCACAGTCAGTCCAGGGTGTGACAGCTCTCCACAAGAGCTGGATAACAGCTTGGGCTCCAGACTGCCATGGCCTTCAGAGCAACAGTACCTGGCCAGGGGTTGTAAAAGCAGCTCAGGAATGTCTAGAGCTCACCACAGTCCTTGCAGTGATGGAACACACTGAGATGCTCTTTGCTCTTTCCACAGGGGTGGAAGGCTGGATGCAATGCTTCTGGGCCCCCCATCCCTGCCATGAATATCATCCTGCCACTACACAGATACAAAATTTAAAGGCAATAAGGACAAGCCCACACTCCTAAAGCACAGATGCCCCAAAACTCAGCAGCAGTACTGTACTGATATCCCACTCCTGGAACCCCAGCTCAACGCTGCTGTGGCATAGGCCAGATGCAAGTGTTTTACAAAGGAAAGTGCTCAAAGCCAAGCAGGGCTCTGGCTCGCCTCAGCATCATACCAACCCCTTCAACCCAGCACTCCTTCCCCAGCTTTAGCTATCTGCGCACAGCCCTCGAGGCCAAAACGAGGGGAGCCTTCCCAGTTGCAGCTTTTCGAGCAGACCAAAGTCTCTGTGCATTGTGAACTGTGAAATATATGAACTCCCAGGCTTTACACGAGCCTCACTCTTCTGTGCAATATCATATGGCTTTCGGTTTTGTCTGCCCTGGCCACCTCTCCCATGTGTTTCCGATAATTGCTTACATATGGAGGGGTTTCTCTTGTTTGCCCTTAGAAGGGACCTGCTGTTCTTCCCCCTTCTTAGTTGATGCTATGGACATACACATCATTTATAGTGGTGTATTTTATTGTCCCTGCTTCTTTACAGCACACAGCACCAGTCTCCCCAGCCTTCCCTTTCAGTCTGCTGTTTGCCATTGCCTCCGTTAGGTCTCCTCATTCCCCATCTTTCTCAGTCAAAACAGGGGCCCCTAATTAAGAGAATGCCTTATAAATCTATCCACATCCAAATAAGATCCAGAGCCTGGCTGGGGAGACAGATCTGGAGACAGTGGGTAGGTCTGGCATTCCTCATGTTGCACACAGGCTTTCTTCAGCATCACTGTGCTTGGCACATGAGCTTGGGTCTCGGCACCAGCAGTGTGCAGAGCTGCCAGTGCTAAGACCCAAGCTCACATGCTCACTGCTTATAGTGAGCAGGTAGGAGAGGGATGGGCTGGAGACCATCCACTTGGGTCCTAAACCTTGGTTATGCGGAGCAAAGACCCAAAATGGGATGCTGACCCTGCACCTCATCTAGGGCTTCCTTGCAGGACCCCGTGGTGCACATTGGTAAGAGGTGGGTGGCAATCTCTCCCCCATAAAGCTGGGGGATTCAGTGCTCTCTCAGAAAGATGGCCAGCAGACCTTTGGATCAGGAGGTGAGCTGCATTCAGAGGTTTTTCTTCCTCTGTCAGGGCATGTCCTACACTTAAAACTCCCCAAACCAACCCAAAAGCCAGGATGGAGGTTCCTGCTACAAAGCCCTGCCTGGATATGGCTTTGTGTGCAGTCTCACACCGACTGGTGCAAGGCAGGTCCCAGGTCAGCACGCCCATCCCATACCTAGCCCATCACCCAAGCCTCCATGGAGGCACCTAGGAGACTTGTCTTGGCTTAGGGATCCTGGCTTGCTCTCTTCTCTTTCCATCGATAATGTGTGCACACAAGGAACACAGATCTTAACCTGGGCCGGATCACCCTGCCGAGACTGCAGCCTGTGACTTACACATGGTATCACCTAAACCATGTGTCTGAAGCAAAAGGCCTGAATATGGCCCTCAAAACTCACAGTAACACCAATCACCTCACTGAAAACCTGCTGCTGGTGGAAGAGTGGTGCTGGATGTGCTATAACTCAAAAAGCACAAAGGATAATAGTGGCCCGAGACAAAAAGAACCCACCCCACTAAATTACCACACTACTTTCATCCATGCTTGCCTGTAGTCTTGACTTTTGATCAATACTCTGTTGGCCCAGGGACTTAAGCTCAGCCTCCAGTGGTATCTCTGCATTACATTCGCACACAATAATTTCCTCGGTGTACACATCGCTGGAAACACAGCCGGTGCCAGAATTCCCCGATACCAAATCCTTCCTTGGGCCAGTGCCCAGTACTCTGAAAAGGCCGTCAACATCTGGAAGCAGTGATGCTACACATCTGTGAGACCCTCAGAATTACAGGACGGAGAGAGAACTACCTACAGGATTACTTATGTTGATAATTAAATCCCAAATAGCAGGACGCTAGATGTACTCACCTTCCCTAACACCATAATGCTTGAACTATCACATGACCCGTATGCGATGCTGCTGCTGTAAACAACCCTTGGGGTAGAAATAGATGGAAATTTTCCTTGCACTTGTAACAGAAGTGCAGCTGGGGAGGCTAAGCAGGTAGGATAAATCTAAAGAAAACATCTCTAATTATCAAGGGACTGAGTTTGAATCTCTTATTCATGCAGAGTAGTAATAAAGCAGATCATTGCACTGGTTATCAGCATGACTCAGGGTACTGGATCCAGGATTTAACCACAGCCAGGACCATCAGGACCAAACCAGCATCATATAAAGCTTTTTGAGGTTTTCCACAGACTTTGGAAACCCATTTACTTGCTCAGGCTTCACAAGACATGACATTTCTACTATATCCAGTAAGATACCTTCATGCTTCTAATATTCTGGTTTTCTGGATGCCTGGTACAGAGGAGCACAGAAGAATCAGTTGTGGTTTTAGCTGGGTTGGAAACACTCCTTATTCATCATTCCGGCATAATTTATACCACAACATACAAGATACCTTGCTCCAAGCCATGTGACACTATCTTTAATGCATTTTCTTTCTTTAATTAATTTTTACTATTATTGAAGTCCTGATTTCTTGGCAACAGGGTCAGATTTCACAGAATGAAAGAAAGGGCAAGAGGGACTATAAGCCCTCTCTGCTATTCCCCCATCAGCGTCACCCAGCCCGTGCCACAGCAGAGGTGCTCTGCTCGACACCTCCCACCCCCCACGTTGCAGCTTCAGCCTGGCCAGATTTTTGCAGATGCTCACATACTCTCATGACTCGGAGCGCATGAGAAACCCCACTGAAACCAGTGAGGTCCCGCTGCTAACCATTTGCTGCACTGAAGTTTCAGGGATTGGTGACAGGAGGTTTATCAAGTCAACCAAAAGTCAGAGGCAAGGAGAATTTAAAAAAAGGATCTACTACAGCTGCTACACAGTGTTTGTGTACTAACACCTCCCGCTTGGCTCATGAACTATGAAAATTCAAAGAGGCATAACTTAACTTATGTATATTTTTCTATTCTATTTACATTCTTTATGGAAAAATCACCCCTTGAAAGCCAAGATCAGGGATCTTGATCACCCCAGCTACCCCAGGAGCTTGGGGAAATGTTTCCCCATGGTGATTCTGAACAGAAAAGACATCTAGACCAACAAAACACTGTTGATACAAGCTATAAAGTAGCAGAAGCCACCTGGACACACTACAAGAGCCATCCTGCTGGATGTGATATACACACTACAGACAGATAACAATTTGCACAAAGAACAGCATTAGCAACCGTAACATGAAACACAAGGTAATGAGGCTTTCTGACACTTATCTCTTTGATCTGAGACCTAGGCTCATTGCAGTTATTTTCTAAGTCATCACAAATAAAGACTGTTATGCATTTTCAATGACCCCAATCAAAAGCTTTTCCAAAATCAGAAGCTCACAGAACCACAGCGCAGTAGTCTTCAGGAGTACATTTTGGAGAGGGTGGGGCAGACTTTTGCTCTTTTGCTAGTGAATAAACCTATTATGTGGACACCCTGTATTGAAACGATGAGAGATCCGGGTTCAAAACGAGGTTTTTGTTTTGCTGTAAATCCTATTTATGGCTTAGGGTGCAGCTGATATGCCGTTAGCTTTTATTTCATTGATAATTCTGTGATTGTAGTTGAAACCTTGCAACTTAATGAGCTGATGTTATTACTCATACTGTGTGGCCATCTGGAACCAGTTTGGTCAGAGAGCCCAAAGCACCAAAAGCCACCTGTAATGCATTAAGCCTCAGCCCAGTACCAGCTCCGTGGATTTGAGAAGCCAGGCCTGCATAAATACTAACCTGTGAGAATGTAATTGGAGAAGTGATATTTAAGAACTTATAGTTTGCCAGAAATGCTCATTCTCAGGGGAATGTATGCAGAGGCTTAAAGTTTAAAGCCAAGCGGTTTTTAGTTTCAACATTGTGAATCAAGAAAAATCATTGCATATGGATGTCGTTGGACTGTCCAAACCACTAGGTCTATCCAAACAGGCCAAGCTATGCCAGGGCTTTTCAAAACCAAGGCTCCCTCCTAGCACCTGAGCTTCACATTGCACATGTTGCTTATTACTGAGGTACCATCTCAAGTCATCGCTCCAAAGGGACTGAAAAAATATGGGGTACATGCTTCACAATGCTTCACCGTTACAAAGAACATGCAACTGCCACAATCACCAAAAAAATTAATCACTACAGAGATCACATATGCAACAAGTAACACCCAACAGTTTGGAAAAGCACAAGCCAGCATCTAAATATTCCAACAAAACATTCTACTGAATGCTGTGATCAAATCCAAGCTGCTTCTGGGGAAAAAAAAATATTGAGTAATTGAATTACCTGAAAGTCCCTGCTGTGTCCTGAGCTGACCCATCCTTGGTGGGTTTCTCCTGGGAGAATGTACGAGCTGAGACTGGTGATGGCTCTGGCACTGGTGCACCAAAAGAGTGCTCTGTATTGGCAGAGACATAAATTATCACAGTTCTGCTCGTTAGCCCATTGCTGATTTACACCAGCTGGGTGTGTGAGTCACTACCCAGATTTCAGAGATCTGGGTAAAATATAATTCAGTAAAATACATTTTGTATTATTATTATTTTTCAAAATCTTTTTGGCATTGCAATGGTAAAAAATGTATTTGGAATTGCTTAAATGTTACGGAATTGCTTAAATGTTACCTAATGCCCTTGGTTGAGTTAAAGACACAAAAAGCTCTAATGGCTCAAGGTAGGAGTGGAAACAAAGAAATAGAGATGGCTCAGCCCTTGCATGGGTTTTAATTTCTTTTCTTCCCCTGTTTGTCCTGCACAAGGGGACTTTACAGAGGAAATATAAATGGTTGTCTTTCTTCTCGCACACATTTTCTTCTTCTACCAAGCTAACACTGAGCAAAGACCTCAACCAAATCTCCGTATTGTTCCTCTTTATCCAACTACTGCTATTTTCTAGTGTAACCATCCCCAGTCACAAGCCTTCAGAAACGCTTCCCTGAAATCTGTGTCTCTCAATAACAAGAGAACAAGCCCTCTTCTACCTGAGCTGCTTTGTCCCCACAATTTGGATCCTTCTTTGCACTGTGTCAGAGCGGTGACATGAACTGCAGGAAAAGAGTTTTTGCAGAGGGTAATTCAGAGCACGGCTGGTCTGCTTCAGCCCTGGCTTGGTTTAGCAATCAGGAGCGCACTTTGTCAAGGAGGGCAGCAGCTTCTCGTACTTGCAGCAAGCGACCAGTTCTTACCAGGGAGCAATTAGGACAAGAGGAACACAATGGGATAAGGAAAGCAGCCCAACTGTGCAGTCCATTTTCCAGCCATGGGACGGCACCCTGCAAAGGGTAAAATGAGTTCTGCCCACAGTGAGAAGCAAGTGTCAATGGAGAACTCGCAGTGAACTCATGCGAAATACTTCTCTGAGGACTGCAGCAGTGCGAATGCTGGAGCACGTGGAAGCAAGAAGCCAAAACCATAAAGAAGCATATTCCGTGCTCAGCAATAGTCACGACGTGGTCCAGAGGGCCAGCCAGAACGGAGAATTTTCCTTTAAGTGATTTTTTTTTTTTTTTTTTTTTTTTTTTTTTTTTTTTTTTTTTTTAATCTGTAAGAATTGTTGAATTGGAGAAATAAAAAGCACCACTTGCTTTTCCCAGGCTGTACTTGTATGATGTATGGATGTGTTTTCTTCAGAAACACTCTGTAGATGAGCAGACAATGGCTTCATTGGAAGAACGGAGAAGACTAATTGCTTTTACTTTTGGTGGCCTCCCTCATACCCACATGATAGAGTCATTTTCCATTGTGCTCCAAGACCTCCCCAGACCACACTTAGACTTGGAGGCTGGTAAAACATACTGAGTCTAAACTTTCTTCTTAAGGGACTCAACAAGCTTCAACAAGAGGCCACTTTTTCAAAAGTGCTTAGTCCCACTGACTTCCACCTGAAGCTTTTCAGAAACGAGAGTGGAGCTCCAAAATTATCCAGAACATCTCATTTACGAAGTCTCCTTTATCTGAGGTAACTGGAAATCATTTCTAACGTGGAACAGAAATGGTTGACTTTTTCTGCATGAGCATTTGTGCATCACCATTTCTTCATGATTTCCCAGTGCCACGGTGACTAACGCAGCCCACATCTGAACGGGGTGGGAGTACAGCACAACGTGGCAGAAGACGTGTTGCAACAGACAGTGTCCACAGGGAATCCTCTTCTCTCTCCAGTAAACATAGGCCTGTTTGAAGACATAACTGGATGCATGAGTATTTTGTCTTAGAGGAGAGCCTTAAATGTTTCACAAGGTCCATGTAAGCATGTAAACATGGTATTTGTGTGAAAATCACATTTTTTTCAGCATCATGTGCATTTTACCCACTCAAGATACATTGCAAGGGCTCAGCATGGCCAGCATCATCCCTAGCTCAACTATCACATCCATCTGTCTTGCCTGGAATTAGTTTGTGTTTTATTTATTATTTTTAATGCATTTTGGTGACAGGAATGAATCCGGTTTAGATGAAGGCTGGAAGTATTTTTTTTTTTTTTTTTCCCCTGCGTAATCCTGAAGTGCTTTGAAATTTACAGTCATAAAAAAAAAAAAAAGGGTCAAAGAGAATTTTTTCTGATCTGGTTTTGATATAAGTGATGCAATGCAATATAAAAGAGTGCCTACAGAAAGCCCACGGTAACAACGAAAACGTGAAGAGGTTTGATTTTAAACCCCAAAGTGTGGTGGATATATTAACCAGGAGTTGGGGAGAGGTCATGCATTCCTCACACATAGACACTTTCCAATCCCATCCTGGCCTGGAAAAGGCCCTGATCCTTTCCTCCCCCCATCCCCATGGCGAGGGGCTGCAGCGGAGGCGGCACATGCTGGGGGCCATGCCCATGGAGAAGAGTGTTGTCTCCTGGCCATGTTGACCAAAGCCCCTGAGACCTGCTGCAGAACATGGGGAACATAAACAAATCCCAAAAGAAGGGCTGAATTTCCATGCAGACGTGCAAAAGATGGAACTGGCAGCTGCTTGCTTTTCATTTATTTTCTTTGTTCTGTGTCAGAATATATTACGATAGAAATCTTTCTGGCTCGCAGACATAAAGTCTTTTTTGTGGGACAGTAGATACTTATTTCTTCATGATCTTTTTTTTTTTTCAAATTTCAGCAGATTTTTCAATATTTTGTGGTGGGGTTTTGAGTAATTCAGAGCATAAAACTGTCTAAGGAATTTTTATTTGTAATAGTTCTTCATGGATTGACTTCCTGCGAACATACTTGAGTGAGAGCTCCATCAAAAATGCTAGTGTGACTTAAGTTGTGTGAAGATTGGGATGGGAGGATAAAAACCCACAAAAATCTTGAAGGTTTCACAAAAGTATTTAGAAAAGTTACTGAAAAGCCCCCAGTATTTTCTGGGAAATTGCTTTTTTTTAAAAAAAAAAATAAAAAATCAATGTTCTACCTTTTCCCTGAAATGTATTTGTGGCTTGGACTGGGATAGAAATCTCTCGCCAAAATTTTATTAGTCTGAGTGTTCATAACTCCATTTACATTGAAACAACAGGAAGAAATACCATATTATCCCCTACGATTGCTGCATGTTGTTGGAAACCTTGGGCTCCCACCCTACCTCTGAACCTCCAGATAAGTCCTACTTCTTCCCTACTTTTTATTTCAAGTCATTTTATTCCTCTGAAGCTTTTCTTTTATTCTTGACATCTTCCCTGAGATGGGCATCCCACCCATGCCTATAAGCCATTTCCCGAACCACGGCAGCATCTTCCCAACCTTCTCTATTGCTATTCCACCCATGTTTCTTTGATATATAAGCTCTCTGAGGCTGGGATGGAAAGATTTTTATTCCAAACTTCTTTCACACTTAATCAGCCTCAAGAAAAAAGAAAAAAAGTAAAAGAAAAATTAAGAAAAAAAAAAAAAAAAGCAGGATTCTTGGGAAGCTCAGTTTGGAAAACATCAGTCACAACACCCTGAAAGCCTCCCTCTCACTGATAAATCTGACAGTGAACAGTGCCACCAGTTCACTGCTGGTGACAGCCCCTGTTCCACGTGGGCCCCTGCAGTGACAGCAGGGACAGAGCTCATTTCTGTGGTCTCTGAGCAGGTACCTGGCTTCCTTCAGGAAGGGATGCCCGAGCACAACCTACAGTAGATGTGTTCCCATTGCCGCCAGGAGCCACCATTAGAATAGGATCCACGCGAAGGTGCTGTTTGCTTTGCCACGCTATCTCATACAAACCACTTGGATTTGCTCTAGGAATAACAAAAATGCCTTGCTGCCTTGTTTGCATTTTATTCATTCACAGCTAGGATTTCCAAGAGCTCCAAAGTGTGGGCACACAGACGCTGCTCTGCAGTCAGCCCAGCATTTGGCTGTCAGAATAAAATTCAACCTACACTCAGTGCCTACAAGGAAAGAAAAATAAGGAAACCCATCTAGATTAACTGGCTCATTCAGTGTCCCACAAGTTTTCATTCACAGCTTTTGCTGCCAGCGTTGCGCCATTACAAATTGAACGGTTCAAAGCTTTGTTTCTCCAGAGGCTTTTCCCTTCATATAAAATACACGTTATTGCAATTCATCCCCATGGCACCATGCCAGCCAAGATCAGCCATCTGCACGCACCAGAGCAAGAAACTCGCTTGTGCTTAGCCAAAAAAAAGGGGAAAAAAGTTCATTCATGGACCACACAGTGTTAAGTAGAGGTACAAGGGCTATATCTGTCCTGGACGCCTGCTCAGGGCCACCTCCAAACCTCAGCAGCATCTGGGCCATCTGTCTTTGCTCGAATCTGTCCTACGCACTGCTGAGATTTCCCCCAGCTGTCCCAAAAGCTAAAGTAACTCCCCATTCCTCACAGGAGTGCCTCTTCTAGTGGCGAAACCAAATTTCTGGACTCGGGTCTCTCCACAGAGACCAAAACCAGCAGCTGCCTGCTCCTGTTACATGATTTGCACCTTGCTCCCTTCCCTCGTGTAGTACATTAAAACCTAGAAAAAAAAAACAAACAAACCCATGATTTTATATATGATGTGGGGGGAAAAAAAATCCAAGAAAATCAAAGCAAAGAGCTCACATGACATCCATGGTTATCCCAGTCATTTTTGCAACATGTTACATCTTTAGATCCTAAATCGCCCTACGTGCATCTCCCTGCATATATTGAAATCTGCCTGTGCAGACCAGCACTGGGGAGAAACCCCTTATTCAGGACAGATTGGGGGTGAGCAGGGCAGGGTTTTCCACCTTTCTTTATTGAGCATGTAAAATACTTGATTACTGATATAAATCAATAGGAAATTATATCCTCACTGTAGCAAAAAGCAAACCCCATGTTGTGAACCTGTGAAGCATTTACCCTGTTCCTGCTCGGGGTTTACTGCTGCTACTCACTGTCGTTCATCTACCAGCAACCTCCACTCTCACTATTTTCTGAAAAAAATAGTGTAACGTTGAAAAAAAATAGCATTCCACATACACAAGCACATGTTTCTCTGTAAATATTTAGAGAACATGTGAATCCTCAAGAGAATGGGGCAAAGTGGTGAGAGCGTCAGCAATTCTCACTGCTTTCCAAACTCCAAACACTAACAGTTATGGTCTTTCTCCACCTCTCTCTTGCAAAGGGGTTTTTCTTCTTGCAGTAGCCCCTGTGCATCCCATCGCCGTGACACGGGGATGCTTGACCCTGTGTGCTTGACACGTTGCACACCGCTTGACACTTGATGGGACTTTTAAAACAGCAGGTGTGCAAGATGCAGCCCCGGGTCAGTCAGTGGGGATGAGAGGCTCCGAAATGAAACAAAACAAAAACTCTCCTTTTCATAGCTTGCAAGTGGTCATAAAAAGGCTGGAGTGCTGGAGCCCTCCCTCACCTCGGGACTGTCGGGGTCTTCTGTGGGCAGCGGATGAGAGGGGAGTGGGCGTCCGTCGCAGCCTGCCTCTGTCTCCGTGAAAGTGCTTATCAAGTGGAAGGAAGTTATAATAAAATTTAGTGCAGTTCCACAAAGTACCACTGTTTGTGTGTTATTAATCACTTACACGGGTCCCCGTCAGAGGAAATGGCAGCCCTGACAGTGATTTATACGCTATTTAGATAACCTGAGGAGAGTGCGTTACGAGCTCCGCGCCCGGGCTGTCACCCGCCAAGGGGTGCCCCCTCCTCCAAAGGCCCAGGGGTCCCCTCGGACCCTCCCTTTTGCCTTCAAAGCCACCGCACAGCTTATCAGGGCCACCGCCAAAGCAGGCACTTTCCAAATGCATCTGAACACAGCAGCTTTTCCCATCACTGCGAGATCAAACAGTCCCTCCTGCCTGCAAACAAAAACCTGGCTGGAAAACAAAGTGGCTGTCCCCCGCTTCGAGTACTAAGGGACATCAAGTGTTGGCAGACAGCGATGCTGCTGCTCCCACCCAGTGCTGAGCCCTTGCAGGGCAGTGCCCAGCACAGACCTCATCCCCTGGCCACTCCAGCATGGGAAAATCCCACTGGGATGTTCATTTTGCAGTGGTAAAATGGTTAATGAAGTGATGTCAGTATCCTTTCAGAAAAAGAGACAGATTTGCATAATTTATGTTTTGCAAAAAACCTTTTAATTTTAAAATATGGCTCCAGAGAGCCTGGGCTGCAGCATGCTCAGGCAGAGGAAGGTGTTTGGTTTGCAAGTGTTTCTGCAGCACTGCCCTGGGCTCCAGGCAGAGCCCCGCAGCCGCTGAGCCCTGTGCGATACCAGTGAGGATGGTGCCGAAGGGACTGGAGGAGGGATTCTGCTCCGTCTGCTGTCACTGAGACCCAGGCTAACCACACTGTAGCACTCCTTTTCTCCTCCCAATCACCCCTACAGCAAAGCTTTTCCCACCCATCATCCTTCACCCTACATTTGGGGTGCTCTGGCTGCTGCTTCACGCTCCTGTAGGATGAGATCTTGCTCTGAGGCTCATTCTTGGAAGCACAAGAAAGGACTCACAGGACTCAACCCTGCCCGGTCTGATCTGCAACATGGATGTGGCTCACTCTTTCTCCAACAAACTGCAAAATTTCTGTTTCATTTCCACCCCTCGCCCTTGATTTCTCATTTTGGTAACTTCAGACCATCAGGAAGGCCCAATTTCACTCACTCAGTCTGAACTGAAGCATTCTGCACAGAGAAGGCTTCAAATCTCTATTTCCGTCTTGAATTTTTTTTTTTCCCCTCTGTGATGTGGAAGTTTATGTATCCTTGAAAAATCCACGTCCCTGTTTCTGAGAGAGCCTAGAGGAAGTGGTTCGGGGATAGGGCAGCAGCACGGCTGGTCTCAGTTTTGGTAGAAGGGTTGTTTTCCTTGCCCCTAATCTCTTCTGTGTATCGCATTTCCTCTCTGTTTCATAAATGAACAAATTTACTGTAATCATTAGAGTTTTACTCCAAAATTAAAGGCAGGCTAATATAAAACTATGCACATACTAACTTTGACTTTACTTCTGTTAAGTCAGATGTTTCTTAATCAAAACCATATTTTTTGCAGTCTGGTGAATTTAGGCAAAAAAAAAAAAAAAAAAAAAAAAAAAAAAAAAAAAAAAGAGTTAACCTTCCATTAAATATTAACCTTTCTTCCTCATAAACAACTCAGCTCTAGATCAATGGTGTTGACATTTGCTTTCGCAAATGCAAGTGTTTGTTTCTGTCTTTTTCTAAACAGAGGTAATGTCTTCATGGCCTTTTCATTCCATTTGACGTTGAGAAACACACAGTATAAAGACACAACCCAGAAAGCTCTGGCTGCAGAGCTGGCTTGTTTGGAGAGGTTTGTAGTCCAACACTAAGGGTGGCTCTGAGGTTCAAGCAGAGCTCCATGGATTAGAGTGCTTGAAATCCAGAAATTGTCTCAGAATTTCCTTTGGAAACCCAGATATGACATTTTGGCCTCTGCCTCATTCCAGTTGATGATGCAGAAACGCTGCCATGGGCTACAGGTTTCAGCCAAGACCCAGGCAAGCTCAGGACTCAGGACCATATGTTCAGTGGGGCAGATGCCCTCACTTCTGCCTGGATGACATAAACCATGATTGCCAGGAGGCACCAGAGGCTGGAGTGGAGTACCTGAGAGAAAAAGGCCATCCTGACTTGCAAATATGCTGCACCCAGCCAGGGGCTGCTCACTGTGCACAGTGCAGGTCTCCTCTCCTTCCCATGTTCCACCTTTCAGCCCCAGTGGATGGCTTGGGTACCATTGGAGACTTTAAACAATATTAGATGCCTGTGTTCATCAGAAATGATCCCTTATTTTACCTGGATTTTCAGCTTAAATTAACCTCCTATTATACTAGATCCTGTCGAAAACCTCAGTGGCTTCTGCGTCTTTTGGAGCCTCAGTGACCTTCTAAATCACGACCCCATGCCGAGGCAAGTGCAGATCCCCTCAGAGCCAGCTGGCAGGACTTGTATTTCAGCTTGACAACACATCAGGAAGCCCTTCCCCAAAGCAGTGGCCTCTGTGGCATCGGTGCTATTTAGCTCCCCTGCTCTGGAAGTGCCGAGAACCCCCAAACGGGTCAACTCCCCACTCGTGTTCGGTATCGCACACCCACAGGTCTGAAGACACACATTTCTCCCTAGCCCTGCACAGCACAAGTGTTGTAATTGCTGCAGCTTCTTTTGCCCTAGTCAGGCCACAGGAAAGGTGAGACAAACACTGCAAGGTGAAATGTGTCCTCAGAGGGGTCAGCTCCAGGACCAACAGGGTCAACATGGAAATAAGGGAAGATGCTGGCACTAAGTGAAAGGTTCCCTTCTCATTCCCCCAAAGCCTATTGCAAAAGCTTTCAGCTGAATGCATTTCATCACTCTCAAATTTAAGGTTTGCACCTGAGGCTGTTGATACCCACTTCTTCCCAATTTTCCTCACTATCCCTTACTGGAGCTCTGAGCTGCAGTCTGAAGCAAGCATTAAAACTGCCAGAGAAAGGATTTAACAGCCCAAGAGACCTTACCCAGCCGTGGCATCCTTGTCTCTGCTTCAACCACAAATTCCCACACTGGCCACAGGGCTAAAAATAAATTCATGCTATTTAAATCAGATAGCAAGATATACTTTTTCTCTTGTCCTTCAGGTTTGAGGAGTCAGAGCTAAAATAACCATTTTGTTTTGTTGTTTTCAGCTTATTTTAATTCTCCTATGGATAAGTTATGAAATTGTGGTAGCACATTTATTGACTCAAAGTATTCATTCAGAAGCTGCAAACCATTGAAACCCACAATTTTCCTCATGAAGCAATCCCTCTCTGAACAGAAGAACCAGTTTCATGCTCATAAATAATAACAGTAGAGAAAGAAGAAAAGTCTAAATAAGATGGAGAGAGAGGGTTCAATAACAAACACAGCTCGCTTTTCAAAACAGCCTTACAAAAATGCTGTTTGTACCACAGGTCTCAGCTGGACAATACGAGGAATGTCAGGAATCTCATTTCTAGAGTCCAGTCTTTGGGGAAAAGGCAGTTTTTAAGAAATACCCAATGATATGATCCTGAAAACAGTTACATAAATCACAGCTGACGTAGCCCAGAAAACAGCTCCTTTGGAGTTCTAGCACCACGGCAAGAGACGTGCTCATTTCTGTTACTTTTGGTCTGTGCCTCTTACAGGACAGTTTATCCCAAGACCCGAGTGCTTTATAAGTACCTTAAACAACTCTTCAAATCAACACACTGGAGGAAGGTGTTTGGGCCTGAGCTCTTATGTCAGTGGGCTCATTTGGCTGGAGTACCACACACAAGAGAAAAATAACATTTTTGTGGTAGTGACTCTAACTTCTTTACATCAGTGTGAAAAATGTTTACTTCTCCTTCCTGAGAGTGTGGCTAGCACAAATGACCCACTCGCGGTCACGTAGGACATCAGTGGTAGTGAGAGCGATTTGTGACTTGCCAACGTCCTCAGTGGCAGCAGTCTGAGCCTGTTCTGAATCGGTGTTTCTAAAAAGCTTGATGGACTTGAAAGCCCTTTCTGAAGTGGGGGGAAGCCGTGAGGTTTGTCCCTGACCCGCACCCTCCTAAAGGAATCAGGAGCTCTCATCTGCTAAGCTGACATTACCCAGTAATGATTTCTCACCAGACTTTCTTTCATATTTTTATCTCCCCGCTTCATTTTCTTCCTCAGCACTCAAAATATCTGCTTTTCCTCAATGATTCATCACCATGCTCCTGCAGGGTGGCAGCGAGCACTGTCCCACCTTCACCAGCATCGCTGACAACCAGCAGAGGACAGAAACTGCAGGAACTCAGCCCAATTTCCCCCTTGGCATTTCCTAATTGGCAGCACTAAGCAGCAGAGACATAAAGGCATCATCCACTGCCCACGTGAACCCCTCCCAGCCATGGGACTAGCTGTGTCTCTAGACCCACTGTGTCAGCAAGATATCAAAGGAGACATCCAAAGTGAATCTCCAGACCTGCTGGATGAACTTCTGTTTGTTTTGTGCCTGTGACGCAGAGCAGAGACACGGCACAGGAGCTCCCTGAGGATGGATGGGCTAATTAACACACTGGCTGCCTCTGGGGAGCTGGTTGGAAGGAGCTGGCTTAGAGGATGGAGGGTTGATGGGCAGGCAGGGAGTCTGTGTGCTCCTTTGGTATGCTGCAGTAGTGATTTTTTGATGAAAAATGATGACAGCTTTGGAAGCTGACAGATCAGCCCACGGAAGGGAGAGAGAAGATCTAAAATAAATTGGGATGGTGTCTGCACCAGCATGCCAGCACGGCCAGGCACCCTGAGTGGAGGCAACCCTTGGAGCCCCATCTCCTTCCCGGAGGAGGGGATGTGCTGGCCATGAGCTGAGGGTTACACAGGCTACTGGTCTTCCCACTTCCCCCAAACAGGGAAAATGAAATGAGACCAACAGAGGCAACAACTGAACGAGACTGGGTGTTGGGAGTCATCCCCCTCACGGGTGGTCTGTGCAGAAGCAGCATCACACCCCAGCTCAGCCACCTCCTGCTCCTCAGAGCCTGTCCCACGCTGTCTGTAACCCCGTAACAGGGCAGGGAGCAGAGGCTGCTGATGCCAGCAGACAGATTCCCATTCCCAACAGATCAGGGCTTCACAGGAAAACCCAGCAAATTCTCCAGACACATCTCATGTGTACCGAATACCACAGACCTGTTCCCTTGCTCTGCATGGACAGACTCCACATCCACCTTGGTGGTACCCAAGTTCCTCCTCCCTCCCGCAGGCCCCCAGCTGCAGGACATCGGGGTATCTCAGCCGGTGCTGCCCCATATCTGCAGTCAAAGTTTGTCCCCGATACCCCCAGCATCAGTGGCTAAATTCCCCTCGATCAAGTGCTGCCCCAAGTGATTAACCAGACAAACACCACCCCACAGCGGACCAGCTGGATGGGTGACTTGAAAGCAGTTTTGCTCATGACATGCTTGGACTCTGCCTGGTGAGAGCGAAGGGTGAAGCTAAAAACATCATTCACCAGAGAGCACATTTTTGCATTTCAAAGAAAAAACAATTTTACTTGCTAATAAATGATTTGTTTATTTACCCTTTCCTCCCAGAGAAGGGTTCCATGGCTTCGAGTCCAGATAACTTATGCTTCTATTTAACCCTCATGTGACTTTGAGGTCATCCATTCAGGGAAGTGTAGTATTTCTTACGATGGTATGGAACAAAAATGCCTGGACTCTTGCCAGATGTGAGGTTTGTATCTCCCCGTGCAGAAGACACCCAAGTGGCAGTCTGGCTGGTGGCCATGGGGAGCGGAGAGGTCAGGGGCTGTGCATCAGGTTGGGTCCTTTCTGGGTGAGCAGAGCCGAGTAAATAAGTAGTTAAGTTGCCTGCTCCATCCCTGGAATTGGAAAAGCCATTGGGAGTGGTGCTTTTTTGCCGTGCAGTACAGCACGAACTGTCAGCCAGTTTGTTTTGTTTGCTAATGTAGCCCAACAAGTGACTGGTGGGTAAATTCAATGAGTTTGAGAACACACAGTTCCTGGATAGGTTTTGAGATATGCCCAATAGTGAACCCATTTCCCTGGACTGCTACAAGGGTTAGGGTTTTGGTTTGTTTGCTTCCCTTTTGCATTGTTTTTAACACAGAGCAGACCTCGTTTATTGTAACAGGAAAACCAAGAGCTCTATTAAAGTCGTGATTATGCAGTTGCCAAATATCTGGGATGCTAGAGTTGGGATTTTTTTTTTTATAAGAAAAGACCCCCTGCTCCCCTTCACAGGTAAACCTGCTAAACACTTTTCAAAAGTCAGTTTTCCATCCTGTCCCCCTTCTGTCAGAAACATTTGTTTCATATATTGGTAATATTCAGATGAAAACAATAATATCTCAGTGATTCAGAACTGAAGCACCTCTATTCAGATTTTCAATAGAAAACATAATTTTCCAATTAGACATTTCAGTTTCTTCAGGAGCTCCAACCATTGCCCAGATTGAAGACTGCAGTGCTACAGATGTCGTCTAATTAATCCTCCTTCCACCTTCGGTGTATAGAGGGCATTAACCTCAATTTACAGATCAGAAAAATGAGACAGGAGGGAGGTGAGTGACAGCTGTAATGAACACATTGCTTCACTCAGCCAAGGATTACAACTTGTGAACCCCTGGTTCCCAATTCCCTAATTAGTAAACTACATAGCTCCTCCAATGGACCAGAAATGAGTATTTTTGAATAAAGCAAAATATTTTCCTTCAGATGTTTGGGTTCCTGCAAAATATCTTGCTACTGAAGGTGATTACAAGCCCTGCTTCTGACACTGTCACCTCTCCTGGTTTTGTTAATGACAAATTCATCTTCAGGGAGGAAATATCTGCTGTCACACCACGTCATAGGAGGAAGCATTACAGAAATGTAACTATTCAGCAATCTTCAGGGGATCTGGCTGTGCCGGGGGCTGTTCTTCACATGCTGATTACGGCTCCCATGCTGTTTTATTTGCTGAGTGTTTAGGTCTTGGTGCCAATGGAAACCCAGTTTCATCAACAGTTTTTTCTGGCATGAGAACATAAATTTGATTAAAAATTAATTCAAATCACCTCAGTAAAGTTCTAGAGCTTTGTATAACTCTTAACAAGTGAAAACCAACACTATGCTGTAGATGACAGAGTTTTTGGCATACACTGCATGCAAAGAGCATGCCTTGGTATGGGCAACAAACCCTGCTAGGAGAAAACCCACTGGCTCCATGGCATCACCCCATGACACTTGGTTTCACTATTGCATCTCTTCTAATCGTCTAGAAGAACAGATCACAGTGCCATGGAGAAGCTTGTGTATTTATGGTCACATCCTACCTACCCATACGCCTTGAATAGTTCCTATATATGCTCTTTTAAATCTCAAATTTTCATAGGTATTTTGGGTTTAACAGAACAGTTCGCACTTTTTCCAGAAGAAAGTGGTTTCGTGGTTTGTTTTTTGATTACTTTTTTTTTCTCCTGGAAAAGAAACAATATCTTATAATAATCTAGAAGCTTTACAAATTTTGTATCAAAAAGAAAACTCCTCTACAAAAAGTGTTCTGATTTTCTTGAAACTGAAGGGTTGACATTACTCCGACTGACACATTTCAGCTTTCTCTTTCATTTGCAATACAATGATCGAAATTTAGAAAAGGGAAAAACACTTTCATTAGTGAAAAAAACAGTTTAGTTTTGTTTTTGATATTTTCTTCCCCTTTGGAAAATGTTTTCTTTCCTGTAATTTCAGAACATGTTTTCTCTAATTTCAGATTTTTCCATAAATAACAAATCCAATTCCTTCCCTGCTCTATTGCATCCTTTATGCAGGGTCCTCCCAGGAATGGCATGCCTCAAGGATTAAAGAGATGTAATGTTTGTAGAGAGATAAAGATTAGGTTCACTCAGTTCTTAGACCTCATGCCGGCTCTGAGCACAAGACTGAATTTCACTTTGTATGAGTTATCACAACTGAAACTGCTCTTTGGTGGAAACCACTATGCAACCATCCATTTGCAGTTGTAAAAGTCAATATATTTAAGCCTGCAGTGCATAACAATGACCCCTATGGATCCTCCAACGTTTTTCTTGGATCTGTATAAGCCTGTTTTTAATATATTACTCATCTAAATTGTTCCTGGGACTTGATTATTTGCTGGAGTTAAAATATCCAATCTTAAAAGATTTTTAAACATGTGCACGCTGAATTCCCCACTGCAATAAGCTTCATTTAGCTCAACTAAAACTGCCGTGCCATAAAAAAATGCTTTAAAAAATCTCAAACTAACTGCTCTCCTGGTTGGTGGAAGCTCCCCAGGCAGGATTCCTTAGTGATGATAATCTCTAGTTTTGGCTGGCTCTATTTGGTCCCTGGAAGAATAAAATCCAGTTTTCACTGAGCTGCATATTGAGGTGAAAACAGAGGGCACAGCCATCCTCGCTCCCCTGCAGCGTCCTTCTCCATAGTACATGGATACTGGATGTTCCCCAAGGAAAAAAAATGTGGCAAGCCAAGCGATCTACAAAACAATATTGATTTATGCTCTGTCTTTGAAAAGAGTATGAAATCACCCTTGTCTGCATGCGCCAGGGCTCGCTGCATTCCTTCCAGTCACCGGGGCCATGGAGAGCCCTCCTCGGTATTCAGAGGCAAATCGGTGCACATCCAGCCCAGCGCAGGGTCCGGCCCTTTGTAACCATCAACTTCTGGGGCCAAGCCTGCTGAATGCAAAAGCCGATCAAAGACTGTTCAGCCTTCGCCTGGTTTGCTTTCTAAGCCCCAGCTCCTATTCATGATGCTGGTGTAAATTAGGGGCCAGGCTATTGAAGGAGATGAAGTTATAGGAGAAAAGAACTGGGTCAAAAAAAAAAAAAAAAATCCCCCAAACACCGCACAGAGTTGAGCAGGCGACTTTTCCATCTCCGTTTCTTCCGCAAAGAAGGAGAACTGGGTCAGCTTGAAAATAACTGCACAGAGCCCAGCATTTCCCCCCTCCTCTCATTTTCTGTATGGAAAGGCAATTGGGCAGTCATGCGAACAACTGCATAAAGTTCAGCAAAAGGTGTTGGCTTATTTTTTCCCTCCTCCTCCTCCTCCTCCTAATCTTCCCTTTTGCTCTACAGCAATGAATACTAACAAGGTGATTCTGATGTGTTTTCAGAGGCTAAGGATGGTGTTCAGAGGAAGTGCCAAACATTTATTTCTAAAACTTGAAGTTTTGCAAATTGTTCATCTTTGCAACTCTGAAGCCTGGGGGGAAACACCCTAATTTATGTATCTTTGATTGATTTTTGTGGAAATTCAGAATGTCTTTATCGCAGCCATACAGTCAGATTTCTGTGGTTTTGGCCACAGAGCCTCCCTACAGTTTCAACAACTTGATATCCAGAATGAATAAATCTGATATGTGCATGCTTTTACAACCCCCTCGTCTTATTCCCCCAGGGAAAAATATCATCTGCCCTACTGTTGACTGCTCGACTTTACCCCCACAATATCCCTCCCATCAACATGTGATTAATCACCCTACTCCAGCAGGCACCTCTCAGGAACTCAAGACCTTTTACAAGCCTTAATTAAGCCTTGAAACATCCCTGTAAAATAGGTTGAAGCTGGGGTTAAATGATTTGCCTGAGGTGACAGAGCAAATCAGAAGCAGGGATAGAAATAAGAAGGAAAGCTGCTGTTTCTGAAGCACGTGCCCGGCTCCCAGGATTGATGCAAGGTACCAAAGTCTTTATATTTCCTTTGGGAGATAGGGTGCTACAGTCACACACACCATGGCAACCATGCAGTGAGGCTTCCCCAGCTCCCACCCATGGTATGAATTTGCCTCGACAGCCCCTGCAAGTCCAGCCTTTCCCCCTGCCCATGGTCCATGTTTGCAGCTCCCCAACCTACTATTTGTACAAGGTTTAACTGCCTGTAAACTGGCAGCTGAGCCCTGCCCCAGAGCTGACTATCTTTCATGAGCCACCTCTCACCATTTGACACCCAAATTGAAGCCAGACCCTTGCCACTTGGCACATCATCAATTCTAGACAGCGAGCAGGGAATCAGAGCCAGGTGTGAGGACGCTGAGGTTCGGGCATCTCTCTCACCACCTCTACAATCAGAGGGAAAAATCACATCAAGGAGGGTAAATTCAGTGAAGCCTTCTGGGAGGCAAAAGTAGCAAAGGAGGGGAAAATATGTGTAACTTTTTTTCATGGCCTGGGAGCTCCTGTCATCTTGCCATGGGTCTTTTTGCAGGATCACTTATTTTCTAGACTCAGGAATTAAGAAAGTCTCATGCAGGTGGTGGTGAGGGCTGTCCATGTGCTCACTTCTTCCTCTCCACTGAATTATGAAACACAATTTGGGTTTCTGAGGTTGGTTTTCTTTTTTTCTTCGCAAGAAAAATCTTTGCTTTGTTTTTTCTTAATTTGCCCCAGATTTTCACGGCAGACTCCAACACTAAACAAACAAACCAGCAACCCAAAATCAATGTTCCCTCAGCTGGTTTAGTGGTTTCCTCAATGACCCAGCAACAAAAGCAAACTGGCAGGGGTAGGGAGATGTCCCTGTAGTACCCACCAAAGCAGGCTCCGTTGGGAAGGATAACTACCCACAGTGGGAAAAATGTCCCTTTTCCTTAGGGAACAGAGCTCCCCTATCCTTCTCTCTGCTGCTTGCACAGCTCCTTCAATGTATTCCTAAAGGTCATCCAAGGAGACATTATTCCTAGAAAGTTCCTCCTTCCCCAGGGCTTTATATCTCCTCTCACAACCTTTACCCAGCTTGGCATAATATTGAATAAATAAAACAACCAAATCTACAAGTAAGTGATGGTCTGAGACCCTCATGCATGCTCTGCCTCTCAGGGGTGGGTGTGCTGGACAAAAATACAGCCATGGGAGTTGGCCTGGGGGAAGGAGCGAGAGCATCAGCCCCATGCAGCATTACTGAAAGCTTTTATGAAACATGAGAATAAACAAATACAGCAGATCCCCACTTCTGTTTGGCATCTGTCTTACCTATTTCCTTGGGGGCCAGCTCAGATCTTTGGCATATATCTAGACTGAGTGGCCTCCCAGTGACATCCTGACAAAGAGATGCATTATTCATACAGAAAATATTACCCACTGCTGTGACCCCTTAAGCACAGGGGGTCTTTTCAGCCCGGTGGCCAGGGCCATCATGTGTCCCTGGAGACAGTCCCTGAAGCATGGCCAGCTGATGGGGACAGAAGGCTGGTAGAGCTGGTGGACCCACGCAGCACCCCCAGGGACACTCTGGCGTGCTTGTCCCTGCGGGCTACTCCCAGGAACAGCTTGTCTCCAGGTTTGCTCTTCTCACAACACAGTATAAACATCTGGGCAAGTGGCATACCGCAACGCTCAGGCATCTTTGCCTCGAGAGGTCCCCTGGGAGCTGCATCAAAAATACTCCTCTTCCTTCTTGACTTCTGCTCCACAGTTGTATCAGCCACCCTGTCACACACATGCTGTGCACAATAAGCACACGAATCCCAGAGATTCAGACCATCCCTGCCCAACGCTCTCAGTCTGGAAGTAGTTAATAGGCGAGGTGCCAGGAAACGGTGCTAAAAATACAGTGCATGGTTCCTCAGTAGAACATGCCATGCCTTACATATAGCTTTTTCAGTGTGATTCTTCAAATCAGTCCTTAACAGAATATGGTATTTTTCTTCCTGCACCTATTTCAACATCCTGAACAGAGCCACAGGCAATGGGTGGGTTGCTCCCCTATCCTCTTGCAAGGCTAGCATTCCCATCTCCCTCAGTCCTTCTGGCAGGTTTTGCAACATTTGGCTATTTTGAAACCCGAAGATAAATTTCCAGGCCCGTGTTTACAGTAAAATGCTTGAAAACATGGATGCTAAACCCCGGAAGACAAACAGACACAACTCTAATTGCAATGTTATTCTAATCCCAACAATTTTAATTGAGTACTTGGGTTCTTGATGGGATTGTGCTTTTTTTCCTGCCTTTCGGAAACACTTCCAGAAATATAAATAGTCTCAACAGTTGGAGATGAAAATGGGAAATCAAAAAGTGTGCAGAAAACGCTAATTAAAATGGAACCAAACTGCTGAAAGCTCAACATTTTCCCTGCCATGCTTTCCGTGTCTGGCTCGGCCGCTCAGAACTCACCTCTCCACACTGCAATGGGAGCTGGGTAGGGAGCACCCTAGGGCTGAGACTTTGGGAACAGAGACTATTCCTGTTTCAAACACGAAAAGATTCAGGTCAGAAAGTCCCTCCTGCATGGATCTGACTGCTGGGGTACAGCCACAGCCTGCAAGGTCCCTTGCACCATCCCTTTCCCTAAGTCAGCCTTGGTACTGTTGCTGCTATCAACCGAGTAAATAGCACTTGTTCCACAAAAAGCAGCCAGGAAACAGTTAATTTCAATTAGTTCAAAACAGCAGATATAATTCTTTATATTTTGGCAGTTCTCATTTTGAAGGAAAAAATATGTTTGTGTTCTTGGAGTCAGTCTGAACAATAAAATCGGATGCCAATTTTCTGGTCTAAATTAGGTGAAAGACCAGACTTTTTATCATATGTGTGTGTCTGTGTGTGCTGTTCTGTTACATGTTTATTTTACTCCTCTGTATATTTACCACCAAAATCACATGCTGCCCAGAGCATGCCGCAGAGTGGCAGAGAAACACGACAGACCGTTTCATTTACTAAGGTTGGAAATTGAACGTGGCACCAGGAAAACGCGAGACGCTATCAATTGCAAAAGGAGATATTGCCAAAAGATAAACATAATAAAGTCAGTCCTTGTCAGCATATCAAGTGAAAACCTTTCCAGGGTGTATGAATAAGGGTTTTAACCTTTTGCACTGGTTGAAGTGTTTTCATGTCTGATTTCAGTGTGCACTGAAAAACATCCAAACCCTGGGCTTCAAAGAGGCAAAAATCAAAAGGATTAATGAGTGGTAAAATGCCACGGGGAAAAAAAAAAGAGGTTGGCACATCTTCCATGGGACATTGTCCATTGTGAGCCCATAGCCGAGGTGCAGGCAGCATCGCCCTCCATCAAAGGGAAGGGAAACGAAAATGCAAGTAAAATAAGCACACTTTCAGCTCCGCTCCACACGCTGTTCCCATCTGCTGAGCTTAGCTATAGGAGCCCAACCAAGGGAAAGTGATGCTGTGTTACCATCTCGCTGCGGGCAGGCCCTGGACCCCGCAGACCCCAGCCGGCACGCAGAATGCCGGCTGACACAGGGCACAACCCAACCTGCCTGGTCCACCCGGGAAGGCTCCAGTACCCATACTTTTCTTTCCATGCAAGTGAGCTTTTCGTAATCTTGTTTTCATCGTTCCTTTTCGTCAGATGTCACTAATTTTCAGGATAGGCAAGAGGATGCCAGACTCACAGTCAGCACAGACGCCAGCACGCAACGGAGAAACTATTCCTGCAGCGGAGCAGGAGATAGAACACAACCCAGCCAAAATGTGCCTGATTAATCAGCCAAATCAGCCGTCGGCAGCTCTGCTCACAGCACGACGCTCCCCATCCAAAATCCCTCCGAGCCCTGTCCTCTGGTCATCAGTGGAGGTGCAGTTATGGGGAGAGCTTGCTGACATCTGTTTTCTGCTCACTGAACTAGAGGAGCGCCTCGTACATTCAATCTCTGACACCCCGTTTACCTCCTTCAAATTGTTTTCACAACACTAGAGGGAGACAGGTTCAAGTAAGGTTTTGCAATCAGAAACCAGTATTTATCAATGACAGAAAACATTCAGAAATGCTCACAGAGCCCAAAGCACCCAGGAAAAAGTAGGTGTCACCTCCGAGCAAAGCCAGCTGCAGCCTGAGCAGAGCCTTTGCAGAAAGGGATTCAAGAGTATTTTGGGTATTTCACTCAAGAAATGCACATAAAACAGATAAAATTTGAGCACAGGCTTAAACTCAAGCACATACTTAAAAGCTTTCTGGCACAAGGGCTCAACTGAGGATTAAGAGCCACACACCATATTACTTTTAATTGAGCTACTGTCTTCCCATATGTTTTTCCCTGGGGAGATCAGTGGCTGGCTTATGAGTTCAAGTAACAACAACAGTTAAAAGAGTATTCGAACAATTGCGGTTGGCAGTTCTCTGAATAATATGAATGTTATAGAGTGTCGGAAAATGTCGTATCATCAATTTTCTGGTTTCCTGCACTCATTGCTTTTGATCTCCACTAAAAGATTTATTGAATGGTTTTCATTTTTACATTAACCTAGTCCAAATTACACTGATTGAGAGCTGGGATTTTTTATTTTTAAACATACAAAGAGAAATTTTTAAAGCTGAGGCTTTTGATTCCTTCCAGTTTTTATTGTTTGAAGCAAAGGGCTGTTTTGGCAGGTTTATGAGATGGCGTCTGTTTTGATGACAGACATGCCTGATAGATTGCTTGTTCATGTTTTATTTTTGGAGCCATTGCCGTGTTATCTGCATTTGAAAAACAATTTACGTTGGTTAAAATTTAAATCAAATATATGGAAATATCAGCATTGCTTACAGTCAAATCTTAAGGCTATCCTGTTGAGCATGTTTTCCTCATTGTGCTGAAATGCAACGCAGACGAAAGTGATTCCTTCCCCTTCAGCAATGCCCACACTCAGTCATTAGAGCTCACAAACAAGAAATAATTCCTTCCCACAAGCCATGCAATGCCTTGAAAAGTGAATAAGGACACTTCTTGTACTGCTTGGCTAACCTAAACATGCTACTGATGAGTGTGAAATTAAAACATTCCTTTAAAAATAAAGTTATATCAGCCAGGACATTTGACTTAGATGAAGCAGTGAATTTGAGAGTGACCACAGCGTACATGAAAGATTATTTCCTTTCATTTGTCCTGGGTATTTAATCATTTGTAGATGTTGGGCTCTGCCTAGGAATCATATTCCATTAATTTGTCGTTCTTCTTTAGCGAGACTCTTTTCACTAATATGTGCCACACCATACGTTTTGGGTGAGTTAAAAAGTGAAATAAAACTGAGAACTTTTAGTGCCAACACCTCTATGCAAGAGAGCTTGCAGTTCGGTGCTCTTCCTTCACTTTTAAACAATACCATTTGCCACCCTCTGAGGTCTTACAAGTCCATTTTATTCTCCTCTAAAAGAAGAAAAAAATGGTCTTTCATTTAAGCTACATGAAATAGAGATGCCTCGTGCAATGCATTGAGGCCTTCAGTGGCTGTTGTGGGAAAAAAAAAAAAAAAAAAAGCATCCCATTTTCCTCCACGGCTCTTTGCTGATAGACAGCCCAAACACGTTAATTCAATGAGCCAAGTTCACCCCCGCAAAGTCCATCTGTGACAGCACTGATGAGCTTGGCCTTGCTGATGCTTCTTGAAATAGCCTCCAGCCCCAGAATAGCCCTGCACAGACAACAGCACCGTTTCCTGAGCGTGAATCACAGGGACGAGGAGGGCAGGGAAATCTGTGGCAGCTCATGACTGAACATCAGATTTGAGGATGGTCCAATTTTCTATAAATACAGCTAAACAAGGCAGAGCACCCCTCTTCTCCCTCTCTCTGTTTTTGTTTTCCCTTCTCCTATCTTAGCTGAATTTTCCTACCAGCTTCCTGAAAACACTTCCCGATTTCACACCATAAACATCCTCCACTTTTATTTGACCAACACTTCCTACGCTGCGAAGCTTTCCGCCCAGCTCCTCCAGAGCTGCTTCTATGTTTCCCCTATCTTTGATATCTCAACAATAAATGAAAAACACCTTTTCCTGTGCTTGGTACTGGCATGCTTTCAGCACTTTTTTTCCCTCCCCTGCCACCAAGCAGTGAGTGCAGAGCATTTCACACCTGGGTTAGCCAACAGCCTGCTTTGTAGCAACAGTGGTGGAAGGACTCATTGCTCCCAAATCAAGGACGGAAGAGGCATCATGCTCAGAAGGAGCTGACGTGGTGCCGGGGCTTGCTCCTGTGCTACGAGGCTCCTTTCAGACCCACATCAGTGGAGGTGCATGGGGAATGCGACTGGACCCTGCCAGAAGATGGAAGGTCACAGCCACCCTGGTCTCAGAGCATTCCCTCTGAGCCACATGTCACTGTCCTCAGATCACCTCCTCCTCCTCCACTGGGGAATTCCCAGAGTTCAAACCAAGGCCAGCTGAATGAGAGAGATGTTTGTGTTGACTTCAACAGCCTTGGACACGGCTTCCTAGAAGAGTTTCCTGGAGATCCAGCACTGATGGACAGAGATGCTATCTTGGAAGACGCTGCTGACAGCCAGGTAAGGTGCAACCTTCATGCTGTCTTTTCCTCCTGTGGAGAGCTTTAGCCACTGGTGGAGACTGACCATGCCTTATCACATAATTGCCCTTTTTCAACTTTTTATTTTGCCGCTCAGTAACACATGAACTCCCCAGAACTCCAACCACATACAACAATGCTTATCGGCACCATGAGTGCGCCTAGCCCTAAGCAAACGAGAGAAAGGGCACGTCCTCCACTGCAGGCAGCTCATGAACACCCAGGACCCATTTTGCTGGGCTGATGAGCGCTGAGCGAAGCTGGAAGAGCAGTGTTCAACCATGTGGGAAGTCAGCCTAACTCCAGGGCTAAGGTGGTACACAAAGGTTCAGTAGGTCACTCACCACTCAGGTGCTTGAGCTTTGGTGGCCTGGTAAGTAGGATCTGCAGCATCCAGAAGGGGTCTGATTTTCAGAAACAGCATCGCATCAGAAGGCTGAAGCACTCCAAACAATTCAGCTCTGATTTAAGGCGAGGTCGTGTAACCTCAGCTTCTGCAAAAGTCTTTATAGAGGCATTTGGCTGGTGTGCTTCGGCAGCAGCTTTGGGAAGATCTTCTGACACATGAGAAAGCAGAAGAAAATGCCAGGAAAACTAGGTTGAGGAGTAGTCATGCATATTTATGGACACCCTGCAAATGGCTCATCTTAATTCACCATGATTGTATTGGAGCCACTGATGGACAAATGCCCTGCTTCTGATGTAAAAATAAGAAAGCGAGGATTAGTTTGAGAACTATTATATTTTGTTTCAGCCACGTTTTATTAGTATCAGATGCAGCCAGGGATATACTACCCTACCTCTGTATGGCCAAAGATAACATGCAAAAAGCTTTGCGAGAATAGATGACCCCAAAAGATCAGGGAGTGATGGGGAGGATGCACAGCATTGTGTGTTGAACCAGCAGCAGACATGCACGGAGCAGATGTACCGTCACCTGTCACCCACAGTCTCTCCCCTCAAGCAGCTGTATTTTTTCCACTCTGTGGTTCATAAGTGACTCTCATCATTAGATGTCATTTGACTGCATGTAGCATTGCTGCTTTTAGCAGACTTTGGGTGGAAGCAGAGAGCATCCTTTGCTTGTTAGCTATTTTTAATTTGAAATCAGGGAGGCAGCAGCTTCTCTGTCTGTTCACATAACATGATGTAGGAAAACTGGCAAGGGGAGCCTGCCTGTTTTAGTTGCAGCAGCTCTGCATTTATTATTACAGATAAACCACACTGTTGAGAAGAGTTTAAAGTTGTGAGAGTCCAAGGATGCAGAAAAAATTCTGGCCTTTTCATTTGTGTTTTACCCTGTTGCTTCTTTCTTAAAGGGAAAGGACAGAAAAAAATACCTTTCCACAGTGCTGCGTTTGGGCAGGATTTTATTCCACTTTGCACCACTCTAAAAAACTGGTGAAGAGAAAAAAGAAATAGCAAAGTAGCTGGTTTCATAATTCTAATATTTCTGCAGCATTAAAGCATGATAAAGCAAACCTAAGCAGACCTTGTTTAATATTTTTAAGATAACAGTCATGGAGACCCTTTTGTGATGCTTTAGGAGTCAGGACTCCTGCCTGCCCAGTGTCCCATCACACAATTTAAGTGCACGCTGCCAGGCATGCCAAGACCTTTGCTTGGAAGAAACATAGCTGGGTGCAGATGACTTTTTCTGTTTAATGCCTCACACTTGGAGCTGAGAAAGGCTGAGCTGAAGCAACACTGACTCCATCCTAACCAGGGGCACCATGCCCCTAAAAACAGGGAAAACCAAAACACATAGCATTTATTTGGCCTGCCATGGTGCTGCAATTTAATTGACAACTCTCCAGTCACTGTGAGACACAGTAAGGATTTAATAGGATTGCTATACTATAATACTTTGTATATTGATAATATTGTCTTAGGAATAGGTTTGCGTGCAAGTATAGATGTTGCCTATATACTAACATATATATTTTTATATATATATATATAACCATGCACAGAGATATGCAGAAGCAATGCATTAAAGAAAAAGAACTGAAGGCAAACATTACGCAGCTACAAGCCTCAAGCTCAGAAGCATGACAAGAGCATACTGCAAAGGAAAGTCGTGCCTGCAAGAACCCAGCCAGAAATACAGCCCAACCCAGCTGGACTGGGAGTTCAAGGCGAACGGGAGCACACACTGCATGAACCTTGCTCGGCTCACATCAGCTCCAGCAATTTTATTCCTGTATGACATGAGCAAAGAGCTGTAAGGAGGGATTTGTAGAAGGACAGCACGGGACTTGTGCACACTGAGGGAGTTCTTTGGGGCAGGCAGCTGCCGAAAGCAGCTTGGTGGGTAACCTGGCCACGCGTGACAGTGGTGATCCACACCCTCGCAGAGGAGAGGCTGCTCTCGGCTTCCCAGCACGACGCCAGAGATGACAACAATGTGAAGCTCGGCCTCCAGGAGCCTTACAGGCAAAAACAACTCTAAACTCTTTTTTTCCTCCAATAAATTTTTGCTCGTGGCGAGAATCACTGGAGAGTTTAGTTATTTTTTCCAATACAGAAAAAGCAACCATCCAGCCCAATGCCTGTGTAATATCTAGCAAGAACAAAACAACCAAAGGACAAAATTAAAGCTGAACTCCCCCAGGAATGGGCTGCAGGAATCCTTGGGAAAAACATGCTGCCACGCATGGCATACCAGGAGAGTCCTGCTAATTAAAAGACAATGAACGCCTCCATGTCAAAATACTGAAGACAGGACTCCACCTCTCCAGCATCGGGGCTACATTCAGGACACACTGTATCTCAAGTGCTGGTTAAAAACAAGTTATTAACATTCTGAAACAGGAAAGCAGAACTTTTTCAACAAAACAGATTTGCAGAGTATCAACAGATCATGGGTAAAAAAAAAAAAAAAAGTCAAAAATACCATTCTGCATTTTTCAGCTTGTCCTTCTAGGCCAAAGCTTTCCAGGTGGCAGCACACCCCAACTAAACTTAGACCTTGGAAAGCCTCAGAGGCTGTATGTTATTGCTCCCAGAGACAGTCAGATGTATCTTCAGCCCATGCTGTCCATCAGAGCTGTAATGGGGTGATGGATGTCTCCGTTCCATGTGTCCTGGAACCCCACCTCAGCTCTGCAGAATAAGGGAAGGACCAGGCTACAATCAGAGCAAGAGGATAAGCAACACCAAGAGGCTCAGACAGACAGCAAAGACACCTTTCTCCTCCTCCTTCTTTCCCCTTCTCCACTGACCTTGTCCAGAAGGTCATGTCCTTCACTTCCCTCTTCACCTCTCGGTGAGTTACCAGCTCACACAACAACCTCCCAAAACATGGAGACTGGGGGGATCGTTAACACCAATGGGGGTGAATATCCTCTGACATCATTTGGCACAGCAGCTTTTGGTCTTCAATGCAGGCAGCTCATCCCTGCCTGATGCACCATTGCCCTCATGTCTTCTCAACACAACCAAGACCACCAGGTTGAGCATTCTTGTCTCAGGCCAACTTATTGGCTCCCAGCAGCTCACTGTCTTATTAAAATGACACCCTTTTGTCACCCAGGCCCTAAACACCTCTCTGGAGAAAGGGAAGAAGAACTCACGCTGCTCACAGGAGCTTAGCAGAGCAGGCTGATAATCATCTTGTGATCACAAATTACTTTTCATAAGGACCATTTATGAGGTAACAGTTGGCATGCGGAAAGCATTTCATTTCGCCAGCAGCTTACTGAAAACGAAACATCGTGAACCCTAAAAAGAAACCATGAATCAAAGGCTGCATTCTTCTCTCCCACAGTGACCCCTTTGTTTGGTTCTACCCAAAAGTTTCATTACGAAAGTCTGATACAGGAGCCTTATTAAATTGTGATTAAATGACGTGTCCACATAGAAGTCTGCTCGTTCTGCTGTTGATGTGGGCTGGCTTTCTTAGACATTTAAAACATACAGGCTTATGAAATAGCTGTAATATCTTTTCCCATGATTTTTAGGGAATGGAGGGGTTTTGCTCCCGCTCTAGTTGTACCTGGCTTCGCTCCAGAGGATAACATTTTCATTAAAAGTGCATTAGGTGCACAATTCTCCATGCAGCCGTCCTGACGAAGTGCCTGATCCAAAGCCTGTTGACCTGACTCAGAAGCCTTAATGGGCTTTGGTGAACTTTGTTGGCCTCTGTAAAAATGGAATCACCCATCACTAGAGTTACTTTGAGCTGCTTTTACCATCGGTTGGATCCAGTTTGCTCCCACTGTTTCCCCTTAACTCTTCTGTGATTCGGGATTTAAAAAAAAAAAAAAAAAAAAAGCAGCACAAGCTGAATCATGGTTCAGGACAGATAATTGCTAATTACTTTATTAGAGCAGCCAGAACACCTAAGAAAGTGTTAAACAGTAGAATGTCAAACCCAGTGACCTCCCCACCATTTCTGAGCAGGTGTTTGTTCTAAGCCTTCAGTAAACTCACAGCAGTGATGCATCTTTCCCTTCAGATGACTCACTTTAAATAGTGCCCAGTGATTTCCACACAGAAAAATGTATTAAGAAATACAGAAATGCACAAATTTGTACGTTTTAAGGCCAGGGGAACCATCACAAATGTTCAGCCTGACCCTCTGGAGACTGAAGCCTCACCCAGCAACTTCTGCCTGAAACGCATGGCTTCTGTTTGAGTGAAAGCATCCAAATATCATAGTGGAATGCTTTAAAATATTTTCTTCAAAGATCTGTCAGAAGGGACGTTGCAAAAACAGAATCCTTCTCTTTCTGCTGTTTCAGAAAGTCTAAGTAAGGATAGAGATGCCAAGACTTTTAAAAATTATTTTTATTTTAATCGGTTTTCCTTAGTGATATGTTAGTTCCATATTCAGAGCTGTGCAACTTAGGGCTTTGGGCCAAAGCTGGTCAGTCCATCCCACACCTTCAGCATTGCCACAGGCAGCCCCACCAGCCTGTCTTGCCCAGTTGTACGCATCTATCCCGTAGGTCCTTGCAATCAGCATGATACTGGAGTAATGTAGCTGGTTAACAAAGCCACTGCTTCACAGCATCTGCAGTTTCCTCTAAGAGCAACACTGTGCTCATTCTGCAGACAGTAGATCAAGATACTCACAAAAGGTGGCAGAGGATGGCCAGAAGCTTTTATGGCAATATGGGTTATTTCTGGGAGATGCTGGCAGCTTTCAGGCTGAGTCAGCAAGAATTCTCCATGGGGCGTGTATTATGGGCTGGCCTCCTCATAACCCCGCGACCAGAGGGCTGGATCACAGAGGCACCGCCTCACTCGTCCAGCAAAGGCAATTTAAATCATGTTTTACTAAGTACAAATGCGTGTAAATATTTGCGTAAGATAAGATCGGTGAGTGGCCTAGCAATATTTCAAAGAGCTGAGCAAGGGCAAAAAACAAACTATATACTGCTTGAGAAAAATAAAATTAGGAAATCTAGCAAAGTGTTTATGTTAGGGTAACTTGTTCTAGAGTGGGTTTCTGTCGATGGATGTCCTACAGATGGAACAGGCAGCAGAAATATGAGGGCAGAGCATGCGAAGAGATTTATCTGAAGATCACAGAATCACAGAATCATCTCAGTTGGAAAAGACCTTGAAGATCATCCAGTCTAACCATTAACCTAACACTGACTGTTCTCAACTACACCAGATCCCCAAGCGCTATGTCAACCCGGCATCAAACCTGAATCTCATGAGGGACTCCTAATCAAGCCATTCACCAGCTAGAGGACATTAAAAGGTTTCAGGAAAGGTTGGTGGATCTGTCGGGTTGACATATGCAGGCACAGGCAGATGATTGCCAAGTTGTATTTTATTCAGAGCAAACACACAGTGAGCATCTCTGAGATAACCAGTCTTTTCATATTCAAGAATAAAAGTTTGTTATCTGGACTAGCTGTAATGCTTTCTAACAAGGACAGATTTCAGATTTTCTCCTTTTAAATTAATATTTTGATTAATACTTATAGCCCAGGGCCACAGCTCAGTGAACACCATCAAAAACCATCCTGAATTGGAGATTTTGGAGAAGAGCTGTACCTCCCTTCCACCCTCAGCAGGCGAACACTGCTAATGCCTCAACACAAAAGCAGAATGTAATCACAGAGAAGGCAGAAAGACCAATTAAAAAAGGATGCATAATTTATAGGTAGGAAGCAGACAATGCCAGTCTCTCAAATGGTTTACCCCAGAGAATGAATAGCAACTCTTAGCTTTCCATAAAGGCCCTCACATTTCCCAGAGATGACCACACTGCAGTATCATGGAACGCATCCAGCTCTGAGCCACCCAACATCAGAAGGACATGAACCTGCTCAAGTGGGTCCAGAGGAGGCCACGAAGATGCTCGGGGCGCTGGAGCACCCCCTGTGAGGACAGGCTGAGAGAGTTGGGGGGTTCAGCTGGAGAAGAGAAGGCTCTGGGGAGACCTTAGAGCGGCCTCCCAGGGCTGAAAGGGGCTGTGGGAAAGGGGGGAGGGACCCTGGATCAGGGGTGTAGGGATGGGATGAGGGGTAACAGTTTTAAACTGCAAGAGGGCAGATTTAGATCAGATCTAAGGAAGAAATTCTTCCCTGTGAGGGGGGTGAGGCCCTGGCACAGGCTGCCCAGAGCAGCTGTGGCTGCCCCCTCCCTGGCAGGGTTCCAGGCCAGGTTGGACGGGGCTTTGGGCACCCTGGGCTGGTGGGAGGTGTCCCTGCCCGGGGCAGGGGGGTTGGGACTGGGTGATTTTGAAGGTCCCTTCCAACCCAAACCATTCTGTGATTCTAAGATCAGATGACTATAAAAAGCGCTACATCATTTTGTAAAGACGTTGTACACTTCAGTTGTATTTTGCATCACAAACCGGATTCTCATCACCTCTTAATCAGTTTATCTCACATTTTAATGTATAGGAGTCAATGTAGCTTCTTCTGCCACAGCCACCTCCATCTTTACATTGGGAGCAAAACCACTCAACCCTTCCCTAGCACCTGGCATTCTAATCATGCACGGACAGTACAAGGTGGCAGCTAATCCCAGTGCAATGACTTGTCCTTTCTAATTGTAGCCATCAGATTTGAGAACGTCTGGCTACATGACTTGGGCAAGGATTGAGAGAGTTCAACAAGGAACCATGTTCCAACCGCCAGACAAACAACTGTGTCCCTCACTTTGCAGCCTCACTTTTTTTCTCCAGATGCTTTGCATTTCCCATTTCCCCTGCCAGGTGTTTTTAGCCCATCAATGCTAAAAATTTCAGCATGTTCTAGGATCCCAGCCTGCTTTTAAATAAACTACCACAGATCTGTCTCTATGGAAGACATTTCTTGCCAGAAATATTATCTAATTTTAAGTATTTTATGATTGTCTAAGAGTTATAAAATACAGTATTAGGAAACAAATGGCCAATGGAAAAGATCCCTTCTGGTAGCCAAAGTGACCGTATAATTGATTTTTATGAACAGCATCTGAAGAAATGAGTCACAACCCATATGGCTGTTTCGGAATCTAGATATGCATCACGTTTTAAGCCTCTCAGAAGATTTATCCAAGTTTTCTGCATATAATCAATGGTGATTAGATGAGGATATGAATCATTACAGTTCCTAAGGCTGAGCACATGTTTGACGGGTGAAGGATTCACACATTCTTGCTCTATAAATATCCATCCAAGGTTGTCCAGAGCATGAGAAACTCAGATGGCAGAAAGTAAAAAGGTATCGCAGAACAAACTGCAGACTCATTAGAGAACCACAGGCCTCCTCCCTTAGATGAGTGTAAATATTATTAACTTAGGACATGGTTCAAACTTCAGTTGAAGTCAGACGGGAAAACTTTACCTCTAAGGCAGACTGTGTATCCTCTTTCTCCATGGCTTTAACCATTTTCTCATAGCTTGGCCCCAGTCAGTGAGGAGGTTAGGTTACAAATTTGCTCACTCAAGGGTGATGCTGTACAAATAACGCCCACACACTTCACATGTGCACACTCTTCCCATGGACATCTGGGCTTCCCGGAGGTGCAGAAACATCCCTCCCATGGGCTCATGTTTGCACAACCACAGATATGCACACCTCACACGTAAGACACCTTCATCACCTACTTTCTCCTGGGTGCTGCATGCAGCTCCACTGTTTAAGCCTGCACTACCTCTTCCCATGCCAGAGGATTCACATTTATTCCGTGTCAACATGGGACTGTATCCTGCATCTTCCAAAAGATACCGAGAGCCCTGTTTGCAACTGCTCGGGACTTTTATTACTGTCTTCCAATGGATCCAACAGCAGCATTGGGACTTCTGGTTACAGTGACAATAGATGCAACAGGTACAAAACACTGAGCAACTCAATCCCTGCAAACATGATTGCTAAGTTATATTGATTTGCATTCCAGCCTCAGGTGCTGCCCCACAATACCCTTCCTCTGCTCACGATAGGCAGCACCAGAGCACCAATGTATCACAGAGCATACCAGTTTTCAAGGACTCCCAGAGAGGGAAATGTCTCCGAGTACAAATCAGCCTTCATGTTACCATGGAAATCTTGGCCAAAAAAATATTTTGCAAGTTAAATTGCCATGGAAGAAAAAAAAACCCCGTAAGACAGGATTTATGCATGATGCTTCATGTAGAATATCTCCAATGCATTTCTTTCCATCCATCAGACTTCTATGCAGCCACAATTTCCAGCACCCAGAATAGCTGCTCACAAATACTAGAGATGTTTGGCCTAGATTGCACATTTATAACTTTGATAGACGTTTAGAACCAGAAGTGACTGTTATTATAGTCTCATCCAGCTTCCTGTGAAACACAAACCAAACAGTCTCAGCTGATAATTTCTGTATCAAGCCCTGTGACTTCTGCTTGAACCAGCACCAGACACACTCTCGATGGCTACAGCTACTATATTATATTCCTCACAGTTCTTGTATTCCTCCAGGCAATGCAAAAGAGAGAAGGGAGCTACAGTCCCTTCTGCTGCCTATTTGCCCTGATAAATGAGCAAGCGAACTCAGTTCTGGCTGTATTTTTAAAAGCTGTCTAGTCTTGGAGGCAAGTAAAGCCTCTGCATTCCTTGGAAAGAGACGATCTGGTGATAGAGAATAGAGCAGGATCCATAATCTATTACACAGGTTTAACTTCATAACACTAGCACACATTCAGATGCCCTTTTAAAGGGAAGCTGAAAGATTAACATTGGCTCCTAGACCAAGCCTGTTGTAATGAAACCCTTGCCTACAGTTTGACAGAGGCACTAACGGGGTCTTTTATGATGACTGCCAAGGGAAGTCTCCAAGACAGCCGAAAAATTTGAGGTTAAAATTTGAAAGGAAGACAAACTTATCCTCATATTCATGTTACAGCACATGATAAACTATTCCAGAGGGGATTCTTACCAGGATGCTAAATGAAATTTTATGGAGAACTAGAGTCATTCATCTAAAAGGAGGATGAAAGAGTAACATATTACCTAGGAGGAAACAAAGAAAGGTAATATTTTGCCCTCAATTTTATTGTGTTTCTAAGGCAATTCAGTCAGATAAAATTTGCAAAGCCATTTGAAGATGAAAAGGCCTGTACAATAACCAGATCCAGAGGATCATGATTTAAGGAAATATTATGCCAGTTGTAGCAAAAGTAGAAGTTTTCATATTTAAGTTATTCCATATTATTATGAAACATACCAAGACTAGCATTCTTCCACCAGGAGATTTCCCAGATTTCCCACCCACCTAGAGTCTGAAATCTCTATATAAGGAGTTTTTCCCCACTTCACAGATCAAAGCAACCTTCCCCACACTGGCAGCTCAGCTAGAAATAGGGCTGACATCCCTCAACATGCAGTTTGGCATCTTTAGTCTTAACTTTAGCCCCTCAGTTAACCCTGACGGCAACAAGTAGATGCTTTGCAGCCTGCTCTTACTGTTCTTTGACTAATTGCCCCCAAAGATCGTAGCCGTGACAGTCCTTCTGAGCACACGGAGGAAGATTTTATTCCTTGAATGATGGGAGCGTCTATATGATTGGTTCCCCAGTTAGCACAGATGATTAAATCACCTCTCCAACACGGGTCGGTACCCTCTGCTGATGTGGGACTGGGGAGCTCTGTCCCCTCCGGTGTAGCAGGAGCTTCTGTGGTGCTGAGGAGCCATGCTGAATGCAGCCAAACCCAGCCTTGCAGCCTCGGAACTGCTCCCACGCCAAGAACAACAGCAAATAACCTGCTCTTAACCAAGAAGCACGAGGGTTTCCAAGCTCAGCTGGGGCTTTTTCCCTTTTATTTTTTTTCTGTCTGAGAAAAGTCAAAATGCTCTGAGATGCCTTGGAAATACAGTACAGCGAGTGCTGCTGAAGGGGATATTTGCAAGGAGCCCTGCCATGACCTCAGCTTTAAAAACACTTCAATCAGACCGACTCAGAAGTCGTGCCAATGCCAAATTATCCCCATGCAATACAAGAAAGGAAGCTAATCCCTGCTTCTTGATGATAATTAGCACAATGAGAAACACCTTTTTGACATGATTTAGCTCAGAGCCAAAGCCCAAGCTGTCTCAGAAGAAAACTTCTTCCAGGGAGCACATGATGACAAGGTCTTGAGTGGTGCACTGCACCACACTGATGGTGTTCAAAGAAACAAAACGCTTGGCCTTCCTGGCCCATCTGCTGATCTGGCCATCAGCCATGATTCACCCCCCCATGGTTTTGGATACAGGCAGGAATTTCTTCTTCCCAGTGGCTGGACATACTTGATTTTCTAGCTATTCCACCGGGGAAATAATCCCCCAGGTGATTATGTGCTACAAGACTCTACACAGAGACTCAGCCCTTGTGGATTTTAGTGGAACCAACCTCACAGGGAGATTTTTAGGGGGAAAAAAAAGATATTTTAGTGAATGTGACAGGGAATAGATGCGGTAGTAAAACTCCGGGCAGATGCAGGCTTAACTCGCAGGTGACTTTCCATGCACCTACCTCATCCCCAGACCTGAACTGGCTCTTTTTAAGGGAAAAACCAACACAGAAATAAAATTTTCCATATGGATAATTTGGAGGGGTTGACTGGAGTTTTGCCACTGGCACCTACAAGATGACAGGTAAGGGTTTCAACCACAGTGCTGCCGTGCAATACGGGGGAGAGGATTACACCAAACCAGAACTGCCTAAGATCCAAAACATCAATGCTGCTGTTTCTCAAAGGGTTTGAGGCTGGGAATCCAGAGCTCCCTCAGCATCAATCCTTTCCAGCCATGCCCCAAGGTATGGGGCAGGGGAATGATGCATTTGCACTAGGATGCCTTGGTTGCCTCTGACCCATTAAACTGATAAAGAACAGCAGGACCAGAAGCTTTAAAAGGTCCTGGAAAGACCTGGGAATGTTTTTTTTTTTTAATGTGCAAAAAAGCCCCAGGTGCCAATGCCACCCTGCATCTCATCAGGGCACAGGTGCCACGTGCCCCCATAGCCAGAGCAAGGGATGCACCTTTAGCCCTGCTTTCCTCAGCATAAGCAGTGAGTAGGTTAGGTTGTACTTCCAAGGAAATTTAGAAATCCTACCAAAAAAAAAAAAAGAAAGAAAAAAAGAACTGAATTTTGTTCAGAAACAGTTCTCCTCTGGGGGAGATAAGATGAGAAAGAGCAAATCACTTGTGACAGATGGCAGGGGTGGTGGGGAATGCACTAATGGGAAGCACACACATCCCAGGAGGATGAAAGCAGTATAAAACCTTATAAAAAAACAACTGCATGTCTCATCGGGCTGCTTCACTGTGGTTCCTTTTATAAAAGATATATTCATTCAAAGGCAAATCTTGATTTCTGTCATGAGCCCATTATTACACAAGGGCTGTGAATTGGTGTTAAAGATACAGTAAGTCTATATACACCCACATGTATATTGAACCCAGATTTATACAGTCAGTGCTATAGGAAACTAGGCACTCTTTACTTAATGTTGAAATCAGTGCAGCAGCGGCATAAACTGCATAAACTGCAGGGAGCTTAAAAGCAAGGTGCTGACTGCACTGCAGCATGACATTGCAGAGCCCTTGTGGCTGGGTCAAAAGGAAGCATTTTCTTTCTTCCTTTCTTCCTTTCTTCCTTTCTTCCTTTCTTCCTTTCTTCCTTTCTTCCTTTCTTCCTTTCTTCCTTCCTTTCTTCTTCCTTTCCTTTCCTTTCCTTTCCTTTCCTTTCCTTTCCTTTCCTTTCCTTTCCTTTCCTTTCCTT
>NW_020799109.1:5464827-5513198 GCF_003259725.1 Athene cunicularia
TCTCTTTCTTTCTTTCTTTCTTTCTTTCTTTCTCTCTTTCTCTCTTTCTCTCTTTCTCTCTTTCTCTCTTTCTCTCTTTCTTTCTTTCCCTCTCTTTCCCAGCAATGCCTACAACTAGCATTATTACAGGAGTGCTGTCTTTCAGCAGTCTTGGTGTATAGCTCAGATTTCACTTTCAGATCCAGCCTTAATCCTCTGTCATTGTGGGGATGCACAGTTTTGATGGGAACTCTTTTCCAAGTCCTTGTGCCAGCTGCTCCACCCACAGCCCAGTGAGTCCCACCACTCTACCAGGCTTCCTTCAATTTGTATTCTCCAGTTATACACCCTGTTCAAATTACTGCACCAGCTCAGGGAAAAAAAAAAATCCCAAACAACAACAAACAAACACAAAAACCAAACACACAAATGCCATTGCTTGGGCAACTGAGCCTTGAAATGGAGGGGCACATTTGCCCAGGTAACTAAACATAAGACAGAACAAAAGATTAGTAATGAGAGCACCATGGAGTGAGTCCTCCTTGGTACTTTGCAGTCTGTGGGTTCTCATCTAATTCAGGGCAGTGCTTAGGCAAAGGCTTACCTTTAAGCAACACTTAATCTCATTTACTTTATAAAGTCAAACTACAGGATAAAATTATCTGAATGGAATAATCCTGCCAAACACTGGTGAAAGAGTAGAAGGGGTGGGTAGGACCTCCAAAATCTACATAGCCCAATAGCACACTGCATTGGTCCCCCAGCCAGCTCCAAGTGAGTTAACAGGACACACAAAGCCATGGTAGCCTGGTGGTGTATTTGAATTAAAGACATATAGATACCTAGCTCACATCTCAAAGCTAGTTTTCTAGTGGGGACTCCTACCCCAGCTTGACATGCTGCTTCTGGTATAAGCAAGGTGGCAGAGGTGGCTCCTTCCAGGGGAATAGGATCTAGCCAGAGAATAGTTCCTATCCAGAGAACTAGCACTACCCACCTCCTTAGCAGAGGTAATCCCGGAAAGCACTTTTGAGTTTCATTAGAGCACATACAGCCTAATATGAATTTATTGTTTGTATCTTCTGACACAAAAACATCTAATACCTGCTCTCAGGATGTGCAGGTATCTCACCAAGCTGTTAGATACAAAACTCTATCAAAAAATACTGTATCGGGAATATTGCATTCCAGACCTCGTGGTATAAAGGACTGATTTCATTTCTGAAATGCAGCCCACTGCTTTATAATAGCACATGCTGGTTTTATGAGATGGTCCAGAGGAAAACATCCAGAACACTTATCAGCTGAAACCACAGGTAGCACATAGGGAAGCAGATTAAGGGAATAACATGTTTTGCGCAGGCAGCCATGCCCCATGCACACATGAAAAGCCCAGGGGACAGTTAACCCTGAGTACAGCTGCTAGGGTTTAGTACTACAGACCCACTGGAAGATTTATCTCTAATTCTCAAACAGGCAGGAGTTTGGTAGGGATTCAAGGAAAACAGTAGTGGGTCCCCTTTGCATTTAGCATCTTGAGCAGGTCTGGATAGAAGAGAAATTTCAGCATGACACAGCCACAGGTAGGAGCTGCTAATTTTTTGAATGAAGCTCAGACCATGGGAGGTCAGTAGTAAATCACGCCTGTCACCCACCATCACACACGCAGCCCAGACAGGGTGCTCAGAAACCTTGACCTGGCAGCAGGCACCAACACAAAAAAGATTTTGAATCATTAACATCAGGAGGTGATGGAACCACCTTCCACTGTGGGAATCGGGGTTAAGAGAACACAAACAGATTTTAAGAAGGGTCTTGACCAATTTATGAAAAAAGATCCAAAATGTGGACTTCTCCAGCAGCTGAGGACAGTGACCCGGGACATCTCTCAATCCAAACATCCAAACATTTGTGCTACTCACAGCAAAATATTTTGGGGTTAGACATTTGCTGGACCGGCTCCAAACTGTTGTCCTAAACAATTTCTGCGATCCCCACTATAACACATCGCTCTTTTTCATTATGTCCAAGTTTTCCATCTCTGGGTGTGCCTTACCATCGTGAAATCTGACTCTGCCCCTTAATTAATACCATAACTGCACACTGTAACCGCTTGCCCTGTGCTGAGCACCATCCACACACTCTGAGGTATTTGTTGCTGCGACAAGGGAATACAAAGCTTTACATGCAGGAGATGGAAAAGGTTAAAGTCAATATTTTGGCTGGTGGAAATATTTATGGAAAGAACCCGTGAATTAGTGAGCTGTATTCATTCCACTGACATTTCCTAACTGCGTTAACCTTTTATATTTCTTGTGGTTGGCTCCTGTTTAATATGTTCTAATTATATGAGAACCAGGAAGCAAATGAATGGCTGAGATTAAACAACAGCCATAAATACTGCAGGACAGATTCTCAGCGCTGAGCCTATAGATTTACGCCTCCAAGTTCAATGACTCGCAGATGAGACACATAAGGCTATCAGACACATGTGCAGAGCTCATAGTTTCTTGCCCACTCACTCATTTGAGGGCAGAATTTGTCCCTTTGATGGCACCGTGTTGATGTTTCATTGCGCATGTAGTAAAGCACATTAGTTCATTCAAAGAGGGTTCACAAAGGACAAATAGCTTCTGCAACAATCACCATTTCCTCTGGTGTTCATAAAATGAGAAAGTCAGGAAAGGAAAAAGGGATTCAAAAGCCCTCAGTTAATGATGGGCAGATGTTCTCAGAGGCTTCGGCCAACCTTGAGCACTGATCAGGTACGACTGCATGCACTGTGTGCAGTAATAGCAATTCCATCTAACATCCGAGCAGGCAGTCACTCAGCAGTGATTTACGAGCACAGCAATATCTGTTACAAAACACACAAGACTGGAATAACTTTCTCCCAGCAAAATGTTACATCACAAGCGAATGCAGACAGTTGCAAAACTCAGATCCACAAGTGGAAGATGTTAGCAATCTGTTCTAGTTCAGCTTGATGCACGGAAATGCCAGATGGCTACTCTGCTGTTCACCACCTCCAAAAGTGGATGGAAGAGGTTTGTGTATGCAAGTTGTCCCTTTTAACAGAATACAGTCGAAGCTGGTGAACCAGGGAGTATCAGCAATTTGCTGACACTGTCACAAACTCACCAGATTAAAGCTAGCTGGAGATGCTGACCTGTGGAGCAATTGCACCTCTGCTGGAGAATCAGATGTAGCTTCAGTGTGAGACACCCAGCCATCACCTCCACTTCGGGGATTATCAGCTACACCAACACTTAGACTTGGCCAAGGTGCTTTCAGTCCACTGTCCTGATCACATATGCCATCCATATCTGCTTGTCTGCTTCCTTTGACTTCCATGGGATAGCACTTAAGATGCTTACACATTAAGCAAGAGGTCTAATGAGATTACATGGGCTACTTTTGATCTAGCGACCTCCTGCCTCCTTGCAGACAAAGCAGAGACCCACGTATAGTGATAAGCAAAAATGGCATCGTCCTTTATCTATTTGGCCTGTGTAAATGCATGTGCTCCCAGGTCTTTGCTTCCCTCTCTATCCATGGTCCTCATGATTGCTCAATATGCCTAATTGTTGTCTTGTATCACAGCTTCCGATATGATGCAGCATCAAAGGGATTCATGCATGTGGTTACAATTAAATCCATGCTTAAGCACTTTGCTGAACCCAGGCGTTCATTGAACTGCGATTGTTTCTGAGGTAGGGGCCATCTTTTCCTATAAGACGCCTCACACAGTCGGTTTGACCCCGATTGGCCTTCTCTATCCCACTAAAATAAAAATAAATAACTAGGAGTAATAATAATAAATGGTGTCACTCTGATAAAAGTCCTTTGTGTTTCTAAGAACAGTACACAGTCTTCAAGGGGGGATGTTGCTGTCTCCTACCAACAACAATGCCAAAAATAAACAAATTAAGTGAAAGCGTCAAGTTTCAAGCGGCATAAACTCAACCACGGCAAATATTTTGTGTGGATGTGGTATAGTTTAGACTCCAATGTGTTTCCTTATGGTCTATGTACTTCCTCAAAAAATATCAACCATAATCGCTCTACAACAGCCAAGCCTAACACAGCATATCAATTCAATAAACATCTCTATTCCGCTATTGCTTAAGGGGTGAAAGGAATCCTAGTAGGTCTGTAAAGGATTTTCTGACAGCAAACCTCTTGGCTGATCTGTTAAAAAATCACAGTGTTTGCCTTGTACAGCACTAGCAGAATCTGTTAATAGCCCAGACAGCCTCTGCTTTCTTTTCAATAACTCTGATTCCTTCCTCATGCATGCTTTTTTTTTAAAAAAAGGTATTTAATATGGTGATCTTGGGTATTTTTTGCAAATACATACATACATATATCTATATCTATATATACAGATATATGTGGTGCCTAAGTCACCACAGCCTCCATGCATTAGGCAACCCCTATTGCTTTGCACAGGGAAGAATTTCCCCTTTGACTGGTAGTTTTGTATGTTTGGGAAATCCTCTGACTCTCGCCGCAGTTTTCCCATTTGTAAAGCTGGTGTCATTAGAGACTTGAGGCACTGAATGATTTAACACACTTTAGGATAAATAATGTTACATTAGCACAGGTGCAAATAGCTTTCTAATTATTATTAATTTAATAATACGGTGCTGCTGGTACACACTAATTAGATCCATGTTGTTCTATACTAGAAGAACAACACTAGAAATTTCCACAGCTGTCAGCTGCTGTCTTTTTGCAATTGCTATGGAAAGCAAACAAACCGTAAAGGCAATTCATAATTATTATAAACACTCCCTAACCTAAACCACGTTGACATTTCTAAATCTGAGTTGCATGCTTACTCTTGTCCGTGGTGTCAGAAAGGGAACAGAGCCAGCTGAAGGACAACCACCTATTAGATAATTTGAGGGCCAAACAATTAATTTGGTTTTAACACTCTGTTTTAACATGCAGAAATGGCTCCCCCCATCATTCTGACCAACCCATCCCACCTCTCACTCCATCATGTTGATCTTCACTTCAGTCATTTGGCTTTACAGTATTTTCTGGAGTTTTCCTGCAAGGTAAGTGCTGTCCTGTTTGGAAAAGACTTTGCCATTTCTATCCATGGGGATACATTCCCCCCCCCAGCTAGAAGAAAGGAAAGAGAGATACAGTTCCCTATGCCCACTGCTGAGTCCCTCTGGGTTTTTCTCAAAAACTCATTCCAAGAACATGGCTTAAGCTCTTAAGTGATACTCAAAGCCCTCAGCTTGAGGTTTATGACTTTCAATGTCTGCTGAGAATATAGTTATAACTGACAAGTTCAGAAGCAGGTATTTGGATGCTCTTCCACAAATACATCCCTATAAAAGAGATCTCAACTCTGACATTGACCAAGACTTAATTTAAAGTAGTTTAGTAGAAGCAGCTGACTGACAAAAAAAGGTCTACAGAGAAAAGCCTACAGGGCTGAATCTACAGCATTTCTAGAAGAACCAGAACACTCTGACTCTCCACTGAACTGTGTATCACTCATTGATTTTTACTTTTTTAATTTAAATTGCCAGTTCTACCATAGAAGAGAGGAAATCCTTGTTTGTTATTTCTCTTATATTATGGTTTCATTTAGATTTCATTATAATAATTCTGGGTTTGATCTGTGGTACTTCCTGAATGACTTCTTTGACTTCTGTGAAAGCCCCCAGGGGACGGTCAGAGCTGGTGAGCTCAGGGTGTGGGGATCAAGAGGCTCTCCCAAGGGGGACCTGCATCCCCCTCCATGTCATATCCCCGATGGGCAGACATGGTTTGTGCACAGGGATGCACAAAGAGGAGGCTGTCAGGGTCAGCCCATGCCAACTTCAAAGTCGGGGTGACCTCATTTGTCATCCCCATCTGGCCAACACCAAAGGGCACTCCAGAAGACTCCTCAAGTTCAGCAGCATGAGAAAGCAGGAAGGGAACCAGAGCAACAAGTCTCAAGAGAAAACAAGTCAAGCAACGAGCAACCCCCCAGCCATGCAGCACAGGAGCATCCAAGCAAGGGCTAAGGCTCACTCACATATTCCCAGCTCTCCTGCAGACAGAAAACACAACCTGCAAAAGAAACCCAAGCTGAAGTTTAAACTTTTTTGTTAAAGTATAATTCTGAACCCTGGGAAGTTCACTCTGAGATATAACAAGATATTCATCCAAACCATCACTGAATTCAGGTGACAGCAAGGGCTTTGCAAGAGTCCTTTTAGATGCAACAAATTCTTCAGAAGTCAGACATTTACTTTACCAAGGTGCTCTGAGAAATGCCAAGAAGGAGCAGAGCCCTGTTGCATCAGGAGCAGCAGAGCCTCCCAGCTTCAAATAGCTGAGGATTTTGATCAGCAGGGCATGCCAGCTTGGAAGATGTTGATGGAAACGTTCGCTGGTGTCAGACCAAAAGTTGTCACACCCAACGGCACACCAGTCACATCAGGGACCTGCACTGACCAGCGTTAACATGAAATACTGGTTTTCAAGTCTGCAAATTGCTCACTGTTTGAGCAGGACAGAAAGGTTTTCCACACTGTGCAATACAAACGCACCTGGATCAGCATCAGACGAGCAGGGGACATGTCCCCACGGACACTGTAACTGTGCCTTTCTCCAAAGCTCCCACTTCGTGCTGAGACAACACCTCCCCCTGCCCCTTGAGTGTTGGTACCAAACCAGGCCACATGAAAAGCGGAACTAGTCTGAAGGATTATTTTTCACTATTGTAAAACCCTTGGCAAAAAGGCTGCCCTCAACCTCCAGCTCCTCCAGCTGCTGCACCTCAGCATGGCTACACTACTGCTGTGACCCAGGTGGACACCTTCACCCTCCTGCACTTGTGTTCAAGCTGGGCTCAGACAAACCAGCAGCTGTGGGACGTGCTGTAAAGCTCTCTTGCTCTAAGTAGTCAAGCAAACAGGAGTCAGCCAGGATGACTGTTTAATTGGCCTCTTCCAGTCACCACGTAACCCTTCCATCTACTGCGTAGACATTGCACATGCACGCTGAAAAGCAAAATAAACGGCCTCATTCGGAAACTTTCATTTCTTTTATATTGCACTGTGAAGTTTGAAACATCATGTTCAAGACCTCCCATGCCTGCAGAGTATGCTGAAAAAGACCATTTTTTCCCCCCACAGGCTGATTCCCACTTTGAACCAAAAAGCTATATAACACACTTTACCTAGGAAATTGGATTTGGTATACTCTTCTCACACTTTTACTAGGTCTCCACACAAGCATACACGTTTGACTTTCTAGCCAACCCCAGGTGGGAAAGTCCTGCTATTAAAATGCTAACAGGAAGCAGTGGGGTCATTCAACATCCCTACCCTCAAATAAAAGCTTCTCTTCCACTGACATGTAGCTGAGGGCTCTTGCTTGTCTTTCCCCAACCACAAAACTGGACTGGATGTTAATTTGAAACGGAAAACGTATCCAAATGTGATGACAGTCTACTAAAAAATAAAATAACCTTAATGTAGTAAACTCTTTCTAAGTGCAAGAACCACATGGTATAAACACTGCTGGCACTCATAAAGTGCCAGTTGGCTTTAACAGCTTTTCTTTCAGCCTAGCATATCCTCAGCAAAGGACATTTTTTTATTTCATTGTGATCACAGTGAAACATCTTTATTTAAGAGTTTTACCATTAATAAAAACAAAAATAAAAGTAAAATAATTAAAGAGCATACCTTGCTGTCTATCTTACAACTTTCCTTCAGAAGCTCTTCTTCCCCTACCCAAGGTGACATGGTACCTTTAGGAACCCAACATCTTTCCCTCCCAGCCCTTGTATGAGCCAGTGCTCACCTCCAAGGATGCGCCAGGGGCTGTCCTGCATCTTGGGAAATGTAGTGTGGGAAACAGCTAAAGCCATCACTGCTGCAGTTCTGACAAGCCTGGAAGCAGCAGGCAGTGCCTTCAGGTCTCAGAGTGGGCCTAGGGAACAACAGGACTTTATGTCCCGTGTAAGATGTCGAAAGGCTGACTTTACCTGCCAGAGAAACTTTGACAAAAAAGTCAAAGTTAAAAATTTGTACCACCTAGAAATGTTAAGCTTTTTAACCCTGGCCCTAGTTTAGAAATTGGGATCAATCAAGTAAAGTTCAGCCACAGTTTAGTGGACTGGAGAATTTAGATCTTTTGTTTTATCTGGGGATATTTCCACCATAACTAAGCACATCAGAATCCCTCCATTTCAGTGTTGCATGTCACCTGCTCTTACTGGGCCAAACAATCCTTCTTTAAAAAAATCAGAAATACGGCAGAAAAATGGAAAGAAATGATGCTGAGCAACCTTCTCCTGTCAGGGACAGATCCTTTTGGAGTAGGATAATTAATCGGCCACAGTCTAAATGGCTTCTGTCTTAAAGGACTTCCTTCTCCTAACATATCCTCTGTGGGTCAGAAATGCCAGTCTAGCATTATCATTCTGTCTTTGCATTTGAAATACTAGCTACCATGTTGATGAAACAGACCTTTATTGAACTTCAAAGGCCCATAATTATATATCCTTTCCTTGAGCTTTGATATTTTAATATTCAGCTGGTGAAATTATTATCTATTCTAGCCACAAAGCATTTATTTATTTTGCTTGCTTTATCTCTGTTATTTCTGCGGTGGTAAGAGGCTGAGGAAGAAGCCCCCCTGCTTATTGGCAGCAGCAGAAAGTGGGAATTGAATGTACCAGGACTTTTATCTCCAGCAGCTGAAGAACGAAGTGTTTGAACTCCTCCTCGAACCCTAACGGGACCCAGAAACTTCTCCCCACAGCCAGTTCCTCTCATTTATGCTTTTCAAAAGCCAGCCAATTTTCTTTATGTAGGTTTCCCTGTGCCATAAGGGAGCACAGGATAGTCAAGAAGACACCATTCAGCACTAATGACAGTATGAATTTTTCATCTGAAAAGGGCACTCTGTTTCTGGAAGCTGGAAAAAAAAAAAAATTAAAAAAATGTTGCTTGTGTTTGCTCAGCTCCAGACTCACCAAGGTGGACGTATGTGCAACAGGGGCAAAAATATTTTATGTATACATCCAGCCCATAGAGCAGTAAATATAAATACAGACAGGTAGAGCACGGCTTCCCTTGCTGGCTAACAAAAGAAGGTGGTGTTTCATGGCTCTACATCCCTCACAAAAGAAAGGCCCCATGAATGTTTTGTGCCCTTCTTCCAGGGAGTTTCAAAAACAGGACTGAGCTGGAAAATTCAAATCAAATCCAAAACCTGAATTTTCCAAGCTCAATCCATAGGCCTGCCCCAAACCTTCAACAAAACTAAGTGAAAAGTGCATTTACATCCCCAAGAGTTTTCAAAATAGAGTGAAAAACCCCTTAATTTTCAGAGTATCTCCACATGTCATTGATACAGAGCTGTAGTGAGAAGGTGCTGGAAATCACATTGGAATGATGTTTTTGAGAGATTACAGCGCAATTTCTAAAATAAATCCCCTCAGATTGCCTCGATCTCTCTCCTGGAGAAACAGGCTGATGGTTGAGGCATTTCTCAAGAGTCGTCACAAGCCCTCTCTCCCTCTGTTGTGTCATTTCCAAATAATCCTGAAATCAGACCTGTGTTGGATGAGCCCAATATCACCACATGGATTTCATCAGGATGATTTCCAAGCCCTTTAGGAACGTGACTTAATTGCACTTCACAGCAGTCCCTGATGGGCTTCATCAGTCTTTGCTCTGCCTTGCTGAGCTGGAAACTGAGGAAAAGGGTCTATGCCACTTTCCAAACTTGCAAAGAGAAGCAGAAGAAGTGGCAGAATTGAAAGGTCTGAGCTCCTTGTCTCATGCTTCCTGGGACAGAATTCCCAAAATCCATCTCCCTTAGGAAAGTATTTCCCCACAAGGAGGAAAAAAAGGATAGCCAGTTGGAGTAGGACATTAATGCTAAAATGTTCCATAAAATGGTGACCCTCCACTTAAAAAAACATTTGAAATGATGGATTCTCACCATGGGCTTTCCCAGCATTAAAACTGAAGAAGCTTTTGCTGCAATGTATGAGGTGGGTGTCTGAACCAGGAACATGTCTCATTCAGTCCTGGGTGTCCAGCCTGATGACATGGCAGAGGTATTAAAGAAGTGGGTGGAAATCTCTAGGAGAAGTGCACAGCTCCCACACGTGGCCTTGCACCGGGTCTGCACGAGGCTGGGTTTGTCACCTCTGAACATCTCCTGAGACCATTCAAATCTGTTCCAGGCCTTGCCAGGAAATGCTGGTAAAAGGCATTTAAAAGGCAATGTGGACGTGTTCCCTTCCTACCGAGCCGTGCTGTTATGCCCACCCAGGGACCCTTCAACAAGCGAAGGCAAAGGGCTGGAAGGCGTCCAGCCGCCAGCACCAGCTCCCCCAGCAGCAGGCAGGGCCTGCAGCTCACAGCCTGGCAACCAGAGTCATCCCAGCCCACACCCTTTCTGCATGGCGTCACGCGAGCCTCAGACCTCGTCCTTCAAACCCTCACAAATATGTCACTTTTCATCTCTGTTTTTACCCAGCATTTCCCAGTAATGCAGCCACTGGCAAGTTTATTCCTGACAGGCAGCAGGAGCCTGGTTGTCTGTTTGCAGGATTAAGTTGTTTATCTTCTCACATGGGCCATCAGGAAAGCTATGATCCTCTTTACGTCGCAATCAGTGTTGCTTTATTCTAGAAACATTAATGTCTGAAAAATATAGTGATGCACTGCCTGGGAGAATGGGGACATTACATGGAGCAGAGAGGTGACCGAGAGCCAAAGCAGCTCTTCATTGAGCAATAGCTTGGCTTGGTTCTTCAGCTCACAGTCAGCTGAGGGATGCTCAGCACAGGAAAGACACAAAATCCTCTTAAAGCCAAATTTGTTACGTATTTATTTGCCAGGAAATTTGGGAAGGAGTGGGGGAACCTTGTCCGCCACATTCTTTTTGCAAATGAAAAAAGTTTGGATTTTAGGTTTTAGCAGTACTAGAAAATCTAGGGGATTCTTTTGCAAATTTTCATACAAAAATGACTTTGTATTTGGAAATGTTAACGCCTGACTTTCGGCCCCTGAAAAGATGCAAAGGAAATGGAAATCTAAACGAGTAGCATATGCCATCCCCTTGGCTCCACCAATGAAAATATTTGGCTTCCACTTGCAGCTACCCCAATCAAAAAGAAGTTTGGGTTGCAGGAATGTGAGTCAAAGTGAATGTTAAATTTACATTAGATATTTGTTAATTAGCCATCAAATGAATCACCCCCACGGACTGGCACAGTCCACACAATTTAAAGCAAACACTGTTGTGTCAAGTTAAACTGTTGCCCTGGAGTTGACTAAGCAGAAACATTCCAAAATGTAATTATTAATAAGATTTTCTTGTATTATTAAAAGCATCAAGATTAAAATACCTCAGTGGATATTTACAGGCAGGGAAGTAGGAGAGAGACTCAGCAGGTGTTTATTAAATCCATTTCCACATAAATATCCACCCTTTGCGTGCTCTCCATTTCCCCGTGAGCAAAAAGCCCTCTTTTACCTAGTGTCTATCCCTGCGGGTACCTCTTTGGTTATTACACCCTGGTCAGCATGATTTGTTGGCTTAATCAATATTCAGGTTAAACAATAATTTCTTTTACCGGGAAGGAACACTGTCACCCTTCTCATTAAGGGACCAAAATATTTTTCTGGGGTGTTCAAGGAACATTCCTGAGACAGTGCCTCAGTGGGGACTGGAATAGCTCTTAGAGCTGGAGGAGTTGTAGCATGCAGAGTCTTGGCTATTGAGTCCTTCTCCTCCTCCTGAAGTTGCTGACACCTACGAAAAGGCTTTGGTAGATGTAAGATTAAGGAATCACTGTGCTCTCAGCTCCTGGTCTCACATGGTTTCTCTGCTGGGTTTTCTCCCCAGTGAACAGTCAAGTCACCCAAATAAAGCTATTGGGGAGCAGGCTTTACTATCGACACCAAGACCCTGGTAAACTTCCTTGTACATTAACATCTGAAATTCAAGTGCCCCAAGACATTCAGAAAAGGATATCATTATTTTTTTTTCACTTCCTCTGAGCTTAGGCCAAAAGCAGAAGTCATAAATAGAAACAGTTATTCTGGGCTCAATATCACCTTTTGTGCAATGACAAAAATAATGTGTTGTTGAACTGTTTGGCATGACTGCCCAAGCATGTGACAAGAAGCTAATTACTTCTGAAGCCAAATCCACTCGAGAAAACAAGAATCCGACTTCTATCAACTCATATTTTGCCAATTTTGCTGCTCCAAATGCATACTTTCTTTCTTCCTCTCTCTCATGACATCCTTTCCTTCTTTTTTAAAAACTAATGCACAGTTTGTAGCTGAACTTGCAGTCTCTACTGTCCTTCTCTCAGCCTTGCTCAACCCCTGCGATAACCAAATCCTTCCTGCAGAGCTGAACTCTTTTTTTCCACCATCACACAGTACATCATTAATTCACTCAACACATTTGTTTGCAGCTGTCTTCCATCACCAACCCCACACTCAGCCGGCTTCTCATAGGAGAGGGAAAACTTAATTTTCCACTAATGAAGGTATAAAGCAGGTAATTTTTTGTCCTCTTCTCCCCAGAAAATTCTGCTTTATTGTACAGGAAAAACAAAAAAAAGAGACAATAAAAAGCTTGGGCTGCTAGTTTTGGTCTTAGGGTGGGCGATTAAATATGAGCCTGTTCAGAGAAGGAACAGCTTTCATATTTTTAAGCAAGTTTAGCCAAATCCAGCAGTGTCTTCTTAACACAAGCTGGTCATTCCTATATATATGTATTTCTTCTCGGTTAAGTACAGCTACTGATTTGTTACAAATTCTTGTATTAGTGACTTCTTCCATTGCTCCCCCAAAACCATACCCTTGTTTACTTTCACCTATAAATGCTAAAGAAAAAAAAAAAACAAAAAAAACCCAAACCCAAACCCTAAAAAAAACCCCAACAACTGAACAAACCACCGAATCTCATACTCAGAGGTTTGCAAGATTTGCTTTAAGTGATGTCCCCAAGACTGAGACTGCAAACACAGCATGGGGTTTTCTATCCCTTGAAATTCGCTCTGCACCTGATATTTGGGAGGCATTTTCCTCTTTTCTCTCTCACTCTTCAGTGCTTGCTTCTAATGTCAAACACAGGCAGTAGCTTTGAAGCTTTTCCAAATGAAAATGCCAGAAAAGTCCTGGTTTTCCAGCCAGCCTGCCAACTCCAGCAATCATTAATTTTATGTGCTAATTTTAAAGCTGATTGGTTTTGTGTCTTTCACTTCAAAGGCAACTCCAGTGAAAAATCTAAAATATATCTGAAAAGGTAGAAAATTTTGTTAAAATGTCTTTTCTTAAAAAAAAATCCATTATTTTTATTTTAAGGAACACAAATTTCCTCCCTATAGCCTGCATAAATGTTGCTGAAGATTTTCATGCCAAATATTTGGTTTAGTCCAAAGAAGTCTTTAAAAAAATTAAAAGAGTTAAATAAATCAGACCGAAAGTGTTTTCATTTGTTCCACCAGTGGCACGGTGGATTTTGTAAGTGAAGTGTGCATGTAACATATGCGCAGAGCAATTATGTTTTTCAGTTACAAAACACTATTCATTAGATTAAATAAAATGACAGAGATTTTGGTCTGGGTCTGCCCTCAGATATTACACAGTCCCTTGACTGGAGTACAATTTTGACTGTTTTCCCAGCTCATCAGCACATTAAAACCAGCTGTGGGTCTCGATAAATTGTTTCAGCAGAACCCTCTGAAAATATCTGTATTTTCCTCCCTCCCAGCCCAACAAATGAAACTTGGAGGTCAATATGGTAGTTTTAATTATGATTTGGTAGGGATGTCCTTCACTGAAATCTGTGGTTCTATAAACAACATGCTTCTTCTGTCATATTAGATTTCTTTATTTCAATTGTAAAGTCACAGAACCATGTGCTTTCCATTTTAGCTCCTGGACCCCCTGCTAAACTTATACACATGAAGGAGTGGTAGCAAAGGGAGAGCAGCAGCCAGGAGTGTCCACGGCCTTATTCCTCCTTGTGAAAAGATGTTTACTCATTCTGCAAACAACAAAAAGGAAAAAAAAAAAAAAAGAAAAAAGAAAAGAAAACCAAACTAGAACTCAGCAGACTGGGAGCAAAATCAGGCTGGTGTAAAGGCGGGTGCAAAGACAGAGCTCCAGAGTGATAGGGGTTTGTAAATGTCTAACAACTGCATTAGCTCCGCGCCTCATACATGGCTCTAAAGTGAAACCAGCTGCCAGCGCCTGGCTCCCGCCGCCTTGCAGCAGAAGCTCTGGGACACGTCAGAGAAAAGTTCCCCGGTGCTGCAGACAATTACCGTGGTTTTCTATTTGTTCCATTCTATCAAAGCCCTTAGACTAGGGGAGAGAAAGGGAGGGGAAAAGAAAATTTGGAAGGAAATAGGAACAAAATTTTTAACAAGAGCTTCACTTGGGATTAGTTTGGTCTCGAATGGGTTAAATCCAAGAAGAGGTTCCCATATCCCACCCCCATATCTCGCTACTAGGGAAATTTTAAGTCCCTCCTCAGTCTGCGGTAGCATTTAGGCTGGATTTTAACAGAGCCCTTAAGCATGTGCTTAATTTTAAGCACCTGATTTATTCTACTGACTGCATGCCTAGTCTGCCGGTGGGTGATGCAAAATGTAGATAAACACTGATTTGACTTTACTCAGTAACTCTCAAATCATTCAGGGCCCATAATATAAAGATGTCATTACACTAGCTTATTGTTTCTACCACATGTAATATGTTTCAGTGTCCTGGACACAACCAACCAGTTAAAGTGCTGCTGAGATAGGCTTTCCAATTAGTAGAACGCTGGAAAAACATATTGACAAACAATTGTCTTGAACAAAGCCCAAGCATTCCCTTTGACAATGTGCATTGCATTTATAAGATAAAGTTTGGCTGGAGAAGGGACATTTTGGCCAGGCATTAAGCATATTTGTGAAAGAAAAGTTTCTGTGGAAACCTGAGAAGGTAGTTTTGCACTGAAGAGTTCACACAGTTGGCTTGACCTCGTACTGATTCCCTTATAGGTTCACATAAACACTTTAATTATCTCATCATGGACTAGAAACAATATAATGAGGGAGACATTTGTTTCTGCCCCACCGTGAAACATCGCTGGTGATAACGAATTTCGTGTTTGTCAGATGAAGAGTTTATGAGACCAAATTTAAGTTTGGGAAATAATCACAAAACGTCAAACTTCTCGGAGGGCAAAGAAGTTTGTGAAAATCAAATCCAGGAACAAACTAAAGTAGCGGAAATTCCAGTTGAAAACGTTAGACTGGTTCCCTGCCTTTTGTTGACAGTCGGATTTTGGAAAAGAACAATTAGTGTAATAGGTTCTGGGAGCTACTGAGCCAGAAACTGAGAAAAATGGAAACCAAGAGAAACAGCTGAAATATCTTCTCATTCTCATTTAGATTGCGGTTAGAGCAGCTGAATGGCTGTTTTTTCTGGTCCACTTGTGTAATACTGAAAACTGGGGAGGGGAAGAATTGTCCCAAGTCGACCTCATGGAACAAAGGGGGAAAACCGTGGGACAAAGAGAAAAGGAAAAAAAAAAATTTCTTTGGAGAACTGAGAAGTGTGCAGCATTTGCTGTTGGGACAGATAGATGGCTTTGCTCAACCCCCAAATTAGATTTTGTTTTTCTTTACAGACTATTTTTAGAGGGGAGGCGGGAAAGATATGCTCAGTTGTATAAGGAAAATTGAAGGATATTCCAGGAAAAAAAAAAAAAAATTGGATTGAAAAGCAGAATTTTTTAGAGGACTTTTTAAAGACATGTTTCAAATAAAAGAAGACGACAAAGCTTTCTGATTTAAATTTGTTGAATTACTGCCTTTTTTTTTTTTTTTTTGGCAATGCTGTTTTCATGAGGAAAAAATGAAGGCATTTGACATAGATTCACAAAACAACCAAATCAACTTTTTTCGAAGTGAAGAAAGAAGCAAGCACTGTACCATGCTCAGGGTGGGTGGTGGGCCCTGAGCCCCGGCACATCATGGCAGAGCCTCTCTGCCCCATTCAGCCCAGCACAGGTCCTGCCCCAGGGCAGATCTTTCCCGGAGCCAGGACCAGCACCAAGGCACAGAGACCCTCTTCCATCTGTGAATGTGGGATCTAAGGTCTGTGAAGACCCTGTGTCAGCAGGAGCACAATGCCACCAGCCCAAGGCAGAAGAAAGCAAACACCCGTGGGATGCTGCAGGTGAAAAGAAATGTAGAATTTGCAGGGTGGGGATGAGACCTGAGTGAGATCAGTCATCAGATCCCTCCAAAGAGCCAGGAGAGGAAAGGCAGACATAAACCAATTCCAGCAAGCCAGGTGCTGGTGCCATGAAGCCAAGCAATGACGACATCTGCCTTTTGAAGCACAGAGATTTGTTACCTGCCAAGTTGGTGGATGCCTGCACTCCCGTTCCAGGAGCCCAGGCATGATATTTAGACTATAAAACCCTTCCAGACCATCGGGGCTCCAAAAGTATTACTCAAAAGTAGTTTGGGATGTGCTGTATCTTTCTAGTATTGGCTTCCTACAGGACAGGATTTTCCCGTTGTGGGGACAGGTGTCTGAATGACATCATTTGCTCTAAAGCATCAGTAGATGGGGAGTGTTGAGCTGATGGATCTGTGTTCACAGGAGGTTTCCCGGGATGGATGTAAGGGGTAGCATTTCATCTACACTAGTTGTAATCAATGTCCATGAGCGTAGGGTCCAGTCAAGAAGGATTCACAGTCTGAGTCCTCGATGCTCTCATCCCTTGGGAGCTCAGATTAGCACAGGGCTGCATTCCCATAGCCCCAAGGAAAGCACCATGGCAGAAGGTTCACCATCCCCACAACATTTCACCCTGGAGGCCTTTTACAACATCCTCCAAGATGTTTTTCCTGTGCCTCAGTGGTCACTACTGCACACTGAGCCCCTTTTTAAAATTTTTATTTCAACTGTTGGGGTTTTTTTAAGGATGCAATATACAGCTTTCTCAGGCTCAGATGATAGAACCAAGCCCTCATTACCCTCCAGTTTAACAAAAAAAACCCTCAGAGATCCCAAATCTGGTGTCCGTGAGCAAAGCCCATGTCTCCAGCCCACCATGATGGTCCTGCACAGAGCTGGAAGCTGCTCCACATGGGTTTGCTTTTCCAGCTTTCCCAGGAAAAGCAAACCCACTCACTTACCCACTCATCCATACCTTATTGTAGGGCTGAAATTCCCCTGTGTCCTGAGGGACCTTCACACACAGACCCCATGAGAGCTCGTAACGTGGTGTCAGACAGCTAAAGGAGTTTAAGAGCTTAATTCCAAGGAAAACTGGTGGCACCTAAATTGCCTTAAAAAAATGAACTTGCTTGAACAAGTTCAGAAAGTCCCACTGAATAGTGCACTATTGAACAAGCAGAAGGTTATTTACACCACTGATGTGGGCAATGCTGGAAAAACCCCTACAGGGGAGAGCAGAGTCCTTCCCTCCACAGAAACTCCAGCTGACTCTGAGGGCACTAAAAATATCTTTTGTGGCACGAGGAGAGGAATCCAGATATGATCCTACCCTAATCCTTCACTCCTGACTAAAAGGCATTACTTTATGTTTCCAAATGGTGGTTCCCCCTTGAGCTGCTAAAATTGTCTCGGATAACAGTGTTAGTGAGGGTCCGTAGATAACACCAGGGACATGAGGGATGTACCAGTGGGGCCACCCCTCCCTGCAGCTGCTGCTGTCCCCTGATCCGAGCCGCCTGCTCTCTGCTCTCCGGACACCTGTAACTTCAGCCCTCAGTGTTGAAATGGGAGTTGCTTCAAAGAGGGACTTTTCACAGTGGAGAAGTGCCAAACCAAGACCTTCACAGCACTAACAAACAGAGAATTCAGACACTTTCTGGTTCTCACGGTGGGGTTAGACACAGCTGTGCTTGGACCAGATCTTGGGCCAAGGACTTTAAAGCTATTTAGATACTTAAGCCTTCCCGCATCTTTGAAAAGGTTGTCAAGGCATTCTGTAAAACAGCTGAAAAGATTTATTAAATTCTGCAGAAAGCTCCAGAATTTCAAACAGGCTATTTTGTGTGTATTAAATGGTATTGTCACTGGTTTCCACTGCACTTGATCCCTGCCGATGGCACTAAATCCTAACATGAGGACATGCATTTATTTGGTGCACTGAAATCATCCACTGGAGCATTCATTGCTGATCCAGCTGTAGATTTATTCCCACTTGACCGTAGTCCTAAAACACATACCTCAGCCAACCACCCTGATCGCCCAGGTGTCTTACAAGGTCATCATTTAACAATTGCGACATCATAGTCTGATGAAGCCCAAATGGAGGCAAAGTCAGGCACTCTGGACTGAGTTCCTTCTTTCATTTGGAGAAGAGAGAAGCACAGAACAGAGAAATCACAGGTGCCTTCCAAAAACAAGCACTGATGGTGAAGGAGGCAGGGAAGGGGTACATGGATTGAGGATTAAGGTCTGAGGGTTGTTCCCACTCCCCGCTTCATTGCAGTGCCAGGAACAGCTGGTACCATGCTTGGGAATTTCACCCTCGGAGCAGCTTCACACCCACTCTCCCCAGCTGTGCGGAGGTCTATAAGGACCCCCAGCTGGTGCAGAGCTAGATACGCCAAACCAGGAAATATCCCAACTGCTTGGCTGCATGCTCTCCATTGTATTTGCCCCACCTCACTGCTGTGGCATCTGTGCCCTTTGGCAGCGGAGAAGCAAGTTGTGCTGAGGGGCTGTGAATCACCAGCCTCCTGCGGTTGCATTTCCACGGACAGGAGACATGTCTTCACTCTGGCTCTCAGAAGATTAAAAGACAACGAGGCCAAAGACTGAAGGTGTAAAATATATACACAGGGTTGCCCCTGGTCCAACAGGAATCGCAGGCAGATTCATACAACTGCAAAAGATGGGAATCTAAGTTGCATGGATAGGTTGAGAGCCAGGGCTATAAAACAAAATTAAGCATTAAATGTTCTTAACAAAGGCAATCTGGGCTCACTGTGTTCTGTTTTTGTTATGTTTTCCCCCTGTTTTATGCTGCTTTAACCTTCAGTTGTTGCTGTTGGAATCCTTTTTGTGCCGTTTCACTTGTCATTCTTCTTATTTTTATTAGAGACACTTTGGCAGAAGACTTATCAAAATGCGCTGAGCTTGTCAACAAACGTCATTAGCAACGAGTTGAGGCAGACAGTGTAAGCGGGGAAAGGGCATGGGAAAATATGCAATATAAAATAATTTTATATGTCAAAGAAATGCAGCAGAATAATAATGGCAAAGGCATTGCTGTAAATTATTTGTGCTGTTATAGAAGTAAATTCCCACTGTTAAGTGATTTCTAGTCAGGCTTCAAAAGGTCTGTGCAGGGGACCAGATGCTCTTCTGGAAGAAAATGGCATAGCTTCATCAAAATCAAGGGCCTGGTCACTCTGCGTGCAATGTAATCAGGTTGAGACACACTACTCTCCGCATCAGATAACTTCAAAATCTCAAATAACAAATTAAGGTATAGATCTCCAGCTCTGGAAATCAAAATCAGTCCACTGGCAAAAGTGCAGCTGTATCAGTCTATGCCCGAACCATGCTTTCTTCTGGGTTAATATTACACACTGGTATATCCAAGAGGCTCACACATTCAGCATCGTGCTGGGGTTTGATGTCAACATGCCAAGCTGCCATTTACAGGGCTAAAAAACTGCCCCTCTTTCGATCCTCTGCTTTGAAGTTCCCTCAAACACATTTGCTTACTTAAGCTCGTGCAAGAGAAGGTGAGGTCTGACCCCACCATCCACTGGTGGTGTCCACTTTCATAAGGGTATGAGAAGAAAAATAAATCACTGCAAAATGAACGTAAGCGAAGCCTTACGGTGTGCTTACCTAATTAGGTGTAAGGTTATATTGCAGGTTGCACTGGGCTGTACAAGAAGGGTTGGAATTCAGTAGGCTTAGGTTAAACAAAATAAATCATAAGGTCAACGGTAAGGTGAAAATAGAAAGGCATCCCACCCACCACAGTACATCACCAACAAGCAAGAAAGTGCAGTCTTGGTATCCCAAAGGCCAAGGAGGGCATATGAGCCCGTAAGACTTAGTCCCTTCAGCTGCAATGGCTGATTACAGCTCTTTGGAGATCAGCTTCTGGTAAGTAAATAGGTCAGACTGCTCCTGGCCAAGGCTAACGGTCAAGTGATGTTATTTAACCTCATGTGTTTCCACAGGGCACAGGAGCCGGATGGAAAGCTGCCACTGAGGGTCACTGAACATGGCTGAGCACATCAATCGGAACACGGGTGAAGCCCCAAGGAGAAGAAATGGCAATAACGCCGACCCTCATGGCTGCACGGGCCAGTCTCAGCGGCAGGAGGAGGGGACCATGTGGTAGCTCACAACACACCATGAACACTGCTGGCTGCAGCTCACAGGGAGGGACGGGGCAGGAGAAAGGTACAAAGGAGGGGAAACTTGAGAGAAAAAGCTGATTAGAATATTAAATGCCATAACTGATCACACCATTGATCTCTTCAACATCCCAGTAAGTGTGACGGGCTCTAGCAAACTTGCTAGACCACACACGGGAACTCAAACATCTCAGATATGGAGCTGAAGACCGTGTCCTCCGTGGGGTGGGGAACTACCCTTCCATCGCTGCACAGCCTTGGGCAAGAAGCTCTTGAGTATATGTAAGGAACAGGGGTGCAAAACAGTTTGGCAAACCTGGCTCAGCCTTGATGGAAGGCAATGCAAATTTCATGGGCTGAACTGTGGCTATACATCCTTCATAGCCTGTTTTGCCTCAGGGAGCATTTTTATGGCCAAAATAATATGTGCCATATGGGAAAGCCTCACAGAAATTAATAGGAGTGCAACCAGTAGGATTGGAGAGAAATGAAATAATCTATGGAAATGGCTGCGTAATCTTTAAAATTTGATAGAGAATGATCCCCTCTCACAAGGACTTTTAAAGACATTCTGTAGAATTGCTATGATGTAATTCACTTTTAAATCCTATTCAAAAAGCTCCAAAGCATAAAAATGGTTATTCTTTTCTTATTAAATTCAGTAAGACTTTTCCATAAGAAAGCGCTGGTATTCTCATAATATCTCCACTATCTAAATCTGAAGGAATAAAAAACCACTGGACTTAATTATATTAAGCACATAAATGTCTTCCAAACCATTACATGTATCTGTACACATGCAAACACTCATTCATACAAATTAGGTGCCATTGGAATCAATGGAGTTGAACCTTCTCCGATGGGACCAGCTACTGAAACAACTACAATGACAGACAGGCTTTTAAAGGCCACAGAAGGGAATGGGCTGGAAAGCTCTTACGAAATGTTTTTGGAGGTGGAAAAATACCAATGCATTGAGATGGAAACTTTGGAGGAACACGGTGGGTTTGCTCCCACTTCTTTTGCTAAGAGGAATTTCTGGTCATGCTCAAAAAGGGAGTATGCACTCGCCCTGGTGCAGAGCATCCTGCAGCCTGGGGTGGGGAGGACAGCTGGGATGTGAAAGGCACAGCCTTTAGAGCTGGGAACTGAGCCTGGAGTGCTGGCAGCCCGAGTTATTTCTCTCACCAGGGGACTGTAAGGTATTTGTTCTCCTTTCTTTCTCCCACTCATTCATTTCAAATGAGACCTATTGGTTCACAGTGAGATTGAGATGGGAAAACAACCCTGCAATCACAAAGTGTCGTTGTAAAATGGAAAAAACTGGGTTTTACCCAGTTCTGCTCCAACAAAATTAAGGGAAGAGGTGAGAGTGGCTGCCCAAAGCCTGCCCGTGGGTCATGAGGGGGCTGCGTGCTGGTGGAGCATGCCTGGGATTCCTCCACCGTGATGCCGGGGCCCTGGCAATCTCAGCCAGGGGGAAGTTGCTCAATGTTGTGAAACACAGGAGAAAAAAAGTTATATTAAAGTAATAAATGAAAGCAAATGGGAGCAGGGGAATTCTCAGTGTGTGGTAGACCGGTGCGAAACGCATCTTGGCATCATTTTCTGCACTGGAGGAAAAAGGGACATAAATAGATGCAAAAAATCTTATGGCTGGCTGGTGGAGTATGAATGTACATGTTGTTAAGGAGCTGCGATCCCTGATTTAGTGAAGTACTTCAGTGTATGTTTAATTTTCAGCATTTTAGTACTGAACTGGGTCATAGAGCACTAATGAAAATGACTGGTGTTGATCTAAAAATTATGAAAAATAAACAATGAAGACACATATTTCTTTTTAATATTTCATGGGAGCATTATTGTTTAAAAATAAAAAAGCACTTAAATATTTTTTAAAGAAAGTTTCAAATTTAAATTTCCTATTAAACTCAACTCCTCTTCCCAAAGGAATCTAGAAAAAGATGCAGTAAATTGATGGATTTTCCTGGAAAATGCCTGTGTTTGCCATTTTTTTAAAGACAAACATATGGCTGTGGATCTCCTGACAAGAGTCAGGGTCATACCAATATAGGCCTTCCAAATGGTAGAAACAACCGCACCATACGTATGAAAAAACTCAACACAAACCTTCCACATCTACTCCTGACACTTGGTGAGTTTGCCTCAACCCAGCTTTATTTATGTAAATCAAACGATGGTCCTGAGGTGGACCCAATTTCAAACAAGTCTTGGCTGTGCTTCAAGGGAGCAAGGGCCACTTTATAGCTTCAGGTGCAAAGACTCCGTGACTTTCTTTTTCACATAAATTTGATGAAGTTAAAATGTGACAATTTTAGCCACACTGTGGGAATCTTCTCAAATCTCTGCCTTCTCCAAGACCACCTGTCGAAGAATGATGCCCTGAACCTTTAGGCTGCTGTCATTTATATTATATTATTGGACATCAGGAAAGACCACAGTTAAAAATGTATAGTATATCATCAAGGCAAAAGTTTTCCTCTAATAATTATGTTCATCTGTCTTTTCAACAAAAGCAGTACAGGGAGAGGCAGCAATTTTGCTATATCAGCCTAGATCTTAATTAAAAATGTCTAATAAATGCTTCTTGTTTGGGAACAGAAAGAGCAGAAGAAAGCCAGAAGCTGTTTTTCTTTATCCGATAGCCATCAAAAGTGAAATATCCCAGTTTATATTCTGGATTTCATCACTTCTGCAGACTCTGCATGTTGTACAAGATCAACCTGCCATCATCGAGGCTGGCACACTTGGTGCTGCCAGAGAAATGCCTTGTGGAAAACTGATGTTCATCTGGGGAGGGCTCAGCCCCTCTGATGACCCTCTCATGGGACAGGAGATACTTGTTACATCTAAGGCAAACTGTTGTGCAGGCAATGTGAAATTTTTGAAATGAGACTGCCCCTGTTCTTTTGGAGGATGTTAAATTCTTTTTGCTCCCAAACTTGAAAACCAGGTCATGTTCAGGGCTGGACAGGCCTCCTCAGCACCCTGCTAATCTATCAGCCCTGGGGTAGGGCACTGGAGCAGCTATCTGACATGCACAGGTATTTGTCAGTCTGGGGAGTCTTGTGCAAGTGCAAATGCATTTTGGCTTCCCCCTCCCACGAATGACCTCCTAAGAGGCAGTGGCAGCTCCCCCGGAGCTGCTCTTGCTGGCAGAGTGTGCCAGAGGTGGCACCATCTGCAGCCTCCACTCCAACCCAAACAGCTCATTTCCACCTGCAGGGAAGGGCTGGCAACGTGGTAGTGACTCGCTGGCGGGGTGAAGAGTGGCTCACACACTGGATCCCTTGTGGAGGAGCAACAGTCGATAATTAGCACCTGTAGGCAACTCCCAGCCCCTGCAATAAACACAAATATGTCTCCTGGCATGGCCAGCTAGGAAAACATAAGCTCAAAAAGCGCCCTGTGCCAGACGCATTCCAGTGTATGTGTGCCCCTGCTGCATGCCAGCGGCTTGCGGCGGGTGCGTGTGCTGGAGAGCCAGCAAACGTGAGCCTGCAGCATCATTAGGAAGGTGGATCTTTTCTCCTTGTCTGTTTTCACATGTTTAATAGCACATATGGGCTTCAGAGACACTCTCAGCTTCAGATTTTCTTTTATGACTGAAGGAAAGATGTGACCCCAAATGGATTGACACTATTCTGTAGGCAATGTATATTTAATTTGTCTAGTTACTTCAGTAAGAGGCTGACGGGAAGCCCACAAGTGTTATGCACACCTTTCTACATCCTTTTCACCCCTCCTACCATCCAAAAGCACTCACATTGCTGCAACAAAGATGTTAAGGAAAAAAAAAAAAAAAAAAGATGGTACCAATCCAAGACATTAAAAGAAACTTCTCACAATTGGTAGGGGATCTTCTCTGACACCCAGAACCCACCAGCTTGTGGGATTTGGGAAAGACCTTGACCATGAGAAATGTCATCACAGTTGACAGTCCAGGCATGAAGGGCAAGTGGGCCCTCTGGTGATTGTAGTGTGGGAAAAACCTGGCCAGTCCTACACCCAGGGGGACATTCACCAGGGGGTGGCCATCACTGGGCTCCAAGAGGACACGTCAGGCAAAGGGAAGAGACGCCCATGACCTTCTGCCACTGTCGCTCCAAGAAACGAAGGCTGGACGTGGGAAGATCCCAGTCACCACTCACCCCACCAAGGGGGTCTGTTGGAGGGGTTGATGCTGCCACCAGCACAGCTGCAGGCACACCAGGCCCAAAGACAATAAACAAAAGGACTTCACGCTCAGAGCCGGGACTGGGCATGGGGTTATGTGATTTTTGGAAGCCTTGCAAAAAGTTGTGTGTGACAGATGGAATTAAAAATCCCTTCGCGTTGCATGTACGCCCTGGCGCTACGAGGCAGCTCTTGCTAAGCACTTTGCTAGGTGGCTACCTGCTGTGCAGCTAGATCTAATCAGCGCTGAACATCTCCAAAGGAAACAGCTCTGAACAGTTCCATTGTTTTAATTTTTTTGCTCTGGGCTCACAAAATCCTGGTGCTCGCTCTCTCAAGTGTGAAAACTGAATATAAAGCAGATTGGACTCAGCTGTGGCTTAGCGGGCAGTGTGAGCTGCACATCAGTGATAGGCTTGCATATAAACCACTTGGCAGAGCTTCCAGGACCAGTCAATTCCTGGAAGGAAAAGCAGCTAATAGGTATGAAATACACTTTGCTTGGACCAGTAAGCACTCAGGCCAAATGTCTGACTGTCAGATTGATGTAAGTCATAAAGCAATGACTATTGAAAAGCCTTCTGGTCCTGAGCAGTCGCACCTGAACCCTCATTTCTCTGAAATTCATCTCCTTGATCAAAATACACTCTAGGGCTCAGCAGCTGAGATGTCTTGTGGCACAAAGTGTCCATTAGTCCCAGTTCAGCTGAAATTCCCACTCACTTCCCTGCTGTGCCAATTTGGACCCCTGTTTTACCTGCAACTGGCCAGGGTGACTGACTCCTGTGATGGATTTTCCCATATAAAAAGAGCATTTGTATACTTTCAACCAGTGTGACTTTTGGTTTAGATTCAGGGGGAAAAGCAAACTTTTCCTAACAGGGGCAAAGAGCGTGTCACCTCCATAACATGCTACATAAACAGAGTTTCCCTTCTGGCAAGCAAGACCCACCTGAAATATAGAGGAGCAGCGGCGAGCAAACACACTTAGAGGTGTGATGGAGCTACTGAGGGCTGCCCAGTTGGCAATGCCTGCACTCCAGCAACTCCCTCATCTGCTTTAACAACCAGAAAAGTCACCGTGGATAGGTACTCCTTGGCCCAAAGTACGACCATGCTTCTGCTCTAATTCCTGGATGTTCAGATGATGTTCCTCAGAGCTGCTTCTTTCGTATAATACAGGTATCATGAGCAAGTGTTAACAGCTTAATTCTTCCCGCTGTGGCTTTTTTTCTCTTGTTGTCCTTATCACCCAGGATGGAGTTATTTCAATTTAGGTTCTTGTGTTCAACAGCCTTATCAAGCTCAGAGCTGGTGAGAAAAATATCCTGAAGAATAATTATGTTGCAAAAGAAACTATAGGAAGCCTCATGTTGTCCTGCATCCAGGAAAACATCAAAAGTGCAGTTTTAGCATGTGGAGTTTAATTTAAACTATTTGGTACTTTGGAGTCAGATAAATTTGGATGAGTACAGAACTGGCCTGAGGATCTGAGATGGCAAATTTCCTAAATAAAGAATAGTGATCTTAATGGTTTATAAAAACCTCCAACGTGTTTTCATATTTTATCTTTTTCACTTATTGCTGTGATTAATGTTGTGCCACTGCAATGGTCCAGATAATAACCACATCAGAAGGAGCTCCTTTATTCATTTACGGATAGACATGACCCATGAGGCTTCTCAGAAAACATCTCCAGGTCACGGTCAGTTTTCCCCCATACTTCCAGCACAAGCATCTTCACCCTGCCACAGAAGGACTGCTTTCCCAGGAAGGGGGTCACTGCCTCCGTGACCATCATGACTCTTTGTAGCTGTTTTATGCCATAGTCCATGGTCTATCCAGAATGATGCAAAGGAACAAAAAAGGCAACCAGCTCTGCTGCTCACAGAGAACTCAATGCTAATTCATGATTCCACCTGGGCTGAAGACTTAAATTTCATTATGTGCTTTATAAACTTAAGAGTTTTAGAAATAACATATAATATTACTGGCTCAGAATGAATTTCCATCTAAAGGCAAAGCTCTGAAAGGGATATATTAAATCCAGAGAAATTCTGCTTCAAAAGCTCCATGCACTTCTGAACATAATATCCCAAAGTCATACTCCAAAGTTAAAATTTGATAAAAACTGGAAATTACTTGGCATCTCAGTATATTTGGAGATACTGAATAATAAAATGGATAAGATCCATGCCAAGAATAAGATGAATTTTCTCCATTTGTTTAAATATTTAAATTGTACAGAATGAAAAAGTGCTTCTCAGTATTTTTAAGTGGCATTTAAGTGGCAGACTGTTAGTGGCATTAGTTTATATGTCTCTATTTCTCCATAATTTTTTCCTCTGAGTTCAGTGTAGGTAGCTGAGTTCTCATCTCCTGCCAAATAAAGGTTTAGGTGTACAGCCGGAAACATCTATGTAGAAGACAGTTTTAACTGATTTCATGAATCTGCCAGCCATCAGAAGTCTTTTCCATTATCAAGTTCAGAAAAGATGTGTTATTTTTAAGACATTAGGTATTATACTCTGCTGTCATCCACAACTCGACATGCAGTTGTTTCTTTCAACAGAACAACTAAGAGAATTCTTTCTGCCATTTCACTCAATATAATTTCTCTCAAGATTTGTATTTTGGCTTCTTTTTAGCTGTTGTGTAGGTTTTATTCATGTCCTATCCTCTCTAGGGTGATAAATACACAAGATGCCAGGCACAGGTTATTGAAAACAGAACAAGAGAAATACAGCAGAGAGAAAAACATGTTTTCTGGGGTTTGTTTTTGAGGGGGAGTTTTGCAACTGGAAGAATGAACATTGGTTGACTTTGTTCTAAAGGCCACAACGAAAGAAACACGATGATGGTTTTTTATGAAGCCTGCAAACCGCATTATCTGAAATAAAGAGTTCTGCCTGAAACAAAATGGGGTTTCTTTGGAAATGCCTGCTGAAAATTAAATACTAAGAAGATGTCATTAGATGTGTTGGGCAAGGTCTTTTCCTAAGGCCACTTCAGCAAATAAAGGTAACTGGATTTTAATAGCCACCCTGGGGAAGGGAAAAAAACAAATATAGTCATTTCATCAGCATGTAACAAGAGCAATTAGTGATTTAGAAATAGGTGTGGCAGGGGAACAAAACACTGGACTGACAGAAGATACGTCAAGAATATGGAATAACTTGGAGGAAATCTGGAGAGTTACCAACAATGTTAAAACGGAGTATGCAAAAATAGCTGTGCTCCTACTCTGTCAGTTAACCCAGAAGTGTTTTGTGTGTACACACAGCAGGGCAGCCCTCTAATCCAATTTACAGAAGCAGGTGGGATTGGTTTGAAGAAAACAACGTGATTCCCTGATCAGAGAAGCATTCCAGGGTTGTGGTCAGTGTTGGCAGAGCCCAGGCACCTCTTCCTTCTTGGATCTTGAACATGGCTGAGTTATTTAGTTCCTTTATAGCTCAGTTTGCTTTTACCTGTAAACAAAGTAATTGTAGTTAGGTATCACCTCTGTAGCACCTCATTCATTGGTTTATAAAACACCTCTGAAGGAAAGGTGTGAAGAATATTTATTAACAGAGACTAAAATCCTCGAAGGCAAAAAGAAGACACTAATCAGAGTGTTAATAAGGCTTCCGGCAGAGTTAGATGATGTTGCTTGTCACGGAGGAGATTTTGGTCTTTGATTTTTGACATCACTATTTACAGTCAACTCATCTAATGCAGTCTGTTTTCTCTCTTTAAGAAAAACCGTAAAACCAGTTTCACAAAAATCCCAAGTTGCTGTGGGACAGCATCTCCTATTTTAACTTTTTTTCTTCTTCTTCCCTATTTGCAGTGACATTGAAGAGCCACAGACATAAAAATCCACCTCCAATTTAATGCAGAAATGGAGACAGATGCATTTTATTAGGAGATCATACTGCTCTGCAGAGATGAGAAAATATTTACAGATAGTTCAGCTGATCTTTTAAAGTGGCATGATTTGATTGCCATTGAATAATTATTATGAAAACATTTGCAAGGTTTTTGTTACCTACCTTCCCTTCTCTTCAGAAGATGTCTTTCTGGAAAAGATTTTTTTAAAAAATGGGGCGTAATGTAATACATGGCTATAACATAGATTGTTAATTTTTAGTGTAGCTGAATCACAGCATGCTTTGATTGAGAGGAGCCAACACAAACATGCAAAATATGTGCCTCTTTGAACAGGATACACCACATCCTGCATTTGGTAGCCAAAGGTTCCAGTTTGCATCACAAATGTAGTCCAAGATCTCTCTCTCCTTGAGGTATGTACCTCAGAAAGTGCCAAATCTGCAAGACACACTGCCTTTTTTTTTTTTTTTTTAATTTCTTTCTTTCATTCTTTCCTTTAAAAAAAAAAAAGTTTAATCATTTGCTTGTTTGGGTTTTAGTAGAGACTCAGCAGGTGATTGAAAGAAAGGACTGCATTGTCAGGAGGGACTTTGATTAATCAGAGACTTGATCGTTTGATTAATCGTCCCAGAAAGAGCTGACTCCAGCAAAAGTGCCCCAGCCAACATGTAAACACGTCGAAAGAACATTTTCAAAATACATAAAGACAAATTGCAGTTCAAAGCTACTCTTACTGGCCTGTTGATTTGACTGCTAGAAACAAAACCCTTTCTGCCTGGTTGATAGAAACCAGACCTTCCACGGGAGGAAACAATTGACTTCAGGTCCTTTCAAATTTTGAATAAAAAGAGCTTGACATTTTCTTTTTTAATTATTTTTTTTATCTTCTCATTCTTGTTTACAGCAATAAATTACAGTCCTTAGTCTTTTTATAAGGAAAGTTAAGTTTCCTCTCATTTTCAAGCAATTTATGACATAAGTTTAAGATCTTCAGTTACATAAGGGCTCTGCAGAGCTTCCCAGCAAAGCATGAATTATCACAGTGAGGGAGCAAACAAAACATTGTGCTGTGCATTGCCCAGTCATCATCGCATTTTACCTGCCATATAATGGTACCCAGTAGGAAACCTGGAGTTGGAAAAGTACTCAAAAAGTCTGCCTGCTTGCCTAGCAATCTCATCATGTAGAGGAAAAAAAAAAAAAAAAAAAAAAAGTGGAGGTCATAAAAACTCTTTCTTGTCATGGAAACACACGGTGAGCTGACCGTAGTGAGCTGCATGGTGCACATAAGCACTCAATAATGTTTTTTCTCAAGTTCAGGAAAGCCCATATACATGCTGAAGACCAGCCCTGTTCAGAACGGCATGTGAGGAAAGTCAGTAAAAAGCAGAATTAGTATTTTGCAGGAAACTTGGGGAGGGCAGGAAACAATTTCCTTTCCAGAGCAAAAAATAAAATTTTCCTACAGATTGTGCAAAACAGGGAATACAGGGAGAAAGCTGAATGTTTCCAATGTTCAAGCCAGAAGCAATGGGTTTGGTCTTCTCCCCGCACTACCTGGGGAAATCCCTGCTTTGCCAGTGCCGTACCCTCGTGGGCTGCCTGAGCGCAGGCTCAGGCACGGAGACACAGTAGCCTGGCAGCCACCAGCCCAATTCCTTCACAATCCAAATACTCTAAGTGGCTTAACCACTGCTTCTTATCACAGGCCTCAGCCCAGGGTGAATCGGCTGTTTTTCATGTCATCAGCAATACAGGAAAGAATCTAAAGAAAAAAGTTGGTTCGAGTCAAACCAAAAGGGAGACTACTTTGCTCTTGCCAATGCACGCCTGCAACCTCCCAGCTCCACCAGGAGCAACCCAGCAATAATCCTGAGTCAACTGAAAGCATTTGGCTCAAAAAGGAGCAGATGTAGACTGAATGAGGTATGTTTTTCAGCCCAAAAGAAAACTTAAAAAGAAAAGATAGTGTTATTTACCAACTGTTCAAAAATATACATGAATTGTGAGACTAAACAATCAATGAAAGTTAAAATAATCTTTAAGCAAAATTCTGGAAAAAAATGTTTTGACACTTCCAAAAGTAAGTGTTTCATTTTTCAGAATTCTGAAACATTGCATCTTGTCTTTTAACTTCCTTCCAACGGCCACCACCCATCATTTTGAGGCCTAACACTTGATTTTGAAATAGAGATTGTCCTTCTCAAGCTGTCATTTTTAATGCATTTACTGATCCAGCTGCAAGGGTTGCAGCTACTTGTTCTCATTTCAGCATAACGAGTGGGGTACGATCTGGACAAATTGTCTTGACCATGCAACACTGCAGCGTAGCACTTTTGGTGAAGAACAATCAGTGCAACCAATTTGAAAAGAATCCACAAGTTGACAGTGCTTAATATTTGCTGAAATATGAACAGACAAAAAAAAAAAAAAAATCCCAAATGTTTTGCTAACAAAAAAGGAGACATACTAAAACCTATTGGATGCTTTTGTAATAATTGATTTGTAATATATATTTTTGCTTTATTTTGCTTTATTTTGCTGTATCTTATCTTCACTACATTTTATTTATCATTAATTATCCCAGCTTTGTCAAAGACCTTGAATCTCAACCCTGAATTCTAGCAAAACACCACAGAGAGCTAAAATTACCAGCCTCTCCTCCCTTCAGCTACAGAGCCAAGAAATGAAGATCTGCTTTGCTTACACCTTCCTTAGTGGCAACAGAAATCCAAAGGCTATTCCTTCCCTCTTGTATATATCAATCGTAAGTCCTTTGCAGTCATTCTCATTCCCTATCCACCCATATTTTAATTAATGAAATCAAAAGACCATCTACTAAAATAAACCAGACTTAATGAGGGAAGAAAGTCAAAACAAACAGGCACTGTTTACTTCCTTTCCACTGGCTTGCCAAGAAATGAGCTCCGCATCCAACATTATCGATTCATGTCAGAAATATTAACCTCTCACAGCATCATGAAGAGTAGCATCTGGATTGGAAAGGTGAGGGGGGGACAGGCGTGCAGTGGAATGAAAGCAACCTGAGTTCATGGGTTGGTGGATATCTTCACCCCCACAGGTAGTGTTTATGTCCTGTCGATAAATACCACAGATGGAAATGTGATGTTCAAGGTCTCACATTTGGTTGTGGCTCCAGCTCTCAGCGGAGAGGGGATGGGGAGTGCCACACATGTGGTGTGTCCTCCAGAAAGTGCTACTCCAAGCCACATCTGGAGTTCCTGGCTCATAACACTGAAAGACGTGGTACCGTATGAGCATAAGTAATATAATTCAGCTGTTATCTACCACTGACCATCAGTATGAAAGAGCTCGGATTTGGTGGCCACCACAGCAAAATGTGACACCATTCATGTGATTGAGTTTGTAAGGAAAGGAGGCATCAGACTGTCCCCAGAGCAGGTGAAAACATGCAGAGACATCTAATCTGAGAATCACCTTCAGCAGTTACAGCTCTTCACACAAACACCTCCAGCCTTTTGGAATATTTTATGTGAAAGATTTTGTTACTGAAAAAGCAGTTTTCCCAAAACCAGAAGATTCAATCCAAAAGTATCATTTTCAATCACAAGAGCTTTTCTTTCACAGAAAAGGATTTTAAAACAAAAACAAACTAGGGCCTAGGTAAGCTTTCTTTTTTAGAAAATGGAAGCATTACAAGCTTTCCCCTCCCTGTCTTTAATTGATGGCTGTTCCTCTTTCATCCCTGCCCCACCTTCCTTTCACCACTGACTGCACTGACAGGCTGTTTGGCTGGTGGCGTTGGGGTTTTTTTCCATTTTCCTTTGACATCTTCACAGTATTTCTCCAACTTCTGCAACACGTAGGGGAGCTGCATGAACCCCTGTAGGACCCACCTTCAGCTGTGGTACCACCCTGGGAAACAGAAGCAACTTGAAGGTCTGCAATTTTTCTTCATAAAACCCCGTTTTCCTCCTTTTCAACTTGTTCTGCAACTATTATTGCAACACTGCTGGTTTTCAGCAGCGCCCTTTGTTATCCCCCTGTTTGCTGACGAACAAAGAGGAAACTGGATGGCTTCTGCAAGTTGGAGTGGGATGTTGGCTCCCCATTCACTGCTTCAGATGTGAAGCTGCTAACAATGAACAATGGTAACACACTGACTCCCTGTTGCTTTTGTGCTCCATGTGGTGTGTGAATGGGGCCAAGAGCATGGACATGGCTCTGGGACAGGGTATTTTGGTTTCCTGCCTTTTTTGTCCAGCGCAGAGCAGAAGCCAGAGCATCCACAGGGGTATTCCTTTGCTACACTCGGTGGCATCTGCCCCTCAGGGGCTGTTTTGTCGCTGAGAATATTAAGAGCATTAAACAGAGGAAGAGAGCGATGTGCATATGCCCCATTAACTCCATCTGGCATGACCTACTCCCTTCTCCTGGCAAACAGCAGCACAGTGCTGCAGCACCTCAGTCTCTGCACCTTATGCTCCAGGAGCCACAACCTACCGGAGAATGGTCCTGGCCCCTGAGCACTGACTTTGTGCCCTCAGTGTTGCTTCTGGGAGTAAATATCCCACCAGCCAAGCCACCGGCAGCTCCTCAGTGTCCAAACAAGTAGACAGGTACTACAGTTGCAGAGTTAGAGGTGGCCTTTCCACCTGGGCTTAAAACCTGTTGTTAGTCTGAACATTTGCAGCCGTGGGGATAAACACAGGACTGCCTGGAGCCAAGCATTAAATCCATGCTCACATGCAGAATAAATAAAGAATTAAATGTGGTGCATAAATAAATACAAATGTTAAGCAGCATGGAAAATAACACAGCCTTCTCTGTGTCCTTCCGCTGGAGGGGCCTCGGTGAAAGAGCCCACCCCATCTCAGCTCCACGCCAGGCTGCTGCAATCAAAGCCAGAACACAAATGTCCTTTTTTTTTTTTCCTTTTTCTCAGATCTGGTCCCTAAATTCTCAGTTTACATGGCTGACAGAGGTCAGCACAAATAGTGCAGAGCCAGGTGTGATGCGTTTGTGCAGAAATGAAGCCAACTAGGACAGTCCTCTCATTCCATTAGTCCAACACGTTGGTAAAGTCATAACAAAAAATGCTGACTCTCTCACCCTGATTTTTTTTTCCAGATTACAAGACACAGTGATTTATCTGGGTTTCTTATCCCAGTTTCATAGAGATGTTTATTTCTTCACTGTTCTTTTTTCATTTTCTTTTCCATTTTTCCTTTCACTCCCTTGACTGCAAGCCAGGGCGTCAGCTACGAATTCAATATATATATATATATATATATATATATATATACATGAAAAGTTCAATATACATATCTTTGCAGAAATGCCTTTCAAGTACCAGCCTTCCAAACAGAACTGTCCTCCCCAAAACTAAAGCAAGCTAGCAACTAGACCACATCGGACCCCTCTTTGATCTCACACCCATTGTATCCAAACCTAGCACAACCCATTTCAATGGCATCCACATCAGCAGTTATTTCTGATTCGCTTCTGTGTGTGTTGAATCAAAGCCAAGTCCCTCTTGCTTATGAGGGTGGCTACTTTCACCTATGATATTTTGACTAAGGAACTTGAGCAATAAACAGATGAGAACCAGCCACTCTACATGTCAACCTGGCATGGGACACCAAATAGGAGCAGTTCTGTGCCCACTGTACATGCCGGACCTAGCAACTAAACCTTAAAGCCCAAGGGTGCTCTCTAAAGACCTCCTTAGTTGAGACCTCCTTGTTCACTGGAGACAAGCAGAGCCTCAAGATGTTTTTTGACAGGGAGTTGGACTAAGCTTTTCCACTTGGGCTGTCCAGACTCTGTACTCAGTTGTCTCAGCTGAGGGTTTGGCACACAGGCCTGGTAGCCGTTGCCCCAGCCACCCTCTCATTGTCTGTGGCATCACCCATCACCAGCATGACATAGCCAGGGAGCAAGACACTCCTAGTCACCCAGGTGATACTGAGAAATGACTTACACCTGAGTCTAGGCTAAATAATTGGTATACAGAATGGACTTTTCAAATGGCAAAGTTGTTCTCTAGTCCCTTGCAAATGTAGCCCTTATACTCTGCTCATAGCACAGTTATTCCTCAAAGGCAACAGGGCTCAGGGTAGCCCTTCAACAAACTCTGCAGATGCCCCAGGAGAGCCAGTGGTGCCTTTGGAGACATAGCTGAGCGTCTCTGGAGTGATGGAAAGCCATGCTACCTCTGCTTGTCCCAGCACAGTTCATCCCAAACCCCACCATACTGCTCTAGCGTCTCAAAATCCTCACCACACAGGCGCCACTAGGGAACCTCTTTAGTTTGCATGAAGACATTTGTGGATTTCAGCTGAGGATTTTGGGTTTTCAGACATTTGGAGGATGATTTTTGCAGCAATTAGCTATCAGATCTGTTTCCATTTTCCTAATTGCCTACGAATTTCACAGTGAGCAACACAAAAGCCATTAGTGGTCAGTCACAGTAGATTCAGAACACATTTATAATTGAAAGGATTATTAACTAAGATTTGTTCATGGTGACATCCAAGCTCCACTAACCACTTCCCAAGCACTCAAGAAGGGATTATGTCTATTTAGAGTCACTCAAAATTTCAGGGGTGCAATATCTCACAGTTAGGGAGGGTTTTTTTGGCCCATAGGCTTTTAATTACATCTTATGCATAGACCTTAATAAAACTTGAATATAATTGAATAAGATGAACTTTCTATTAATTGTGAAGCAGCACATATGGACTAGAAGTGCTATCAGATCCCACGTCTCTATAGGAACAAAGGAGCCTTTCCAAGGGTACCACACGGATGCTGTGTAATTTCCAGTGTGCAAGGTTATGATGTGAGTTGTGTGTGACAGATCAAGGGAACTGAAAAGGCCAAGCTTCCCCACTGTAGCAGGGTCCCTGTTTAGTGATTTCATAACTCCAGCTGGACCTCTTTTGGCAAAGGAAAGGATTTTTATGAGGGAAAATGCTATAAATCTGCTGTCGCTAAAGGCCATCAGACACCATGTGGCATGTTCATGATATCACCAGTGTGCACCAGTTTTAAAACAGAGGTTTTAGCCATAAAGCTGCCAACCAGGAAAATCACATATGAGAGCACTGCTGAACTTTTAACAGTGAAACATCCCTTTGAAAACCCTTCCTCTTCCTGCTCATTCTCAACCCCAAAGCTTTGGAGAGATAGAGAAGGGAAAAATGGTGTATGCTTCAAAGTCCTGTGATAAACATCCCAAGATTAAAACAAAGCCAAATTTTGTGTCCCGTTGCTGAGCAGAAACAGCTGTCACTCAGCAAAAGCATTTGCTTAATGATGAGGGAGCCAAAAAAAAAAGCCCCTTCCTTAAAGAAAAGCAGTGTATCTGTCTCTTCATGTTTGTTTTGCCCTGCCCTGAGTTAAAAATCAGGAGGAATCAGTGCAACATGCCAGGTAGGAGTCAGAGATGCAAATCTAGCAGGGTAAGGGTGAGCTACAGAATCGTAAATTCCTTGCCTTAACTGTTTGTGACAATTGGTAGCAGACAAATGTTATATATCTTCGGCAAGCAGTTCTGCAGGACGCAGATTTCTGTTCTGCTCCAGTTACTGTGGCCTTTCTGACCACCTTCTTGAAAGAGTTTTTCCCTGCATATCAAGGAAATGCTCCAGGCTGGGAGGAGAGGGGAGGAGTCAGAGCTGGGCCAGGCCACTGAAACCCTCTGACATGGACTATAGCAAACGAAGGCAAAACATAAGAAGCCTCAGGGGACTCGGAGCTCCACGAGGCAGAGATTTTGTGCATTGATACCTGCAGACAAAATCCTGATTGTAGACACCAGTTCAGTGCCAGAACACTTTTCCGCTAGGAGACTTTAAATTTATGCTTCTAGTAGGGTTGAGAAGTTCACAGAAAGGTCACATTCATCTGCTTCTTTGCACTGTAATGCAATACCTCTCCCAGTGATTTTAATTAGGACCCTCACAATTAATTTGTTTCCCCATCACATTTGTATTTTCACTTCTTATCACAAGTAGAAGAAATGTTGCTGCAGTCGCTGCCTTCCCTACCAAAGGAAAATGAAGACTCATTACTTACGTCAATAAATAAAGGGTTATTCACCCTACCCCCCTACACCCTGGGCTTTTGCACACAGATTGAAGATAATTGCTCATTTCAGCTGGCTGCACAATGCCCAAGCATCTTTGATTTTGGAGGTTTCACCTTGTTATCTCCCTGCCTGCTACTGGAGTTCAAACCAGCTAGCTACGTGTGTGCAGAGCAAGCTTTGCATGTGCTAAGGTATGGGTAGGTGGGTGAGAGCAGGAGAGAGAGGGGAGAGCATTGTTACAATATTGATATCATTTATATGGTGCCACGACTAAAAAGGACAATCAGCGATGTTTGCATTTCCCATTGAAGAGGCTGACAGTTGAGTCTTACTCAACTCCTGTTGAATAAAAAACGGAATATTTGCATCTTGGAAGATAAACATACTGTGATTGGGAAACTCCCTTCTAATAATGAAACACACGGAGGGAAGATGTTTTCTGCCTGTTTTGCTGGGTGCAGGATAAGAACGTTCAGTGCCTAAAATGCATTCAGTTCTCTTTCTGCTCCTACACAAAGACTAAGTCTTCTAACCTGTTCACTTTTCTCAGTGCACAGGTTTGTACAATGCAAATGGTTGAGAAGATTGCACAATTTCACCTTGCAGAACTTAGCAGAAAAGTTTCAATACATTTTTTTGATCCAGTCACAAACTGCATTCTGCACTATGGCCGTGATGCATTGGCCACACATCAGTGGATTTCAGAGAGCTTTTAGATAAAGCCCATTCACAGGACAAATAGACAGGCTTTCTGCTCTTGCCACTTCACAGGGACAGCTCGCCACTTTGGGGTTCAGAGACATGCCCATAAATTTGGCTAGCAACATCCAGAGTCCTCCTGCTTGCACAGCTAGTATTTAGAAACTGTCACGTAGTGGTGGTGGCCTGCCCAAGCTTGCTGGGAGTTCCTAAGGAGAGAAGGAGCTTTGAATCATTTCAAACTGAGCTGATACAACATTGTCACATTATAGTTTTTCATCACTCTGTCCTGCCCTGTAAAAGTCTTACTCAGGTTTCTTTGCTTCTCCCAGATGAGTAATGTTGAGCTATACAGAACGCTTGGAAAGAGCTTTGGATAGAGAACAAGACATTTTCAAAATTATGCGGTGCATGATCCAAATCTCTGAAACGTGGGGGTAGAACAAGTAATCCCTTCTCTTACATGAGTACCAGATTCATTCATCTGTTGAGGTCTCATAAAAGGCATGAGCCGGCTGGCTACAAGGCAGCTTTTTGGGTCTCTCTGTCTACAGTGGGGATAAGCCCATGAGAAATCATACAGAAACTCTTGAGAGTTTTCCATGAGGTCACTTCAGAGCTGTCCTCACCGAAGCAGGAGGATGTATGAGTTTTAACATTGACAGTGTGTACCTACTAATGCTAAATGCTGAACATCCTTAACCCTTTCTGGTAAATGGGTGTTTCTACACTGGGCAATGAAGCAGGGAAAGGAGATGCCTGACTGCCGTCATTGCAAGAGGCCAGGTAGCTTGGTGCTTGCAATAACAATCAGGGACCTTCCACTCCTAGTTTAGGAGAAGATTTGGTCATCACCAGAAGAAGAAGAGGCTGAAAGTACTTTGTTGGAGCTCTGTACAGTTGGCACCAGTAGGATTAAGCTCAAGAGTTGGGGAGAGAATGCAAATACACTGGGCACATTCTTAATACTGGCTAAAATAGCACAGACCTGGACCCTCTCTCAAGCCATCACATCCTGATGCCTGCGAACAATCCATTGCTCTGTCAGTTGGCCTGAAGGGAGAGAAGGGACAACCTAAGCACATTAAGTCATAGTGAATGAGGTTTTTAACATAATATATTTCCATATTTCAGAGATCTGAGGATGGGAAAGAGATTGAACCTACGCGACTTTCTAAGCAGCCTACACAGCTTGTTGACTACTAGGAGGAATACCTGACATCATGTCAACAGTCAGAAGTTTGGTGGGGAGCAGACTGCAGTCACCACCCAACACAACTCCTGCAGGACAACTGACATCAGCATTCCCTGAAACTGGAATTACTCAGCCAGCAGCAGAGGTAGTGAGTGCAGACAGCTGGTTGGCCTTCAGGATGAAAGCTGGCTCCTATTCCCTTGGACTGGACCTTGCCCATTACTCCACCTGTGTGCTCTGCTGCGAATGTCTTCCAAGCCTTTCTCCAGCTTTGGCTCTTTTACTGTGTCCTGTTCTAGAGGCTCTTAAAAGGTATTGGCCCAGAGAGGTATCCAGTGCCAGAAATATAACAAACTAGCAGGCAAAAACTGAGGTGTCAAGAAAGAATGAACCAAGGAAAACAAAAGAGAGCATTGTGACCAAAGCCAAACCTGCCCTATCTCGAAGCAGTGGGTGCAACAACAGTGCATCTGTGATAATACTGTTATGCATACTGATAAATATCAACGGCCAAATACAAGTACCAAACTGTTGCAGCACAGTCCTTCATAGGCTTTCAGCATACATTCAGCCCTCCATTATCTGAGAAAATGAGGATTAAGGATTATCCAGACAAATTAAAAATGCAAATGTTACCTACTATTTCTGTACCACCCCACTAGCATCCCACAGAGTCAGCTGACTCTGCAATTCTTCTCAGCTCTTGTGGCTCCAGGAAGGTTTATTAACTTTGCCACAAGACTGCACACTGCACAAACATGTTCCTGGGTGCTCCTTGACCCAGGCTACCTCTGGAAGCAGTGGAGTTGCAGGTGGGCAAAGCCATTCCTGGGCTAATAAGTTCTATAGAAATAAGATCACCGTCTCAATAAGACACTTTGTTGCCTGTGGCTAAGTGTATTTTTTAACAGTTACCTCAATGAGTATGCTTTAGAGAGGTCTGTGTTCTGTGCCTACCTGCCATGACAATAAATATAATTTCTGTTGATATATTTGCTCAGGTTTGGCATCTCCTAGTGCAGTGCCCATAATGCTTGTGCCTTTCACATCTGTGCCCGCAGAAGACTACGTCAGGCATCCCTGTCTATCTGTAGTGCAGGCTACCAAAAACCTAACCCAAGTACTTGGTCATTCTCAAAACAGGAAAGTAAGAATTACAGTGCATGTAAGCCCCATGGGGCATCACCTCAGTCATCTTCATGAGAGAAGATCTCATAGGTGCAAGCACATACTGAGAAGGAAGTCAATGTGAGGGATTAACCTGGCCTACATCAGGAGTCTGAAGGAGTACATGACCACTGCAGAAGCAAAATAGGCTGCTCTGACACAGAGTAAAGATGAGGAGTGGAAAAATCATGATCATCTGAAGAAGGAGTTGTTGAAGATCAACATTGCCAAAAGAAAAACTCATTTGGAAGACCTAATGGGTCCCACTGTCAATCAGCAACAGACCATTTTCCTGCCCAGGGAAAACTCTGAACTTGTAACCTCCAGGCTTAGCTAGTAAGCAAATGTTTGCACAAAAGCACAATAACAATTGTTTAAAGGAAAGATGTAGCAATCTACATGAAACTTTGAGTAGCAGATAAAATTTGTTCCTAACTATTTGCGGTTCACAACACTTCAGATCTATTGTAAGCACTTTATGACCATGAAAAATGTCATGTTGTCACTGCACTAAGCCCTGCAGTCATATTCTAAAAGCACGATCCATCACTTGAGTTGAAGAAAAATATCTTGTAAGGTTTGGCACTGTGAGGTTCATGGCACATATCCTGTCTCAGAGAAGATGGTGACACCCATACTCACCAGCCAGTCTACTACAATATACCGGATAGTCTGACAAACTATTCTGTCTTGTTCTTTTTCAAGTATCCAAGCCCGAAAACACGACCATTGAATGGTTCTTCTAAACTGTTTCCTCCCAAAGTAACATTCAAGCAACAAATGCAATGTGGCACTCTGTCAAACTATATCCTAATACTTATTTACAACAGAATTGCTCTGTGTGGCTAACTTAGAGGTGACATTAGACAACAAATACAGCATTTTGCTGTGAGTAAGAAAGTGTCCAAGCAGAGTTTTACTGGTGCAGCAGGAATTAACTGGTCTGGTTTAGCGGCTTCAAAAAGAAATGCAATCTGAGTATGAGGAAAACATGCAAAATTTGAAGGCAAATTAGTCTCAACCCAAATGCAAATCTAAAATTTTTGGTGTTGGCCAAACTCTCTCTCTCAAGCTCATTAATGCTGATGGTGCACATTTCTCATCTCAGAGTGTTACAAATCATTTAGCATGGTTTCAGTGAGAGACAGAGTTATAGTTGTGTAATATTACTGCTTTATCTTGCATTGCCAAACTTCTCTTCTCCCTCAACCTCCATTAAAAGAGCTTCCAAAGACTTGTTTCTCTGAGCTCTCTTAATAGTTCTTTCCCTCCAGTATGTAAATGCCAGGTTTTGAGAGCTGTTTTAAAGGCCTTCAGGTTGGGATGAGGTTTGAGGTTCAGCATTTGACAGAGAAGCAAACACATCAGCATCTCAGGTATTTACTGGTTGGATGGAGAGTTTGCTCCTCAGTGAACCCTCAATTGAAAGTATGCTAACGACCAGAGACTTTAGATATATGCCTAAAAAAGTAGCTATTTCTGTCCTTGAGTGATTACCGGCACCAGTGGTCACTCAGTGACCTGGAAAATTTCCAAGTCCTTGAAAGACAACATAAAGGGGAAAAAAAATGCTACTCTACCTTAAAACAGATCAAATCAAGTAGTAGCAGCCTTACTAGAAGAACAACTAAACGCCAGCTGTGCACAGGTCCCCTCATGGCCCAGCTGCATCTACATTCAGCACACACTATTCAGCACGCTGTTCTGGGAAAAGGTGTGAGCTGATTTCTGGATTTAGCTTTCAGGTCAAACCCCACTGTAACCACAGGGCAGATCCCATTGTGTAAATCTGCTGTGGTCACCTAACTGGTAATTTCATCTTTACTGGAATGCATCATGTTAGAGGAGGGTGTAACCTGTTGCAAGCATGTGCCCATTCTGCATGGGCTCAACACGATATAGTCAAGCTTCTTAGGCAGTAGATGAAAAGTAATAACAAATGTTAAGATTTTTCACTAACGTCTGCTCTAGTCTGTAACCTGTACTCAACTAAGAAGAAAAGCAAAATTTAGCAGTAGAGCAAGGACCAAACACAAGTGAATGATGTTGAAGCTCTCTAGTGAAATGCTTTTCTTTAAGTTGCATTATGTGCATGATAAACTGAATCAGCTCTGAATTCCTGCTCCAACTGGATACGAGGCAGGGGAGTAATTAAAACAGCATAAAACAGTAGACTATGTCAAGAGTAATCAAAATTTACAAGCTCAATAGATAAAGGTTGTGTTTTTTCCCAGAAGCTAAAGAGTAAAGCTATCAGAGCATTAGAGGACACCAACAAAAATGTAAGCATTTTCACTTATTTTACAGAAGACAGCAGCAGAATTATTCAGAACTACCAAACATACAGCACTCTGCCCTGGCCTTGTTGGCAGATGGCCATGAAAAAAAAAAAAAAATCACACAAAGATTTCAGTGTACAGAGCCCCAGACTGCGATGGTGTGAACCGGAGAAGCACCAGGGACCAAGCAGGGGTAGGAACTCGTAAGACTTGTTGGCCCTTAGGCCGTATTGCAGCAAATAAACTGCTCAGACAAATAAGGACCCGTGAGAATGAGGAGTCTCTGTCTCCATTTAATATATTTGTTCTAAGGTGAAGTTGTACAAACTGTCCCTCCGCTGCCTCCTTAGAGGTGCTGAAGCCAGCCCAGATAAACTAAAGCTAGTAACAGGGCAAACGGAACATTTGCTGCCTTTATTGCTGGCTTCTATTACACAAATTAAGTCTTATGAAAGACAGCATCATGCTGAGGATATAAGGTATCAAATGAAGCCAGTCTAAGAAACAGGATTTTCCTAAAACCAGATTTTTCAGTTTTGAGGTTTTCAATAAGAACAAGTTTTGTTTTGTTGCTTTAATTAAAAATTCCATTTTAACTAATAATTCTTTTTCTTCTGGGAAAAATAGCCCAAAATATAAACCAGAAAGAACTGCAGTGAAACAATACAAAGCAGATATATCACGTATCATGGAGTGTAGGGATAGGACAAGGGGTAACAGTTTTAAACTGAAAGAGGGCAGATTTAGGTTAGATTTAAGGAAGAAATTCTTCCCTGTGAGGGTGGTGAGACACTGGCACAGGCTGCCCAGAGCAGCTGTGGCTGCCCCCTCCCTGGAAGGGTTCAAGGCCAGGTTGGACGGGGCTTTGGGCTACCTGGGCTAGTGGAAGGTGTCCCTGCCTGTGGCAGAGGGGTGGAAGTAGATGGTCTTTAAGGTCGTTCCATCCCAAATGGTTCTATGATTCTATATATTTTTGTTCCCAGTTTGATTCCTGGTTGTACGCATCCTAGGAGAATCTATTCCATATTCCGAGCAGGTGAACTCAAACAAGTGGGAAGGCACAAGCTGGGTTAGTCATGGAGCAGGAATAACCACGGAAAATTAATGGTGTTCCTCTCCTGATGCCTTGAGGTTGAGAAGATGCTTTTCTGGAGGCTAACACACAATCAGCTGGTCTCTATACCAGAATAACCAGTGAAATCTAATATTGACTAGATTGAGGATGTCTGCCTAGAAGATCCAAGCATTCCTTTTAGTCCCAAACTCTACAATCCAGATCTATAAATGAAACATCTGAGAGGAATGCAGCATCTTGCCATCAGCAATGGGTCTTCCACTGACAGTTGGTGATCAAAAGCATCATTCCACTGTGCAGTCCTCTTCCATATTTCACCCTGAGGTGCATGAACACCATGGAATCAATCCTGCATACTCTTCGCTTATGGGCTGGGGCTCAGTTCCTAGAAAAGGTTGTTTCAGCCTCACCACAGTGTCCTATACCCCTGACCCCTGTATCAGCCCTGGGCCTGGCCCTTAACTCCAGGCTCACCATGCCAGCTCCATAGAAGCTCAGGCATGGGCAAGGGGAGCCAGGGGTGCAGAAAGACCCTTCCATGCTGAGCTCCCAGGGCCAGGATCTGGCTGACTCCGTTTAACCATTACTGTATTTGTGTTGCAGTAGCACCTAGTGGCCAGGGCTATGAAAATACAGAGCAAAGGAAGCATTTTTGCCAAAAAACTGAATACAGTTAAGCTTAACCAAGAAACAACAGGTGGTCATATGTGACTGATGCAGCCAGTACGAGGTAACTCAAGTTGACTCTAAAGGCCTAATTCTCATGTGAAAGTGAGAGTAAAAATAATTTACATCCTGTGCTTGCTGGCTCAAGAGACTTTAGTATAAATAAGAATCCAGTCCTAAATTCTCAATGGGATCCAGGCTTCAAGAAGGATTTCAGCTTGAGAAGGGGTCTGGGTTCTACTTTGCAGTGTGTGAACAGCTGAATGGGCAGTTCATATTATTTTAAGAAATGTCATGATGGGTTTGGTTTGGTTTTTACCTTTAATAACTTCACCCTGCTTATTAGGCTGTAATCAGGGGACCCGTTAATCCTGCTGAGCTAAGATCAGCACAAATCATCCCACCAGAAACACACACTGGAAAACTCAGAATGCAGGAGGAAGAGGTGTTGCTGAAGAGCATGAATCATACAAGGAGAGCTACCTCTGGGAAAAAAACCCGTTGTTGTACCCTTTCTAAAAAAAAAAAAAAAAAGAAGGTGGTGGTTCTTTCTCACTGGCAGTACAACTGTCTAATTCAGACATGCAGAACCCAAAAGCAAACCAAGACCAAATAAAGCATCAAGACAGGAGGAATGTATCTGATTGGCTAAATTCCCCTTTGCCTTTTCGTTGTTTGGGCAGAGCTGGGAGAAATAAATGTCATGCGGAAACACATGGAAGCAGGTCCTGAAGTCACTTCTCTGAGCTCCTAAGATGTCCTGCTGAACAGGATTAGAGTGAAAAATCAGAAGGTTTTCCAAGACAGCACACGGTTCACTTGACACTATGAGCTCAGTCTATGCTCTTAAGTTAGCTCAGGGCTGGAAACCACATTTGGGTCCAGCACAGCCTAACTGGACATACTGTCATATTTTGGCTTGCTGTCTGGATGAACCAGCTGACTCTGGGGTGGGGAAACCAAACAGTTCACATTCAAACCCAGTCCCCATGGAAGAAAAGGACAGGAGCCACTGTCAAACTCAAGCTCAGAAACAGTTACCAAGAGGAGATTAGCTTCAGCCAGTGATAAGAAAAGTCATCATTCCTTGTCCTGCCATGCATTAGCCTGTACCAAGAGGAACTATCGGTCTTTCAAAGCCAACAAACAGATTTCCATGTAGAAATTCCCTGCCATGGAAAAGATAAATAAAAATAATTTATGTCAGGGACTTGGAGAATGAAAAATAGTCAATGTCAAGGGCGCTTCTATTGGAGAGGGATAAACTGGGCTAAAATGCACACAGCTTATATCAGTTCTGGGTCTAAAAGGGAGTTATGTAAAATGGGCCACCACTGAGATATCTCGAAAATGTACTCTAGAAATTATTGCAAGAATCTACTTTCTTTTGCTCTGGTTATCTTCTTTTGGTAGAAAAGAAAAAAATGGAGAGGGAGAAAACTCCACATTTCTTATAGGAGCACTCTCATTTAGGATTCTTTTATTAGGGATGAAAGAAATGTTCAGAGGGAAAATGAGCTCATTTCTGTCATCTGCTGCCACCATCTGCAAACCCAGCAGCAACATCTTTGAAATTTTAAATTATTAAATCCACTCACTTCTCTGGTTTCTGCCTTCCCTCCCAGTGTGGTGGGCTGTGTGAGCCAGTAACAGGGAAGCTGGCCTGGGAATAAGGACCCAAAAAGGGCCCGTACAGACACAAGCTCACCTGTCATTGCTGTCATCAGCCTACCCCACCAAATAAATTAATTTTTCCTCCATTTCTCTTTCTGTAGATTGGCTACGTTAACTCTTTCTCTGCACAAGGTTGTTCTGTTATTTCAGAAAGATGGTGCTGGAATGATCTTGGTGACCCAGGGTCTCTGGGGAATGGAGCACAGAACTATACAGGAGCAGAGCCCATTTTTGCCCGATGATCAGGTGCTTTCTGACATGTGAGCTCGTCTGTTGCTGAGCGCGGAGCTTGAGAAAGAAGGAGAGATCGCATAACACTGAATGTCCAGCCTGGGCAGTAAAGGTTTCAAAACAAATACTAGTAATACAGCATTTTTTCATGCCCCACTGGTTCCAACTAGGACTGGGACCAGATGTGCCAATTTTCAACAAGAAAGGCTACTCATGCTTTTCTTGGCACAGCTTGAAGCAGCAAGTACCACAAATCCTATTTAATATAGTGCCTAAATGCCACAGACCTATTTGTTCGAGTTCTCTCTCTTGGTTTTTCAAGCTTAGCTGGCTCAGATAACCATCTGACCTCCAAGGCCCAATTCAGTCACAACCCTACCTCCCACCCTTTACAACTGCACCCATCGCTAATGTTTTCCTTTTAGAATGGGTTTCTTCCTATGTTTAATGATTGCCTTGCAAACAGAGTTTACACGGATGAAGTGCAGACACTTCACAATTTTTGAGTTCAATTGAATTGCATTTTTAGTCCTGAGATACAGATCGTTAAGCATTTTTTAGGGTTTGGAGGCATGTTGGCATTCCAGATTAGCAAGATGGGCACAGGTGCTACTGACAGATGTTTAGTAAACTGTTCACATATCTGAAGATAAGGGATTTACTATCCAGAATATCCATGGAAATAAGAGTAGATACAAGTATATCAAAGTTGCATAGAGTATTCATCCTCCCTTGGACTTTAGTCTTAGCGGAAAAAATTTTACAGCATTCTTGGTGAATGTAATATACACACACAGTTGGGGAGTTGTATCTTTGAAAGGACTCTTATGTTGTGCAAAGATTCACATTATACGAGACTGATCTGCCGGAACTCAGATATTGAGCAAAGCAAATCCCTGTCTCATACTCAGCTCCAAATGATTACAACATGTTACCCTGCAGTCCCATTACTTGCCATTCAAATGGGATAAGGTCACTGAAAAAATTGTCATTTGTGGGGAAGACAGAAAACCACTTTCAGTTTGAAAAAGGCTAAAGTACTAAACATCTTTTTTCTCTCTGTCTTCACCAGTAAATCTTCCTCCTGGACCTCTGCACAGATCAGAATCGCTTGGGAAAGAAAGGGACAGACAACTGTGGAGGAGCAACAAGTTAGAGACAACACAGGGTAGGTGCAAATATTCAAATCCATGGAGATGGATAGTTTTCACTTCAGGGTACTGGAGGAGGTGGATGATGTGACTGTGAGACCACTGTTTATTACCTGCAAAAGTTCACAGTCATTGGGGGAAGTCCTTAATGACCAGGAAAAGGCTGATGTAACACCCATCTATAAGAAAGGTGAAAGAAGGATCTTGGGCAGTTGGGTTCTCTCCATCCCGGGAAGGACCACAGAACACATCTGCTGGAGTCCATTTCTTCACATGGGAAGAACTAGAAGATAAATAGGGAATAGTCAACACAGAGCTACCTAGGGCAGATGATGCTTAACCAATCTGATTGCCTTATGTGATGAAATGACCTGCTATACAGACAAGGTGAGAGTAGTGCTGTAATACACTTTGCTTTCAGTCAGGCTTTTGACACTATTTCCCACGGTGGTCTCCTTTGTAAGCTGAGGGAGTATGGACTGGACAAACAGATCATTGTATGGGTGAAAATGGGCCGGACAGCTGGACTCAAAGCGTGGCAATCAGTAATTCAGCAGTTCATTGCCAGCTGGGAAAAAAAGGGTAAAGGAGCTGGGGTTATACAGTCCAGTAAGGAGGAGGCTGAAGGGGAATCTAACAGCCACCTACAACTACATGAAGGACAGTGACAAAGGTAATGGAGACAAACGCTTCTAGATGAGGAGAGAAAGCTAATAAAAGGTGCAACACAAACCGCAATATGGGAAGCTAAGCTTGAACATTACAAAAACTTTTTACTTTACAAAGTAGTGCAGCTCTGAAAAAGGTTATCTAGAAATCATGTTGCATCTGCATCCATGGTTGTTTTCAAGTTGTGGCTGATCTGATCAATTTTGATCATAGTCCTGATCCAACTGAGAGGTCCCCTCCAACTGATTTTTATTTAACTCCCAATGCAAGGGGTCCGTGGAACATTATCTAAGGGGGAGATGGTCACCTAGCTAATTAATGATGATGAAGATGGTGAGCTATTAAGTCCCTTCTGCCTTACTACCTCCCACCCTCACTCTGCCAAAACCTGGACTTGATAGCTTGCTGGAAAGAAACTTATTAACATGTGAGAGGAGCTCCACTACTACTGACACGAGATGAATAATTTACAAAACTGAGAACCAAGGCCAGACCAGCTTTCATAGTAAATAAAAACAGTTCTTTGTTGTCAAAAGGAGGACTGGATATTTGGCAGGGTCTGGTGACAAAGCAAAGCTCCATATGTGGGAAGACAGCCATAAGAGGCTAAAAGCATCTGTTCAGATATGCCTGAGAAATAATCCGGTGTTCACCCAGCCAAAGAGACCAGGGACCATTCGGGACAGAGCACTCCACTTTCTAAAGACGCACCTTGATTTGTTCTGAGATGCAAAGGCTTGTACCCACGTGATTTCGATCATGCTTCTGGCACATGTATCTTGTGCTCCGCTGGCAGAACAGTCACCCAGCAAGCCTGTCTCTGGTTAAGGCCTCCCTTCCCACTCCCCCACCCCCTGTTGTTACTAAGCAGGGCTTTTCTGTTTCGTCTCACTTCGTTTTTATTATGGCAAAGCCCTATAAAACTATCAAGTAGAGCTGGCTGAAATGCAGTGTTTCCAGTGCCTTGAAAATGCAAGGGTTTAAATATATATATATATATATATATATATA
>NW_020799109.1:5513248-5657276 GCF_003259725.1 Athene cunicularia
AAAATTTGGTTTTCATCCAAATTGAACAGAAACTTTTTTCAGTTTTTTTGAAAAGAGAGCAATTTCCAGGAAGCCAGAAACTCCCCAGACCCTGCTGCAGCCTCCCAGTGAAATGCACGTCAAAGCCTGTCAGCTTCAGCGGGCAGCTGCAGAGCTCCCAGCATCCCTGGCCTTGGGGCAAATCCACCAGGTGCATCCGCTCGGGAGCCAGAGACTTGTACGCACTATGTTCCTCCTGTCCTGGAAGAGATCTGCCAGGAGTACAGGTGGGTTTCCTCAAGCTCTCTTCCTCAGGCCTGGGGAAAGTCAACTGTGCTCAGTGCAGTTCCAGCAAAATAAGCCAGGCTCAAGGAACAATGTTTCATGGGAATGTTGCTGACCAGCTCAGTTCCCTGGGATAAACTGTCAAAGAAGAAACTTGTTGGCTGAAGGAGCATTTTCATGGCAAGGATATCTGATCCATCTGGAACGTGACTTGCCTTGGATGAGTGTCCAATCTCAGTGATCCTTCCTCAATTAAGCTGGCTGCCAACAAATACTACTCCATACGGAAATGTTAAGGCAATGACCACCCCACCAGTGCTAATGGCTACTGGGGTGATATCAGTGGATGACAATTTTGAACATCTGAACTTCCATCTTTAAAAGCAGAAGACCCTGGTACCGTTTTATGACCTCGTTGGGTGTATCTTCCGTTCACGCAGTTAGGCCCAGTGATGAGAACGTCCATAAATTGTTTGGATGACTTTTAAACAGATTCTTCTGAATCAGCCCATATGGATATGACGAGCTGGTGAACCATACAGCATGCTACAGCTTGGCACCATGCCTGAAGCTCCTTCCCATAAAATGGGCAGCTTTTAGACCCATTTAATCACATTTAAACAAGCTTTTTATCTCATTTGTTCTGCGTCATAACTCTCCCTCCAAAAACTATAAACCACTGTGGTAATACCGTGAAGTACAGGCCAACCACACATTTTAGAGTCATTTGCCTGGCTCTCACACTTTTTTCATGACAAATATTTGTTTTCTGTGGATTTTTTTAAATGCTGCTCTTCTTCCACACTTATCCCACAGCACTTGAGGCAGCATATCCATGCCCTAAGTTCATTTTCTCACGGTGAAATCACTACCCTTTTCAGCCACTACATCCTTGCCAAGGGCTCAGGCTGCAGGTGTATTTCCAATGCCTCCAGCTATCTGGTAGTGGTACCTAAGGGAACATGTTAGGATTCCCCCTGCACAGAAGATCCCCAAACATATCACAGATGGCTTTGTGTTACCTGCCCCTCTGCACAGAGGTTATGGGTAAGATAAGGATTGGCTTGATTTTATCTTTCTTTCCATATTCAGCCTCCCTGTGCTAATGCAAGTGTTTCAGCACTCAGATGGACAGACTCCTGCTACTTGTTTAGATGCACTGGGTGAAACACAAAAACCACACAGTGATGGGTACACAGAGGGAAATATACTTCACACTGATAAACAAATTAAGCAAGCAGCTCCACGGGAACATCTGCCGTGAGGGCTTCAGAAGGGACAATGACACAGCCAGACAGGTATTTATAGGCCACCTTTTCCTTTCATTTACATGAAAGAAAACCCAACTATGACAATACTTCCCTTCCATAGTTGTCTCACTCAGTTTCACCCAGTGACAAACCCTGAGAGCAAATCAGGATTAAGCGGATGCCCCACTTTGCACCTGGGAGTGCCAGTTTGCTTTGTTTAATAGATGTTGGCCATCACAGGACCTCAAGAGTTAAAATACCCTGATAAGCTTTAACCTCCTGAGAGAGAGCGAGAGACATCTGCTTTTTATTTTCGCAGCCCCACATCTCTGCGCGCTGGTTTTGAAAGGTCTGCATTCCATATAAACAGAGAGAAGTTCTCATAATTTATGCAATGATACACTAATGCATTAAAAGGATTATATTTTACTCTAATGAGAGAAATAAGGTATCATTTCCTTCACACGAGGAAGGAAGAGTTGTTGTAATAAAGGCCAAATGGGCACCCCTTAATTTCTTTTAAAGGCAAGGATATTATGACAGCAAAGACTTTGAGCTCTAGCTACCTATTAAACAAATCTTTGCCAAAACAGATGTTGACACTGCAAGGACATCTTGGGAGCTAAAGGATGAAAATTTATTTTAATAAGTTTAACAAGGAGAAAAGCATGTCTGAAAACCTGTCGTGTTTCTAACAAACTCTTTGCAAAAGGAATCCAAATGGAGTAGATGAAAAGAGCTCATCCTGACAGACAATCCACCACTAATGGCAGAGGGAGCTGGGATTTTTACCCTTTTTTGAACCTTCTGGAAAAGTCAAGTGACAGCTCTGATATGTAGATTTATCCACACAACTCCTTGTCTCACCAATTAGTGTTATGTGGTTCTTGGTTGGACACATGAGAGCAGCAACATCCACACTGCAAGAAAATCCAGTCATGGCCATATAAAATCCACAGCCAGAGGTTGCTCTGTCTTTTGGGGGGGGTTCATATTGTTATGAGAGAGAAGAATCATGAATCTAACTTTGTCCTTTGTCCTTATTTCTCCACCAACAGGAGGAAAATACAACGGAGCCTCTGGTTCTGCCCGTCTCTTGTGCTTATGGCCTGCTGGGAGCATCTTCCTCCCTACACCGTCTGGAAGAGCAAGGCTGTGGCCAGTGAGGTGGCTGCATTATGCTGTTAGCTTGTGCTGCCTTCTCTGTAGTTGTCACCTTTCCCACACTCTAAGAAAAAATTTTTCTTGGCAATAGAAGGACCAAAATCTCCAAGAAGAAAGGCAGAAGGAGTTTTCACCTGCAGATAGTTAAGAAATTGCAAAAGATCTGTGTAAATACAAATGGAAGGAGAGCCTACAGGTGAAGGAGGGAGATCAAACGGCAGCAGCAATGTAGGGGAGGATGTTCTGTTCTTTGGCCAATTTCCCAATGGGAGAATATAACTTTTAGACAGCAAGAATAAATGTTCATTTCTGCTGTAGCACTAGACTGCTTTTAACTGCTGAATTGACTGGGCATGCAGAGAAGCAAAGAAAAAAGGTGCGTTTGAAGAAAGGGAAAAAACCAAATGAAGTGGAAATCACCTCAAAACATATCCCGATCATGCTGCAGATTTTGTCCAGCTATAGATAACTTGATACCCTCCCTGTGTAAGACAGTGTTTGTTCATGTATTTGAGTATTTAAATAATTTACCTCAAGGACTCTAATTTATGAATTTCAGTATGATTTATACTGACCCACAAAAGCAAACAAGTTAAACTACTAAGGCCAGTACATAAAAGAATTTCATTTCAGAAACACTTTAAAATACTGAAATAAGGAAATAAAGGCAAGATGAAATTCCAGTTCCACTCTACGACACTATCTTAGAGATTACTACAAAGGTCCATTCAGCCAAAGATCACACTTGCATTGGAGGAAGTCCTCTTTATGCACTGTTAATTACTTCAACAATCTATAAAATTAATGGCTAAATGAACCACATTTATAGAGATTCTATTTCAGATATTACTTACATTTAACAGAATATCCTTTGTTAGTAACTACTAAATTTATGAACTGTTTGGAACAAAATGGACACACCCCAGGGAACGTACTTCAGTCCCACAAACGCACCACAGACACGGACACACATCATTCATTCAGTCTGATGCTGCAGAACTGCACCGAGGGAGAGGCTTTGCGCTGCCCTTTGCAGTTTTCCTAAACCCTGCATTTTGTGCTCCTGCAAAGGAGATGTGGGAGGACAGGGCAGCTCCCCACGGCGGGAGACCGGAGCTGCTCAGAGGACATGGTGCTTCTTGCTCTGATGCATCTTCAGGCTCTCCCAGACTGACACCACTCACTACTTCTACTTGAACACACAAGGTACATCCAGAACAAAGATCGGGGCAGCTCAGATGTGCTGAAGGACACTTCTCTGCCTGCCAAACACCAGAGGCCAAGGTAAGCCACATCTCCAGCTTCACCTAAGGGATCTGCCACCCAGAAACACACTTGTCAGTTTAAGGTATTCGTTTTTAAAGAGGGGAAAAAAAAAACCAAAAAGTCAATCTGTCTTATTTTGACTAGAAATTTCCAGTTCAGTGACTATTTATGCTGCCACAGTTAACTCCACAAGTTTGACAAACTAGAAGGGAAATGGAAATCTTTCTACATTAAAATAATGGGAAGAAAACTTAGCATCATCCACTTGTAAGGATATTTGTGACCATATCCAACTTTCATTGGTCAAAAGTGCCAGGAGACAAGATCATTGACTCATTTCACTTGGGGGAAACTGAGGCATGGAGTGAACGAAGCACCCTGCCCACAGACAAAAGGGATGCCTGTCCCCAAGGAGGAGGCTGAATTCAAGCCTTGCAGTTTCCCATGTGCTAAGGTCTGGCTTGATTGCTGTCTCTGTGTCTTCGTAACACAAGCTTGGAGGAGACTGAGTGGAAAAGCCTCTTTTCACTACCACCCCTGTGTGAATGCAGCAACACCCTCCCACCCAACCCCAGCCGATGCTATCGGGTTAGAAGCACAGCCACTCTTACCCCGGTGCTTCCCCACGTCAGCTCCCCAGGGAGGTTATGCACAGATTAAGGGAGAATCAAAAGAGCCAGGCACAGGGAAGCCAGGTACAAGCAGCATCATGGGTCAACCCAGCCTTTCGCTACATGCTTTTCTGAGGAGACCTGCCAGACACTCCACCAGGCCTCTCCCTAGGTGCAGCTCTGCAAACCCAGCCCCAGCAGCCCTCCCGCGGGCAGGGGAGATGAAAGACACGGTTGCCTTGCTTTGATCTGCAGGCTAAGCCCCAAAACGAGCATACATTTTCCTCTGCAGTAGCGCTGAGTGAGTACTACACAACGTGTGATTTATGGGTCACCTTTCACCTTTCTTCCCATGCATGGCCTGTTCACGAAGATCAGTCCGAATGCAACACGTGCGATTTTCCCCTTCGCAGCAGAGAGGTTTGTCACGTAGTTGTGACGAGTCACAGCATCCATGTTGGGTTTCAGTTTGGCCTTGTTAGAGGAAGCTGCCAAGTTACTTCTAAATTATATACTTGCCTCCTCAGCTTTTAAATTTGGTTTCCAAATGTTGCTATGTGACCTTGAAATTAACATTCATCAGGCTTCCAGAGCAGTAAAATTAGCACTTGGATATTAGCAGAAAACTAACCCCAAATGGGCACAGCTGGACTAAAATTACATTAAAAATTGGGATACCATGTATGCATGGTACATTCAGCACTGGTCACTGCATCAGCCCTGCTTCAATAAACCCCTTGACAGCAAAATGAAGAGCAGAGACAAAAGTGAGTAATGCTTTAAAGGTCTGGCCCTTGTGGCTGCATTTTGGGTCTACCACAGAAACTTCCCACAGAGGCTATATGGTAAATATGGTAAATAGCACTGTGCACCTTTTACCCTGATATGAACTGTGTTATGTGGATCTGGGTACAATTTAACTACATGCTGTATGTGGTAGAAAACCTGAGTAACCTATGTGCACAGTGCCACGCAGGAAGACAGATTACCATCAATACCTGTAACAGAGGATGGGGAGGGGACCCAAGAGCTGCTTGCCAGGCACTCAGGAACTCTGTGTTTCACCAACCCAACCTGGGGTGGATGTGGGTTTCTTTGAGTAGATCCAGACCTGAAAGTGGGTGTTCGGAGTAGTGCTTTACTGCTTTCAACCACCAGCTCACATCATCCTTCAGAAACACCACCTTCCTTTCCATGTTAAGTATTTCTAAAGCACTACCTACACTAGAATTATTACACTTCCACCTATATAAAATAATTTCTAGATGAAGGCTTTAATTAGCTCCCTGGCTGGTGGTGTCCAGTAGATGGTCATACATAAGCCTTGAGACCCAAGCCAGTCTAGGTGTCAGGTCCTTGAATCTGCCTCCCCTAAAATTGTTAGCAGGTCATCATCAACCTCATTGTAAGGCTAACAGGGCAGACAGATCCTTGGCTGGGGAGAAGGAGACATCCACCCATTGGTACTGGTGTCCAGGACCCACATTACCAGTAGGACCAGTCACCCACTCCTTTCTATAGAAACTTCTCACAAAAAGGAGTAAAGGAAGACCTCTACGGGCAAGGTAAAATGTCACTTGACATGTAGATCCCTTTTTTAAATCAAGAAAATTTCTTCCTGTCAGCCTGAATTCTTCCAAGGTATGAAGAACTTTTTCTATCTCTTTCCCCCATCTGTGATATAGAAGTAAATCTTCCTCTTTCTTAAATCTTTCTCTCCCTCTTGACTCATTTCATATATTCCTTCACTTGGAGATCCAGATTCTCATCCGTTCCAGGCCTCTTTCCATGCCAAATTCTTTGGGAAGAATTTTCTTCTCTCAGTAAAGAGCCGATTTCCTCTCGTCTCTTCTCCTTGCTTACTTTCCCAAATCAATCCCACACCTTCCTGTTGGATCTATTAATTATCCTCCTGTTGCCACACTCCGTGTAGGTTCGCATTTCCCTTCTGTTACATTCAGGTTTCCACCTGCCAGATTCCCATTTCTGACAAGTTTATTTAGACTCTTTTTATTCTTTACCCATATTATCCCCCTTCCTCTTTATTGGCTGGTATTTTTCAGATTGGACAAATGACCCTTTTCTTTCATTGCAAACACAGGCAGGTGTGTGCCTGTACCTGAGTTTGTATGAATATAGATATAGATACAAGCCAAAATGTGTATTTTCAAGCAGGAGCAAAATCACAACACAAAATTTCCCCTTTCCACATCCACTCGACAGTGCACATTTAAAGAACAATAATTTAGGGAGCGAATGCATAAACCAACTCCCATTTCTTCTCACGTGATGACCAAGTGGGAAAAGGGAGAAATAAAACTCATCTCTTCCCCTTCTGGGCACAAAGTGCCATGGAGAGATGTGACCCCACACATCATGCTTTGACTGAGAACCACTGAGGTGAATGACAGCTTTCTAACGCCTTCTGTGGCCCAAGATCCCATTCTGAATGCTAGGATCTGACCCTGCAGTGTCCAGATGCCTTTGGAGATGTGCTGGTTGCCCTCACCGTGGACAGGATTCAGTGAAGCTCTCCAACCAGCCTACAAACTCCACTCCAGAAAAGTGCCAGCTGCATCCAGGACACCGAGACTCATTTTTGAACAAAGATTATAAATAGCTTGCTTTAAAGCAGCAGGTAAAATCAGTTGCCATTAAGCATTTTTAATAGCACACAAGGCTTTAAAACAGCAGGCTAAGGGAAGAGCAATTAGACATGAGTATATATGGGAACTGGGATAGAGTACAACTTTTGGATTTGCCAAAGACAGATAATCATTTCATCTGGCTTCTTTGCTAGAGATCTCCTAGAGGACACACAGTGAATCCAAGTGATCTGGACTTCAGTAAAATATGTCATACAGGTCCACATGGAAACCGGCTCTTTACAGGAAAAAACAGGAATTTGTATAAGATCTGAAAAGTACATAAAGTGTTGATTTGTATGAAAGGAAATGTATTATGTGAAAAGGAAATTCTTCAACTAAAGGGAATTATTCATGGAGCTCTTCAGTACTGAGTCTCAGGAATCTTGCCGGGTATTCTCATTAATGACCATGGCATGTAATGTAAGAAATGTGCTAATGAAACTTGGTGGTGACCCCAATTTCAGAGATACTCTAAACAGAGAGGAGAACAAGAAGGTTAACGTGAACTGGATGATCTTGAGATAAGAAGTCCCAGAAAAGGCACAGAAGTTTGTGGTTAAGGTGTGAGGCAATATATCACTGTAACCTCACTGAAGTAGAAAGACGTGAGAGAGCACTGGACAGCCCTTCCAGTAGATGGAGGGAAGGGATAACACTATTGTACTGGAGTGTTGTGTCTAGTTGAACATTAGGAAGGTAAATGCAGAGGGCAATATGTGAAAGGAAGGGCTCTGGGGTTAGCAGAAGAGGGAAGCACTTTCAGGAGCAGAAAGCAGGAGAGGATGGCCTACTTACAAGGAGAGCAAAGACACCCCTTGACTGCAATCTTCACACTTCTCCAGTGACAGGAAAAGAGAAGAGTCAATAAGCTAAAAAATAGCACTGGAGCAGGGGGATATGAACGGCTGACAGGAGATTTGATCTGTAAATTAGAAGGTTCAGTGACAGCCTTGCACAATGAACATACAGCAAACAGCTTTTAACTGATTTCAGCATGGAGCTCGCACAGTTAGCGAACATCTATGGGATTTCCTTCTCTATGATAGGAGTGACCTGGCCTGCTAACTGCTTTGCAACAGTTCAGTACTCAATCTAATTTACATACTAAAATTTCCCCAAGTGAAGTGTTTTGCCTTGCTTTTTTAATTGTCTCTTCTCCAAAACAGACCTCCAAAAGAGAGGAAAGGCCTCCCTCCCAGGGTGAGACCAATGGAATATGGTACTTCTTGAGTCCAACACCCATAATGACCGATGCATTAAAACAAGTTACTGAGACAGAGGCAACAGTAGTCAACCACAGTTGCTATTTCTGAGTAATGAAAGACAACTGATGAATTTTTGTATCCCATTATCAAATGTGGTTTAAATGAAACAATGGACTTGAAGTACATAGTCCAGAAAACCTTGAAGAGCCTCATGCTCTGCCTGGGAATAATAAGGCAAAAGCTCTAAAAGGCTGCTACACTTAAAGATACTTGTTCTGATCATCAGACCATTAGTGAAGGACCAGAATCTCCTCCCACTGAAACCAGCTTTCACGGATAGCGTTTGCACGGTCACCTGAATGCAGGCATTAGCTGTACATACTCTCTGTTAGAAATGCCCATGCTTCAACGGGAAAAAGCAGCTTTGGGGTAGAAACTGCAGCACGTGGAAAAGATGAGCAGGCTGGAAATTGAGGTGCTGCAGACCTGGTTTCTAAAAGGCCCTGTAAATGGTTTATGAGAGGTCCCAACAACAGGGAACACACTGAGGCTCTGTCTGCAGGCAGGCAGATTCTTGAAACTGGCCAAGAAGCCAGGTGAGCATCAGTAAGAGAAGGTGACAGCAAACATAAGGTCGCCCCCAAAATCCATGGAGTACATTAACACCAGCAAGATGTTGCTGAAAGGAGGTGGTAAGAAGCCAAAGTCGGGCAAGGTTTCTATGTACAGAACAAGTCCAAATCCCCATCTTTCCATGATTTGACATCTTGGAGGGAAACAGACTTTTTTTTTCTGCTTTTAAAGAAAAAACATTCCCTGCAGTGAACGTAGCCTAAATATCCCAGCATCCTGTTATTGTACCCAGTCCAGGAAGTGAAACCGAGGCCCTGGGTCTGTAATTGGGGCCACATGGATGTCCCCGCACTCGCACTGAAATGTTCTGACTTCACCAGCCCAGTCACGTGCTCCAGGTGAGAGCTGAGCCAAGGTACCCGAGCTGCTGCACAACCCCTTCACCCACACCTTGGGCACTACTGATGACTCTTTACCTCAGTTTCCCATCTGCAAAATGAGGTTAATCACCCAACTCTCATCTGCTTAGAAGCTCATCAGGGCACAGAATGTTTTCTAGATGAATGTACAAGAGGATGCCGATTTTGGCTAGGGCAACTGAGTGCTCCAGTAATTACAAATATAATAGAAAAAGAGTCATATTATATAAATTATTATAATCAAGAATCAGTGGCTATTCTCCTGAAAAGTCCCAGCACTTAAGAGTTTTCATGTTTTTGTTTTTGGAACAGACTAATCACTTTCACATCATAAACAAATAATGATTTTAATAGATTCCACATTTGTGGAACTTTTACAGCTAGCATGCAGCAAAACTCTTGTCCTCCACAGGCTTTCTTTTTTTTTTTTTTTCCTTCTTTTTTTTTTTTGCTGAAATAGCAAAATATATTCTGTAGTAAATTAAGTGCGATTCACGTGGCATTTTGTATGAACGCACTGTGGAGGTGGCCTATGAAACAAGCTTTGTTAGAATTCTGTAGCCCTTATGTTCCACTTTTGTGCTTATAATTCTAAATATGTTTTTGCTGCAATTTCATGTACGGAACAACAGGGGAGCCTTTCTCTGTCTAATATAACACCTATGAATTCCCATCAATGTAAGTAACAGATGGGGAGGAGTCGGATGCTACCCTGCCATCCACAAGGGCCATGTGCTTCCACCCTGCTCAAGGGCAGAGTAAGTGAGAGCAGAAGCCAACTCTCTTAAAGGCATGTATAATCTTTCACAGGCGAGTTCAACTCCTGATGAACCTTGAGGACTCATAAATTAACATCTGCTTTCGTGGCCTACCCTGCCTTTGCCTGTTGTGCTCATACCCATCCCGGTCTCAGGCAGCGGCTGAAAGCAGCTGCCGAGAATGTAGAAGGCAGAAACAATCCTCCGGTGGGATGAAGCTTGGGGAATTCCCACGGCTGAGGTGGCATCGCTCTGTACAAGCTCATCACTACCACTGAACTCACCGATTACTTTTTTTGCCATATTCAGTATCTGCGTCTGTTTGAAAAACCCATCTCTGCAGAAAGGCTCAGCTTATAGCGACTCAGTCCAAACAAAGCCTCTGTTGGATGATTTTGCTTACCAAGCCCAGAAATCCCAGATACAGAACCTCTGCTGCTGTGAAAAAAACCCGGCACTGAGTTCTATATGCCTAACATAAAACATACTGGACTGAGAGGCCCAGAGAAAGGTGGTGGAGACAAGATTAATGGTTTTAACTGGGAGTGAAATCCAATAATTAAGTAGTGACCCATGACACTTGAGAAGCAGTAACAGTTTGTTGACCACAAGACTGATTGCTCAGAGTGCCTTCTTAATGTTGTAAATGTGAAAATGATTTACAGCACAACCAACGGGGAAAAAAAAGCAAGCTAGCAAGCAGACACGATTGACATTAGTAATTGTTCCTGACTGCATACATATGTGGAGGTAAGAAAGTAGAAATACTTTCGGTGTGTAGCATGGTAGCAATATATCAAAATTACTAACAGCAAAGGACTCAAACTCCTTGAGCTGAGATGACTAAAAAGCGTGCAAACACCATTCATAACACTGAAACAAACAAGCAGCCTGAAAGGGATGAAGGCTCCGCTTTGATTTTCAGTAGGGCTTGTTTGCCTTAGACCTGGAGCTGTGAGCGTATCAGAGCCTTGCGGACAGAGTTAAAAACCAGTGATTAATATCCAGTACAAGTCTCGGTGCACAAGCTGCTCTGCTTCTGAAGAAGAAGTAGGAAGACTCAAAGGGGATTTCGGCAGCATCTGAAGCAAGAGTTGGTTCAGATTTAAAAGCAGTGAGATCTAACTGGAAGTCAACAGAGAACTAGCAAAGTGTTTGAGAAGGTCACGATGTTTGTCCTCCGGTGAACTTTGCTCACTGGCATGCTGATGATGGTGAAGTTCAGCCTTGCTGTGGCACCTTTGATGGTCCTGAGAGAAGACATGAACATGGGGATATCCCAGCTTCCTCTTTGCTTGTCAAATAGGAAGACAATCGTGTGTCCTTCCTGTCGGCCTCAGCTGGACCCACTGGTAGTTCACCAGGGCAGAGATGATCTCCTACAGCATGGCCCAGGGTCTGACAGTCTCACTGAGCAGGGGGAAGGCTTCTCTTCCGTCCCATTGCTTTATGCTCCTACTAGAGGAAAGAAAGAGGGTTTGTGCTGCCCCAGTGTAAAGTGCCAGAGATCTGCTCTGTGCTGGTTTAGAAATGTTTCTCTTTTTTTTTGACAGAGAAATGGCTCTGAAGCTTACAAAGAGAGTTTGGTAATATGGTGACACTTTCCCCTTTGTAAACACCTGGAGGATTGGAGAATAGTCTCCTTTCCAGACACTATTTTGCTACCTGAACACTTGCTTTGCTTTCCATTTGTGAATGATCATAACTTACTGTGTCAAGGCAAAGCTGGTTTTCTGAATAGAGCAGGGCTATTCGGCGTACCCTGGGGAGACACCACGCATCCCACCCACACCCAGGCACCTCCAGCCACCAGCCCCTGGGATCGCATCACATTTGTGTTGAAAACCAGGCACAAAGACCCCCAAAACTGGCACAGTTAAGACTTGAAATTTTGCAAAGCCTTTAGCCAGGTCATTACGACCAACATCAATTGATAATAAATGCACATTGATAAAAAAGAAACAGGGTCTCTGATCTAGCCAGCTTCCATGGTTTGCATTTCTCATGCCTTGCAGTGTTGGGACATGTGCCTCCCTTCTCTGCCCGTCAATCCCAACGGTACTGGATTGCCACTCAGTAGCCCCAGCCCAAAGCTGCTCTTCTCCCCTCTCCAAAATGAAAGGCAGTGGAGGAGATGTAGAGAGGACACGAGCAGGGGTCATAATGAGGCTGAGAAGAAGAAAGAGCAAGGCCTTGTTTCAAATTTAATTATTTTCCTACTTGGCTTTTTCGGCATCACTTAAGCCCTCTGTTCCACCATCTCCTGTTAAAAGCTGGTAGGTTTTGTTGTGTTTTTTAATATGGTCATAACCCCATTTTATATAGAAGGGAAAATGCTGGCTCCCTGTGGCTCTCATGTATTTTCATATTGGTGTAATTCAAACAATATGATGACTCAACTTGACATCGTTTCCTGGCTGCAGTGGGGCTTGTGGTAATCCAGAGTTTAAACTTTACTGGGCTGCCTGATGGAGTAGGAGCAAACACCACAGAGAGCCCTAACGAAGGCCAACAGCAGACAGGCTGGCTGACACAGCCCAGCAAGGATACTTGTACCCCAGGTAGGTGCCATCTGGTCAGGTGAAGCCACCCAAGAGGCTGTCATCTCCACCTGATGAGATGCAGCCATGCAAAGGGCCACAAGCACACGCACAGAGACTGAAAACAAGCCAACGCCACTCCCACCGCAACATGCAAGAAGAAAGTAGAGGTACAAAGCATCTATGCTACTTTCCAAGCACCCTGGAAGTTGGCTTTGTGCCACCCCAAAGTCATTGTGAATTCTCCTCTTAATAATAATTCTCAGAGCATGAGAAGAGTCAGTGTTTTGTTCCAGCGAGGACAAGAAGCATTTTCAGTCTGGTTTTAATTACAGTTGGAGGTGGAAGGACAACCAAAACTTGAAGAATTAAGGTTCAGAAGAAAGAGCTGAATAAAAAATGGTGTCTTGGAAGTGCAGGATGTCTGTGTGCCATTGCAGTTGTGCACGTTTCCAGCTGGAAGCATCTTAACACAAATGCACGTCTTTGAGTTGGCTGTATGCACATCGCTGTACACATCTAAGAGGCAGGGATGGTAGCACAACCTACTACTAAGCTTGCCAAACATTTCCAATTATAAAGCCCTGTTTTCAATTGCTAATAACTTTATTAAACTTAAATCACTTGAGCTGCAATCTTCCAAGCCAAGTGTCCGCCTTGGGCTGACATTTTGTTATGCCTTCTTTTTTCAGTCATCAGCCAAAAAAAGGTTCAGCTATTTCAGAGAAGATGGCTAGGGGAAATACAGGGGCTTTCAATACAAAAAAATCCTAGCAACCTTGGCTTGCAAAGGTCTAGAGTCCTCCTGTGTTAACAGAAAGGACTGGAAATCTTTAAGTAGTGAAACATCTTGTCAAATCTGACAAACCCTTTCTATATCCAAGCAATATCTGTTACGTTGCTGCAACTCCACCTCTCCTGGAGGGCATACTTTAGCCTTTCCACCTCCTGGCCATGGCAGGACAGCTTGGGACCACCCTATCAGAGTCCAGCTGCACTCAGATGGAGGGGCAGAGAACCTGCTTTTCTTTCAGCTCAACTCTACTACCAGCTGTCATCCTTCCCTTCCCAAAGGCAGCTGTCCTCACTCTAATCCAGCACCTTTCTCTCCGGATTCTGAACGCTGCATTTTTCAGTCCCAACAAGGAATGTAAAGCACAGTACAGTGTAAAAATGTAGTCCTTCTTTATAAAACCCACATGATAGCAAAGATGGGTCTTTGCCCCTTCTCCCCCTGTGCAGCAGTACCTTCAGGATCCCTGGAGTTTGCCCACTTATTAATATCACTAACATTCACATCTGTTTCAGATTGGTTTATGTGGATGGGATTTAATAACAAATATGTTCTCCATTAATGCTAGTCCTTGCCGTGCCTACATTCACTAACAGGCTTACGTATTTTCTGATCAGATCAGATGTTCTCTGTGGTTTGTTTGTCAGATCTTCTGTTTGGTAACTTTCTTCTAACAAATCAGGTCTGAAATGTAAAACAAGCAGAGAGTAGCATGGAGCCACCAGCACCAGCGGGTTCAGAGAAAAGAAAGCCAGACAGTCATCCTGCAGCCCCGCTTCCCCTGGATTTACAGACTCCTGGCCTGACACACGGATATGCCAAAACACCCTTTACTGCCTCATGGGAGGTCCACATTCCCCTCTGCATCGCACTCCTGAAAGATGTAGGACACGTGGCAAATGACACTGGTGTACCTCTGGGACCCAGAGAGGGCCTTCAGCGGCACGGAAATACAGCTGAAAAATTCATTCATACAGGCAGGTGTGTGAGGATTGCAGCTTGACAGGAATAGAAACAGAATGCAGGGTTCTCAGCAGTCATGTTTCTTAGAAGGTGAAGGAATCCAGGTCTAAATCCCCTAACATCTACATGAAAGATCGGGGAGAAATGCTACAGTTCAAGGAGAATCATAAAACTGGAGATGCTGCAGAAAGCACAGGAAAGGAGGAAAAGAAAACAGGGAGCTTGTTATGGCTTTTCAGGTGGTGCGTGTCATGCACAAGTCTGGAAAGAGAGCTGGACTGAAATGACACAACGTGATGGTGGCTGGTATCAAACAGGGGGTTGGGACACAAGGTTGAGCCTTGAGTCAGTATAGCTCAGGAATGTTCAAGAGATGACAGAAGCCAGAGAGGGGAAAATCAAGAGCCCTGTAGTGGGGCCAGAAGCTGGTAGATAGAAAGTGGTAATGCAAACACAGTGGCTTCCAGCAACACAGACATGCTCTTATCAATGAAGAAGAATAGCACATCGGTGGACCAAAGGACAGATACAGAAGTACAGGTGCTACCACACTACAATAAGGATAAAATGCCAAAGCTTACTCTGCTTTCTGGGGAAAATACATCACCCCATGATGTACTAAAATTACAAGTCCTCCTGTAGTGGTTATTTTGAGAGACACCACCAGCTACCCAAACAATCCCTCTCCCACAGACAATTCCATTTAATTGCTGAGAAGATAAATTTTCTACTAGGGAGAAAAATCCCAGAAATGTGTTTTCTGAAAAAAATCTCACCAATCTTTTGGAGCAAAAGCATCTGCCTGAAGCCTATCATCCCAGCAAGGGACACACGACCCCAAGCACAGTAGCAGCACAATTCAGTCCGAGGCAAAGCTGTCAGCTCCCACCTCATACATTCAAGAGGCCCAGAGGGAAACCCACAGCAGGTTAAGACACTGAAATACTGTTTGAAAAAGACGTTTTCCTTTTTTTCTTCGGGGTGAAAGCTGTTCTGTGCCCAGACAAGGTGTGCTCAATCAGCCAGCAGGATTCATAAGAGATAACAGCTACAGTGATCCTGCAAAACACGGCCCATGAACACACATTTCTGTTTTGCTTTCAAGCAGCTATTGCAGTGCTGAGCAGGCTGAGGGTCAGAGCTCCCACACTGGTTAGAGCTGCTCAGCTTGTGGCTAACCCAACAGAAATAATTAAGACTTTCCTTGAGAAGTTCCTAGCTCTTCTAAACTCATGTCTACACAGGCAAGAGCAAAGAGACCCAAATCTTCCCCTTCTCACCTCCTGAGTTGACCGAACACAGACCAAGACTAATCCAGAACTCTTACAACCATCGTACCTTGGACACTCTCTCAGTTGACCATCTCTGGCCAGACCTGCCTACGGACAGGTTTGCTTTCCCTGGCTGAAGTTGTGCTGCTCCCTTATTTCACAGTTCCAAAGGGTGTAACTGGAAATCAGGAAGAGCTGCTGTTCCCTTGCAGACATTTCAGCTGGAGGCCTTGCATGGTGCAAGGTGGAGACCAGCAAAGACTGAAACAAGCACCCAGAGCCTGCTTAGCTCTGCAGTGAGGAGCCAGGCAGTGCAATGTGCATGGATGCTCCCACCAAAGCCACATGCTCTGGTCCCAGGGCTGGCCATGAAGAAGGGCTCGTTGGGGCTGCTGCAGACAGAAGAATGTGCATCACCATGAGGGAGAAGTTAACCCAGGTTCCTCATCCTTCAAATGCCAGGTGGGAGGTTTGACCTTGGGCAGCAGATCCAGGGACCGTCCCAGGGCGCGGACACACATGTGCACATGCAGAAGAAGATGAACTGCTTTTGCCTGTGACCCCAAGCGAAATGGCAAGCCCCAGTCGGCTGGGGTATTCCAGTACCCACTTAGCATCTGTAAGCTGTCCTTTGGGTAGGATTTCCAGGCACATAGCATCATATCTTTCACACTTTTTGAGTAAGGCTATAAATTATGGCGACAGTCCCTCCAACTTCAGCCCGATCACTCTGTACTCCTGGCGCCTGCTGGGTTGTTGTTGTTGTTACAGCTACAGCTCCAAATGAGGAACGTGTGATGTACGGCTGGGAAGGGACTTTTCTAACTGCTCAGCGAAGCGGTCACAAATAGGAAGAAACTGTAGTTTCCTACAATATTCAGCATTATATAGGCCCTCAGCAGTGCCACACTTTACTTCTTCATTTCTAGCATCCCCCTTTGAGAGCTCTACCCCACTTCATCATCATAAACATGTCAACAATCAGTCCCCGTGGAGGGCTCTGCTGTTTGTTCTTTGGCTCACATGGAGAAAGCATGTCCCTGCTCCAGCCCCCAGCACACATTTCTCTATGCTCAAAGGGGCTGGAGTTGGAACGTGGCCATCCTGTGGCTCCCGGACCTTGATATTTAAGAAAAAAAAAAAAAAAAAAAAAACCAAAAAAAACCAAGGAACATGAACTTGATAAATATGATCAGCTGCCGGGAACGTGCCTGAAGCCTCCTGCTGCTCTTGTTGACATCAGAAAGCTGCAGAGCCTGGGAGACGGGAGGAAGTTTTATTGTCTCACTCCTACCAGGAGCACGCGATTGCCGTTCCAGCTGCCTGGTGCTACCCGGCGCTTCTCTCAAGCAGCTCGCCTGTCACCGAGAAAACAGGACATCAGTTCTCACCTCCCGGACCCGACGGCTGGGGGGAGGCTTCCCACTGCCTCTCCCAAAGCCTCAGAAGAACTTTTTTGCGGAAACCAACGCAGGCATGACGTTTTCCCAGAATAATTTTTTATTACACCTGAAGCTTTCCCGTCAGCCACCTGACAGCTCTCTGGTCTGCAAGGGCTGCTAATTGGGCTAAATTGTATGGCCAGACAGGTTGCACCCGAGCACAGGGAGAGGTGCTGCTCCAGGGTGCAGCTGTGTGTTGATGCTTTTTTCTAGAGTGGCTCCGGTCAGTGGATTAGGGCAGCCCCAGCTGAAAGCTCTCTCATGCTTTAGGAAGAAAGAGGATCCAAAATGCAGTCAGCTGGTTCCTTGGAATCTGTGTTCCCCCATCTGAGCTTAGTAAAGAAGTTCAGGCTTCCTTAAACTTCACTAACACAGCAAGTTGGTCTATCAAAAGACTAGGAGTGCACTTCACTGAAAGTGCTGGAGAATTAAAAAGCCCCATTCTAGTTAATAGATATATCCTCTGAATACTAATTCAAGCAATAGAGCTGAAAAAGGACTAAAACTCCTCTGGGGAACATCAAATCTGAAGCAAAGCAGTATTTTAGCAGGGGCACGATGAATAATTTTGCAGCGACAAGTCATGAATATATGTGATGAAGACAGAAATACCTGAGAAGAACCTACACAAACGCCTTTTCAGAGCTTTTTCATCCTTTTATTTTCTTCAGTGTGCAATGTTCCCTCAATCTTTCAGGTCCATGGCATTGGGTATAGTACAGGAGGGAATTATTTTCTTCCATACAGAGAATTTAGGCCCCCTGAAAGTGGCTGGCTGGCCAGTTATGAAGATGTAAGCATTCTGTATATACCCAGAACAAACTTCCCCAGTGCTTTGCTAAAAAATATGGTGCAATGCTTGGCTGGATGAAGCATGGTGAAAGAGCTCAGTTTTCATGGCTCATTTAGTCTGGGACTTTTCTTCAGGGACAGCCAGCAAGAGCAGTGATTTTAATCACTTTCTTCTGATGTGGACAAAGTTATTCTGGGATTTGGGCTGAGATTGGCTCATTTTACAGGACTTTCAAGAGGCCTCAAAGCGGTCACCTGAAGAAGACAGTTTCCAAATCTGCCCCACTCCAAGCCAGTCAAATCCTTTCTCACATAAACATAGCAGTAATGCATTTGGAAAAGAAAAACATCTATTCGGAAATTGTCTTTTTTAAATTGTCATTCAGCTATGACTGCAAGAGAATGTGTCCTCACCTCAAGTTTCTCACCCTTTTGTAAAAACGGTCCAGATATCTCTTCAAAGTAAAAGAATTTTTTTAAGAAAATAGGTTTTTCATTTTTAAAAAACTTACATTTGGCAAAACCGGACAGTTTCTCATGAACACTATGGTTTTTTAATGACCGGAGGCCTCTTGCAGCAGTGTTCACTTGCCCAAGCAGCCCTGGTGTAGCACTGTTAGAGGCACTCAGGTGTGAAGGTGCTGAGACCACTCTTGATCTTGCTGGATGAAGAGACAGAAAGAAAACGCAAAATTAAACTTTCCTGTGTAACTCAAGGGTTCCTTCTCTTCCAAAATGACTAGAAAACATTTAGTATGAACCACTCCTCCTCCCTCGTTATCCCAGAGACAGATTTAAATAGCACTCTGCATTGCAAAAGAGTTGTAGAGGGCCCTAGAGCCAGCCAGCTGAGATAAAAGGCCACAGCTGAGTGTTTCTGTAAAGACAACAGTTGCACCATGAGTGACAGATATTTCGTTATATCGGTCCACCACGCCACAAAGTTCTTCTGTAAATGGAAGAAAAGATGTCTTTGTGCATCCTATCACAGCTCTTCCCCTGCATCTGTGGGGCTCCCCATGTAGGACACGCCGCTATCTGGGATGGGCAGGAAAATGAAAGGCACAAACATCTTAGCTTTGAGTGTACAGCCTCTCGCTGCTATCGCCAGAGCCTGTTAGTATCCAGGAGTGAAATACGGCCCTATGCTGGTTCGTACCACAGGTGCACAAATCTAGCCCTTCATAACTGCATTACTTACGACCCCTCAGTGCACCAGCAGCCGCATTGGGGGAGCATTACCAGCTCTCTGCACGCTTTAATCCCTGTCTCTCAACTCGGCAGCTGCCCTAACGCCCCACGAGTGATCTCCTGCAGGACAAACCCTCGCACCTGAGCACACACCTGGGCCAGGCAGGCATTAGGTTGCAGGCAGGCACCTGCAATTTCACATATGCCCCTGCAGAAACCTGCACCTACAGTTCTGTTAGCTCACATGTACCTGGTCCCTAAATTCTCTCCTGCACTTCCCCAAACAGCCTTTCCTATCATTGTGAGGCTGAAAGAAAATAAAACTTTATGACCATTTCTATTATCCCGTTTAAAAATTGTTTACCACCTGTTTCATTTCCATGTTTAAATGTGACATTAATTTGGACCCAGGCTAACCCCTCCTTTGTCATGAAATGTTTGCACTTAGATGAACCAAAGACTTTTCTTTTTCCTAAGTAAATCTACTTTATTCTCCATGTTAGCCATGATTCTTGGCAAAGATCCTTAAGAGTGGAGCTTGGAGGAAATGAATAATATTTTTGATTCTAAAGAAACAAATGCCAAAAGTCAATTTTGAAAAGATAACAGAGCTTCAATTGACTCATATGTTTGTCAAGATGTTGTGACTCTTTAGACCCCCGGTGAAAGGAAGAAGCTGTGATTTTAAACTGCATAAACTGTTGATCTTTTGCATTGTTCAGACTTTTGCAATCAGATCTGTATTTCAGTTAATAAAAATAAGGCAGTTACTCAACATTTTTTATACTCAGGGCAGCAAGCGGACCAGCTCTCAGAGACACCAGCCAACTGCCTCTAGTAAAGCCCAGTTAAATGCAATCACATGCAGCCGCTCTCCTCCATCTGACAAGGCAGCATTCCTGCAAAAGTGGTTCTCCCTCGCTAATCCCGTCATTAAACCTGAAAACCAGATCCTATTATTTAATTCATCTGGCACTGGCTCGCCCTGGTTTAATTGCACACCCGTACAAATTGATATGTCGCTTCAGTCCAGACGAAGGGAACCCAAACTCCACCTTGAAGCTGTCAGCAGAAACACACTGAGCAAGTGTTCAGCAGCCCCATTTGACACATGGCTCTGTGTTATACCTATGAGTTTCCAGACCTTAACTGAGCCCACTTGCATGATACTATAGGGGCTTAAGGTCTCACTGGTAAAAGCTCTATTTACTCCCTGGGAAGTCACACACAGGGTATTATTTTAGTGGTCTGTCAACACAACGCTTCAATCTGACTGGGGTTGTGCCATCCCAGGCGCATATTAATGAATCACTCAAACAGAAGCTGTAGCATCTTAATGCAACCATCCTTTTAAAAAATCAATCAGAATTAAATGTAAACCGCGAAACCAGTAAGTGAATGTATTGTTAAGAGGTTTTGATTAAAGCTTTTGAAATTAAAAGGATCAGACTGAGGATCAGAGAAACATACCGCAAAATCATCAAAAGAAGATGAGGAGCAGATTTTGTAGCCCTTGCTCTTGAGGGAGATAAATCAGTACTTTATATTTTTTTGTAGGGAAAAGGTTGCAAAACTTGGCCTTTGATACACAGAAAATGTTCTTAACTGATCATGGGTCCTCGAAGCCAATTAGTCCTTCAGTGTCTCCCCTACGAGGAGTCTCTGGCAGCAGGACAGCTGCCCTGAACAGAGGTTTCTCTCCTGTCACTTGGCTGGATGGGCCAAGGGTGACTTCTGCCACACCACTGGCATGGTGACAAGCGGTCAAACGCTGCAGCTCATTCACCTCTAATTGCTGGAAGCAGAGAAATCTTTTTATAAAGCAATGCTACCCCTGAGTGAGGGAATTACTTAAGTTGCCTGACGGGTACAATTTAAGGCTTTTATGTCATAAAACTCCTTGCACTGAATTTCTTACAGAATAACAGCAGCGTGCCATATCCTGTTTTTTACAGGAAACCTTAAACATCGACATGAATTTTTGTTTCCAATCACACTAAAAGTGAGTGGAGATCATTAGCCCTTTAGGCACTTTAACATAGTCAAAACACTCATCCACCCAAAATCCCAACTGGAAGTCCATTCTTCTATTTATTTATCAAGCCTTCCGTTTCTATCCAAATTTTGTCTAAAATTTATCCCTTCCTTGGATTTGTAGGTATAAAAATTGAGCGCTGGACTTGAGTCTGTATGTGCACTATCAGAGCTGAAGGCAGAGCAATATAACTGCCTTCTGGCAGTTACAAAGAATCAGTAATTCCAGCACAGCTTGTGCAGTGAATAGAGCTTTAAATCCAGATGCTAGTTTACAGATAGTCTTTTAGTTAAATTACAGTAACCTTCTCATTTTTAGGCTACCCAAAAGCCACAGAAATTAATCCCCTTTGCAATATGCCTCTGCTAAACTGAAACCTAGTTAAACACATGCTTGAAGAAGCCACCCGAATTTTTCTATATTTACCACTCATTTAAAAGTCATCTTTATAAGTGACAGAGCAAAACAAAACAAAGCCAAAACAAAAATAGGTTTTCTGCTGAGAATTTATGTGTCAAGCTTTGCCCCAGAGTGTGTTTTTATAGCCTGGTTATAAACCCCTGGAAACAGAAGGGTATATAATGGAAATACTGACAGATCCTTACCTAGAATATTGCAAATGAGCACACCATAAAAATGACTAATTACAGATATTGTAAAACTCAGCTCAGCTCTCAGGCTCAGCTGCTGGGCTGGAGCAGGGAGATGCAGACAGTGATAACAGAGGATTCAGCCTCTGCTCCTGTTGGCTTTGCCTATATACAGACAGGGAGCTTCTACTTCTGACCCTTCATTAATGGCCCTGACCACAACAGGAAACACTTTTTATAATGTTGTGAGCTTAATGGCAAGAAGAGTGTTTACAGGTTACCTGGCCTGCAAAAAACCCTGCCCTTGTTCACTGCAACAAGTCTCTGGCATATGTCCACCCATAAAGTCCCAATCAAGTTCCAGCTTAGTAGATCTCACCTGTATACTTCAGATCGGGCTTGGGGATGTGTTAGACCATATAGCAAAAACCCAGATTCCTCTAAGCAGCTTTGTCTGGTTTGTGAGGGAGGAAAGGAGTCCCTCAGAGGCTCAGAAGAGCAGCACAGAGGGACAAGGTGAGAAGCTGGGACCTGCCTGGATGGATCCTGTCTACATGAGGACACACAGGAGTTAGGTGGATATCGCACTGGGGATGGGCCCATCGAGAAAAAAGATCAAAAATAAATGGAGACTTGATGACACTGAGCACCCATGCATTAGCAGTGGAAAGCTAATTTGGTTTACACATTTGGAGAAGTGTAGTTACTATAAACAACAGTTTCTGCATGATTGCAGGGATGATGCACATGGTCTGCACGTCATGGAAGGGGTCTGCACAGCTTTTGGCTGCTAAACTGGGAAACTGCTCAAAGCCCGACTCTGCCGTTCCAGCATGGTCCTGAGAGCTGATGCATCCCTTCCACCCATGCTGGAGAAGCTCATGCCAGCTGGTAAAGTAGCAGGCAGCAGGCTCTGGGCTTGGGGGAGGTCTCAGAGGAAGACAACCTCCAGCATTCTCGTTTCTCCCTCCCTTCTGATGGGCAGAACCCCCCCTTGGAAGAGATGGTATCTGCATCGCCCAAGCCTGGGTACATCACTTGTATGCCGGGCGCTGCCTTCAGTGCCTGGCTGGGCTGGACACAGGTCCCTGCACACTGTCCCTCCAATGCTTGCAGAAACCCCATCCCCGAGGTCACAGTGAGCTGATCTGTCTGAGGAACCGGCAGCTGTATCCATTAGGAAACCTAAGTGGAGCTGGTCAAATTTACAAGAGATGGTTGAATTGTTCTAATGCCGGAGGGACCCGCTATTACAATAAAGGCCTCAGCAACAACAAGGGGACAGACCCTGGCCACGGACACCCTGAAGGCCTAAAGATAAAGGGTTGGATTACACAAGGCAGCCTCTCATTATCCACTCCTTGATACTGGTTGGTAACTTTGTTTTTTAAGGAATCCCTTAATTAGGTTTTACAGTGCATAGGTTAGGCATTTTCCAGCAAGAGCTTTATTGTAATAGGTTGCACATGTTCTCATACTGTACACTGAAATGAAACTTAGCTACAGGGCATTTCCTTCCGTTGCTCTTGCTGGGGAGCAGCTTTAAGCTCTTTGCAGACACAAAGCCATATTTCACTCCTGAGAGGCCGCAGCAGTTCCCCACTCCAAATCACTTGGGTCATTTCAACCCTTAACTGTGCAGCGAACTCGCAAATGTGGTGCAGGGAGCAATCCTGAGGGGGTAGGGGAGAGGTGAGACGGAGATGGAAGAGACCCAAGAGGTTAAAACCCGGTAGTGCCTCACTGCTAGCAAAGCCCAGGAGTCTTCCAAGGAGGAGCCCACGGTCCTTGGTTGCACAGCACATGGCTGGTGGCCTCATCGCTGACCACTGCAGGGGAATCATCCAGGGAACCTCCTCCAGCACCACCAGTGCTGTATTTCCGTCACATTTCAATGCAGCAAAGGCAGGACCGGTTTGGAAAAAGAGAAGAAAAAAAGAGTTTCGTGGGAATGAAGACACGCTTCATAGGTAAAAGAAAAAACAGACTGGGGTGGTCAGGTGTTTGGACAGGATTTGTCTCCAAGTCATCGGCTGTGGTAAGATGTTCTCCTGACCCTGGACTCTGGAGATGGGTTACTTGGAGCAACCAGAGCTACTTCTTGGACTGTAGGTTTTTTCAGCTGGAGATTGCTGTGAGATTAAAGAAATTAAAACTATATTGGGGAATATGAATGCTACTAGATCACAGAAGTTACTCACGGATTCCTCTATTCAGCCCACCAAGCTAATGATGCAGCACAACCATCAGAAAAAATCTCCAGCTATGACTTAAGCGTCCAGAATTTACCCCAGATTTTGTTATCTAGCCCCAAACTTGGAAACTTATGACCATCTTCCAGTATGAAAACAGTGATATTACAGGGGGCTTCCATGTGGCAGATTCAGATCAGAAAAACAGAGAGAGCTCAGCACACAGCATGTGGGGAAGTGGTGGGATGCCTTGCTACAGGATGTTGTAGGAAAAAATACATTGACAGGCGTTCAAAGGGCAAGTGGACAAATTCTTCGAATAAAAAATCCTACAAGGTGTCTTAAATACCTAACTAACCACAGTGTGCTTGGTTTTCCTACAAACCTGTTCCATTGTTTGGATAGCAGAGCTCTGAGAAGAGGCTGACAACCTGCACAGCTCAGTGCATCTCTGCCCTGCCTGACAAGTGTGGGCTGGGAAGCCTAATTAGGCAGGTCTTGGAAACCTCAACCTGCAGCAGAGGACTCTGCTTATCCACCCAGCAGCTTGAGCAGTTAACACAACTAAAATACGCCTTACCCTTAAAGCTGCTGTTGAGGGATTAAAGCTCAGTCCCACAAACAGTCAGGGATGTGACAGCTCTGTGCACACCAGGAGCCTGGCTGGAGTGACATCTGCATAAGTGTTTCTAGGAGTAGGAATTTGAAGTGGGGTTTTCTGCGGTACCCGCTCCTGTTTGCACTTGGACCTTTGAAAATCAGGCTATTAGTATGCTCACACTGAAGAAGGGAATTTATGTTGTCTTTATGCTTTAAGCCTGAATTTGTCCTGAGGGAACAGTAGCAGAAAAAACAGCCATTTATTTTTAATAGACACCAGTGTCGTTACTTAGGTCTGGTGAGCTTAAAGGATTGAGAGGTGAATGATATCATCAAGGAAGTAATTTCTTTCTTTACTTTTTTTGTTCGCCTAAGAAAAAAAAAAATCCTGCCCAGAAAAACAGTACAAGAACTTGCTATAGTTTGTAAATGCTTCCCCTCAGGACTGCAGACCTCATTTGTCTTGTCTGCTGTCCCTTCCCCAAGGCACAAACTTCCCTTCTTGTGCTGTCCCAGGGACAGGCACCTTTTGTCCACCCTCTGCCTTCAGCACACTCATCAAGGAATGAAGCAGGTGATGGCAGAAGTGCCTGCAAACCCCCACATTCCTCTCTCCCAAGAAGTCAGAGAAGCCCCTCTCAGCAAAGGAGAAGTCAGGATTTATTTGCAGCGACAGCCCCCCCGACCAGGCCGGCAGCAGTGAGCAGGGCCCCCCACCCTAGGACACCTTGGGGTCACTGCAGGCCAGCCAGAGCACCTCGACTTGGCTGTGACCTTGCAGGAGCCCTTGCAAATCACATCTGGAATGTGTTTCAGCTTCAAGAGCAATAAATGAAAACACTGAACACAACAGGGTCGAGGCAATGTTGTTTGAAAGAAAAGGTAATGCTTTGACCCTTATTTGGCCCATGACACGTCTGGTTATTCCTTCAAGAACTGGGAAAGCGTGGCTTCGGATGGGTAAAGGATAAGAAGCTATTTTGTCATAAGATAACACAATTAATTTCAAGCTTCAGTGGCACCCAAGAATGGGAAATGTGACTTCCCCACACTCCAAGCCACTCCTTTTCTTTTGTCTCCAGACATCCAACAAGCAAATGAGAGCTCCAGTGGTTTCACACAGAAACAATCAAGATCAGACAAGTTCATGCCATTTTTTCAAGCAGTTTGGCAAATACTGCTTTAAGAAAAACTAGGAAAAGACTAGTTTAATTTATAAACTAACAACAAATGGAACTCCAACTTATAGTGACAGCATCAACATAAAAATGACACATGTCCTCTCTGTCATTTTAGCTTTACTTTTCACCAGTGAAGCCGTGGGTGATTTCAGCACCCTGCTCCCTGAAACAAGAGGGGTCCCTTTGGCAGGATGTGGCAGGGCTGGCTGCAGGTACCCCCCCACCTCCCGCTCCTTCGCTGCCCACAGCAGTGTGCCACCCAAGCCATGCCCCACTCCCCTTGCTCGGTGTGCCTGGTCCTGTGGCCACCTGCCAGAACTATTGCCTGGGCACAAGGAGAAGTGCAGAGAGTGCTCACAGCATTCCTCCAAGGATATCCATAATCAGAAGGTCTTTTCCCTTTCCTGATGTGGCAAAATCCATTTTTTCCTTAGGGAAGCATTTGCTTGCAGATGAAGTGAACAGCATCCTTCCAGATGAGCCAGTGTTTGTTTTATCTTTCAAATACAACTGGAGTAAAGGCTCTTCCTTGAACCTGAAAAGTTCAGGTCTAGATTTGGAAGTTTGCCCTTGCCCAGCTGATGCCACTTATATTTCCATTTATATTTTACTGCCTGCACTAACAGACAATCTCTTCTATCAGGTCCATTAATTTATTGCTCAAATGAATAGTTTTCCACTTAGAAAGGCAATAGCTCCAAGCCATGAGTTTTCCAGCAGCAGGGCCCATTTCAGAGCTATCATGCCCTAGCTGGCCCCAGTCTGTGGGTTTCTGCTGTGTCTCTTTGGACATTCCTTGGAGGCCTCACCCAGCTCACATCAGTGAAGATGTGGGGAATTCAAGCCAGGAAACTTCCATCAGAATGATGGAGGGCTTTTAACTCAGAATATATTACTGCTGTGGCTGAGAGCACTGTCTCCCAAAGAGCTGATGGGAGCAGAAGACAGTGATGGGCACAATGGGCTGGACTGTGGGGCTGGAGCCATCATAACATGACACCAGAGAAAAATCCATGTCACCACTTTCCACAGGCTACGGCTGCAGGAGGCTGCCAAGAAAGCGATGCCCCAGCATTGAAGATTTTGGATCTCCATGCTGTGGTCCCCGGGTAGCCACGGATTTCCATGGTGCCATTCCCACTGTGTGACTGGGTAGGTTCACAGTCACGTAGTCCTCCTCACTCCGTGTCTGCTGGTATTTCACCATATCCATGTCATAGTGTTGTGTCTGTTTCATTATTTTATAAAAGGATTTTATGTCTTCCCCTTCGAGCTTGGTTTGTAGGGATGGTAGGGAAAAGAAAAATTACTTGACAGAGGCTTCAGAGTGAACACAGCACACCACAAGCAACTAGCTCCCAATTTCCATTACAGCAGTTTCAGGTAGTATCTGACTGGCTTTTTCTGCCTGATTTTTAAATTAAAAAAGAAAAAAAAAAAAAAGACTGACAACCCTCTTGCTGAATAACTGGCTTACAGAAAGCTGTCGCTTTTTCTCTGAAAGGATTGAGAAACAGGGGCCTTCAATAGCTTCTTTGTCCAATTTTATTTTGCAGCTTCCAGCCCAAGACAGCATTTCCTGACCTGTGAGGATATGCTGCCCTCTTCCAGTCTGGGACACTACAGCTCAGCATTGCCATGGAGACACATCTCCATGGATCTGCAGGATTAACCTGAAGAATCAGTAATCCTCCACTTCCACAAGTCTAGTTTCTCTTAGCAGTTAGATAATGGGTTAGGAAGAATTCATCAAAACTGTAAGGGACTAAGATCGTGTTCAAGCAGACTCCTCCTGACCTCACATCCCCCATCTGCCCTGTCTCCTGCCCAGTTTGCAATATTGAGCCCTTCCACCACCACACACTAGCCCCTGACACCTCTTCTCACCTTCTCCACCATTCAGGCAGGAGACCTCCTTCCACACCTAAAGAATCCTATAAAGAACAAGAAAATCCTCAATTATCTTTTACTAAAATGTCATCATCTGGGAGCCTCCATCAGGCATTTGAATGTTTTGGGGCGGACCATAGACATGAGTGAGCAGGAGAGAGCACCAGGGGTCTGTCTTACCCAGCTAAGAGCTACGAGCCTTCTTCTTCCCTTTGCACAACAGGGACATAGCCGGACTTTCCAGCCCTGAGTGGGACTCCAGGTTGTCACACCTGCTGCTCACACAGGTGCCTGTGTGCCGGAGATCCCCTCTGGCAATTCCCTGTGACTGCTCTTATCAGCTGCTGAAGATTAGAGGTACCTTGGAATAGAAACTTCAAGGAAAAAGGGAAGGGGAGAATTGCATTTCAAAGAAAGTGCTTGAAAGAAACCTTTGAAGGACCCTATTCAAAGGTTCATGACTTGATATAACCATTTTAAAAAGATATAAATTCCTGTTTGGATCTGGGATTGGCTCTCACCCCAGCAGGACAGAAAAGCTGCCTTCTTTGTATGAACACGGTCCCAGCACAACACAGGAGATGAGATCCATCTGATAACATCTTACATTACTTTCAACCTAAAAAATCCAAAGGTAATATATTAAGGTAAAGACCTACTCTCACATATGCATGAATAACTTCCATAAAAAGACATGAGCTTGTGTTCATAAACTTTTAGTTAGTACAAAGAGAGCTAAAAGTTTGTGGGGCTGGCTGCATATCAGATATTCTAGTGAAAAACCACAGTCAACATTTACATCACTTACTGCTGAAATGTTTCCACCAGGATTAAAACATGGAAGTCACCTCCCAACCAGCACAGCAGCTAAATCAGCCAGCCAGGCTGAACTGAAGCCCAAACACAGGCAAACCTTAGGCACAGCTTAACTTTTTGCTGGTCTCTGATGGGGTCCAGTCCTCCTCACTCATTCCAGGTATGCACCTTCCTGGCAGTAGCATCATCACACCAGGCCTGACAGTGCCAAGATGCATTTGGGTTGGCAAATTGGTATTGCTGGGTCAAATCAGCTCAAAAGCACAAAAATACCCTGTCTGTCTAATTTCCTGATACACTGTTTCCTGGTGGAATTTTTCTTATGGTTGGAATTTTATTTCTCTTGGAAAAAGATATTTTATTTCTAGATGTACTGAGGAAATAGCTGATCTTATCTACTCTATTACAGGTGACTTTTTAAAAATAATATAGTTAATGATGCACAGCCCTCCATTTATGCAAGCTTTGGTTCAGTTAAGCCCTTAGCCCCTGTGTGGCATGAAGAACGTGTTTAACAGGGTTCAGCAGGATGTGTTTTTAAGGATATACTGAACCAATTTGCTGACACAGGGTCAGGGCTCTTACCACTGCTGCTCTCAGGCCCTTCTTCCTTTTTTGCATCATGACTCCAGTTTGGCCATATCTGAACCTGCATGGGGAGACCTTCCTTCACCCTTTCACTTTCCCCAGCAGCATCCCCTATCCTGGCTGTGACCTTTGCAATTCCTGTAGGCAAATGTAGGAGTGCCCCAAGGATGCTGAGCAGTGACCCCGTGGGGAGGAGAAGGTCAGCCTATGCTTCCCAGCACAAGGAAGAGTCTGAAGTCCCTGCTCCAGCCTTCAGAGCCTGACTGTTGGCGGAAAATTCATGTTCAGGTGCTGGGCAATGGTGGCAGCCCCAAGCAAGGGGTGCAGGCTGCCTGAGCAGGGGCCCGGCAGCTGGCTGCAGCGGGGAGGAGCGGGCAGTGAGTGGTTCAGCCTCTCCCCTGAAGCATCAGCATCTCGCAGGGCTGCACAACTAGAGAACTGGGCAGAAAGCCAGGAAATCTTGAGTTATATTCCTGATGCTGCCATTAATTTCTTATATGGCCTTGGGCAACTTGTATCACCTGCCAGTTTGGGTTTTTCCTTAGATAAAGTAGGGAAAATAGTTAACATCATGGATTTATAGAGCTTAAAGCTCTACAAAGAAGAGTCTGGTCTGGCTTCTCTATATCAAAAACCCCTTTAATTTCACTCAGTTGTGCCTGAATCGAGGCCAATTGCTTATGTTTGACCAATATATATATCTCTCCATCTCTTACAGAAGAACAACTTATCTTCATCTGAAACATCCAAGAGATGGAGAAAAGCCAGCACTTCCCTTGGTATTTTCCCCCTTGTGATTAATTCCCATCCCTATTGAGCATTCAAGTTTAATTTCCCATTCGAATTTTTTGGGATTCTTCTTTCAGCCACTACTTCTAACAACGCTTTTTTCTGCTAAATGAAAGTGTTTGCATGATTCGGTATTTCTCCCCACGGCTTATCCACACTCGTTGGTGGGCTAAGGGCAATAATGGCAAAGATAATTAAAATCTGCCCAGTGCTTTGAAATATTAAGCTCATCTCTAAGGCCCATTATCCTGCTCAGTGCCAGAGGTACCACTGACAAGTACTTGACTTCAGCCTTTCAGGCGGCACACAGCTGCCAGAGAAAACCAAGAGTGGAAAAGTACTATCCCTTCAGAAAAACAGATGTTGCAGCTCCAATTTGTCTTCTGCCAAGACAAAGGAGATGCACTAAATTGATCTTTTGTAAAGGATTTTGTTTTGCTTCCAAGATTAATATCACAACAAACTGGGAGGCACCATTCCTCAGGGTGCAATGCTATATTGCAGAACTGAGCCTAAATACCCATGCTGAGCATAATTTAGTTAGACTGAAACTATGTCTGTGGAGGGGGAGATAAACTTTTTCCATCCAGTAGCACGTTATCTAAATAATCTCTCTATCTCAGTATACAAAGACTGACCACTCGGCTTCAAAGCCAGACAATAGCTTCTAGGCTTGATGCTGCTCAGCATGGAATGCCAGTGGTGGTCCTCAGAGCCCTGGCTGGTGGCCTTCATGGGACTGCTTGGTCTCACAAAAGGAAAGGAGGAATGAAGGGGTGGGAGTGACAACCTGGGCCATCCTGTGAGATGGTTGGAGGGCTCTAACTGGAGTCAACTATTCCCACTGGTCAGAAAACCTCAGCTCAAGTCATGCAACTGAGTAAAGGGCATCCAACCAGGGCTCCAGCATATGGGGACAGTGACTTCTTGGCACCTTTCACAGAAAGGACACTCTTTATTCACAGACCAGAAACAGTTTATATGTTGACTTCTCACTCTAGGGTCATGTCTGTTCGTCACCATTAATGGCATCCTCCTGTGGTACTTTTTGTCCCTTATACAAAGTGACAACCCCTTTCCCAAACACACTGGTTCCAGACATGACCGTTCTTCTCTTACTATTACAAGTCTTCACCAGTCACTACTGCGTTTCTCCTCAGCAGTACTTGCACTTCAGTAAAAGGACTACAAATCTCTACTTGTACAACCTGCTCTTGATGAACGGCAGCGTATAATTTAAACACATTGATTCAACACTCCTTAGAACAACAAATTGGTCCTGATTTTTTTACATGGCATATTCAATTAACAGATTGAAACAGACACAATCATTGGGTTATGGTATTCTCTTTCCACATTTCTTCATCTGCCTGAATAATTTCAAATAAATTTCAATGACTGAATCTCTATGCTACAGCAATTTGTGGACAAGGTCTACATACACACATCCCTGCAAGAGATAATGGATCAACAAAAATGACTGGACAAACCAGATTTTTTAGGATTGCTCTTTTTCTCTGCACTGTGGGAAATCTTTCACAATGGTGGAGAACACATGTAATATACTACCTCAAGACAACAGCAATTCTCACTGGTGCATGGAAGTGCTCCTGAAGCAAGTTGACCCCTTTTCTGCTAGAACTAGTCTACACCAGGAAGTTTTGCAAGCCTAATTACATCAGCTAGGAGTGTGAAAAAACAAATACATCATCCCTACAAGAGAGAGAGCTACACCAACAAAAAGCCCTGGTGTGGATGCAGTGCTACAAAAGAAGGGATTTTTTTTCTCTTTCTAGTACAGCTAATTTTGTTTGGGTAGCTCTGATAAACTACACTAGCAAAAGAAACCTCTTGGCTCGAATAACTGTGTTTCCAGCATAGATTGCCAGTCCAGTGATATCTGTGTGTCAGCACATTCCTCCTGCTGGAAAGGAGAGACCTAATATTGAATTATCTGAAGTCTTTACCTGGGATAGAGAAAAGCTAAAAGAAGGATCAGACTATTCAATGTCTAAAAGGATGCCAACACACAGTGTGGTGAGGGGGAAAGCTCTGGCTGCTCTGAGCCAGAAACTGGCCCATCAGACAGCACATTCCTGCCTGACACACACCCTCTTGGCTACAAAGAGATTTTCTTGTTGGAGATGATCCCCAGCCAGAGGGTCACTCTGAGATAACATGCAGTCACTCCTGGGCTTCTGGCATGGCCCACTGCCCGCATCAACAGCAAGCTTCTGCTTCATGTGGGGGTTTATAATGGCACCTCAAGGGGTTTGGTCCTGACTGTGGCGGGCACAGTGGGTTGTGAGATGGTTATCCAAGGTCATAGCTACACCATGCTCTGGGGATGATGCAAAGCAGAAAATGTTTCTTTTAACCTAGAATCAAAACAGGGTCTCTCTGGTTTGACCTGGAGGCTGCAAACCAGGTACGCTGGACATATTCAGGCTGTGTGATCCACCTCTCCCTCCTGCTGCTACTGGGCCTAATGTTTGGCTAATGTGAGCCTAATGTACTCTCACAGGCTGTAATCGTGTGGCTGACTGCCACCCAGCCAGAGCCAGAGCCAGGGCCAGAGCTATCTTACAGGGAAGGTTTATCTGAACGACCCCATGTCAGGTATATACTGCCACTCGCTGTAAATGGGCACCTCTTGGGGCAAGAAGCATTTCTCTCCCCTGTCTTCCTCTGCAGCCTTGAGTAAGTAACCTGTAAGCATCCTCAGGTAGGATGTCTGAGACCTCCTCCATCCTTCTTGCTCTGACCACTGCATTCCTCTCCAACACAACGGGTGATTTCAGTGCTCCAAGGCTGAGGCCAGGGCCCCTTCCTTTGCATCCTCTGGAGCAGTAAGTCCCACCTTTTCCTCCTTGCAGAGCTGCATTGGCTCGCTGCCCTCACTAATCCGGGGGGGGTGGGTGTTGTTTGTTGGGCTTTTCTTCCTTAATCAATTCACAGAAACTAGCTTGCATGAGGCTTTGAGTTTCTGTGGAGCGAATTCCACAAGCAAGGTGTAAAAGTAATTAAGGCGCCAGGCTTCGGCTTTCTGACATTGCAATCAATGAGCTGTCCCCAGGCAGCCACCTGCACAATGAAAGCCCAGCGAGAGCGGGAAGGTGAGGGGGGAATCTAAAATCCATGGCTTTTAGAAAGCCACATCATTTCTCGGTCTGGCTCTCTGGGGGCCAAGAGATAAACAGCACTGCCCCAAGGAATTTCCTTCCTCAGAAGGTGGGAACTGGCCGAGAGCAGCCATGGCCTCCCATCCTCCGATGACATCAGCTTCCTCGGGCGTGGGGCGAGGGGACTTCAAAGGAGGACTTAGGGGAAAAAACCCTCCTGTGAGAACCAAGAAGGTCTGCTTTCTGGCCTGAAGGCCATGTGGCAGAGCCCCGTTGTCAGCGGTTCACCCCAGCACGCCCCAGAGAGACAATAAAAACGGGAAGGAAAGCATTAGCACAGCAGAGGCAGCCACGCAAAAGCTGCAGGTCTGCAACCAGTGAGAAGCTGCCGTGCCAGTTACTCCAGCCAAATGGTCCCAACACAGCTCCATCTCTGTCAACATCTGAGCTAACCCATGGACCTGCCTTGTCAGAAGGCCACCAGTTTCCTCAGGCTCATGCTCCTGGGCTGAGCTCACTATGAACTTTTGGATGCTAAATCCAGGTTAACTTTCAACACAGTCTCATGTCTAACGATGCTACATGCACTTCCTTCTCCCTACAGCTTCCTCTACCCTTAAATCCTGAAGAACTGTAACATTTTCTTAGTCCCCAGCCCTATCCTAAGTTTTGCTGAAATTTGGCCAAGAACTTCCTGGGGGAAGAGGAAAGAGAAGGAAGGGACTGGCACGCAGACACAGCGACACTATGTTCACATTAGCTTCATTTCCTTAGGAAACCAGGCTAAAAATAATAGTCAGAAATGTTGGGCAACTGCCTTCAACTCAACATCTCTCTCTAGACAGGAAGAAAGGAAGGAATTAGCAGACTGTAGGTTATATTTCAAGGTTTGTCTACATGATTTGAAGCATAGAAATTAGAAATGAAATTAAGAAGATATATTAGGTCGTCTTGTCCCTCCCTGGGGGAACATACCTACAGCTGTTTCCCTTAGTATATTTTTTAGTGAAGTGTGCAGCCCGGTTTCAAATGATCCAAATGATGGAGCTTCCATCAGTTTTCAACAGGGACCCATTTCTTTGCTTACATATCTTTTCTTTTCTTTTTTTTTTTTTTTAAACAATTTCAGCTTTTTTATCCATTTACCATGTTTCATCTCATTATTTCTAGCACACCTCTTAATTGTTTTATAAACTCACTAGAGTATAAAGGTAAATAGAAGTTTGTACCCATGCCACCTAAATACTTCAAATAGCATCACAGGGTTCATTTCATGCTTTTGGCTGACTGAGAGGTTCTTATTCAATACAGCTTAATGTTTTTAACTGTGTTTTTCCTGGGGAAAAAAAAAATGGGTTTGGTTAATAAATTCCAGGGGGTTTTGCAGTCTGAGTTTTTCAGACTTCCCACCCCAGCTCCGTTTCATCTTGAGTTTGAAAGGCCCAACCCACTCAAAATACCTTCTAGAGGTTTTTCTTACACCCCTTGACTTTTCTACTTTAGTTTTCTGTTACATAATTAAAAATTACTGAAAGGGAAGGGTTACTTTAATATGACATTATTCCAACAAAACAGCTCTCCTTTCTTAACCACACAGCTGCTTCTATCATACAACAGACTTGCTTTTCAGCAGAGTGGGTCCTGTAGGGACATTTATCTCACGCTGTACTCACAAGTTCTCGAAGGGAGAGGGTCGCAGTCTGTGTGCCGGCCACCAGTGCTTTCTGGAAACATTAGGGCAAACCATATTTCTCAGGGAACAGCTCTGCCCCAGACCTGATTATTAACCACTGAGATTAAAGCAGAGAAGAAACCACTTTGCTGCTTCCAACAGCCTCCTCCAAAATAAACCACAGCGCAGTGTGTCCAAGCCTGCATTTCTCCCCAAAACTGCCAGTCCCTCGAACGGTCAGAAGAAACGCAGTGATGGTCCGACAGCACCATCTGCTGCCCCCCACCCCTGCCAGACAGAGCAGGCAGCAGGGGAAACCCCCCCACACACACATGGCAAGCTGGGCAATGCCAAAGGCCTGAAGGGAATTAGGACCTACTTAAGGGAATTACAATGTGGACAAATCACTTGCCTAGCTGCAGAACAGCAAGTTAAATTAACTTCTTCTATCCAGGGTATGTGTTTGGAGAAGGTCTGAATTTCACAGCAAAAATCCAGCCACTGACCCAGCACAAGATTGAGGAGGTACCCAAGGATGAATTAGTGCTGTCATATATACTTGACAGAAAAGTATATTTCTTTTTGTTACTTTGCAGCTATGAAAAAATGCTGTGAGGTATAATCAGCTTCAGCTTCTCCATCCTAAGCACAAACACACAGAGGCTTTGACCAAACACCCCATCTTTAACATGCCTGTTGCGCATTCAGAAGCAGAAGACGTGAAGATGTACAAGTAGACACAGTTTTCTTGGCCGTACTGCACTTGTCAGGGCCAGTTTCAGAGAATTTTATGAAAACAAGATTCCCTATCAAAATCATCTGACTCAGAAGAGGGGCTGGTCTCTGGTATTCTCACACCGCCCTGAAGGATAGCAGCACATCCACAGCTGCCAGCAAACACAGCGAGGAAATGTGCACGTATTTGAGCCTCATCCCTCAGCAACTCCTGGATTCCTCCTGCACCTTGCAACCTCGCAAGAAACACCACAGTGACAGTATTTCTGTGCCTGATCTGCTTACAAATGCCCCCTATAATGGAGAACTGCTGGGAAGATAAAGGCTGGTTCTGTAGATGGGATGGAAACCCACACTGGGGATATTTCCCAGAATGTTTATGGGTCTCGAAGCCTCCACAGCCCTTCAGTGCAGAAGTTCCATGGGTCCACATCCATTCTTCGTCCACACATCTGACTCACAGCGAACTCCACTGTTGTCCTGAGCCTCCTGTTTCACCCAGCCTAGTGCCACACACAGTTTCCATAAAATCAAGAAATCGATTCGAGGCCATATTAGGAATAGTTAGAAGATACTAAATGGAGGTTCCAAGAAGTCTGAGCCCTTTCCTGAGCACTAACAGCTACATCTGAGTCAGCCTCGGTCTCTGTCGTTCTCTGCTGAGTCACTTTATTCTGAAGCACCGGCAGCAAGCGGAGTGTGAGGAGGAGGAAGAAGCAAGGGAGCAGAGCCAGGAGAGGGTGTGTACCAGGAACAGAGGGCACCGGCCTGGACCTCGTCCCAGCTCTTCTGACGTTTGTGGTACTGGTGGGAAAAGTACTCTGAAAATACAGCTTTTGTGACAGGAAAGAGAAGGACCGTGGTACCCAAACCCAAGCAGGATATTTGGGGAGCAACAGTGTTGTACAAAACTGAGAGGAATAATGATATTTTCGAGTGGGCTTATGCCAGAACATACGTGTGTATGTGTGTGAGCACGTGTGCACGTGTGTATGAGCGCTGTGTGTGCATGAGCACGCTCACACATGGTTTTGTTTGGACAAGGCATTTTGGCAAAGTCAACAAAAACTAATTGCAAACAAACTGCCTTTATATTCAGCCCCCAAAACAGCTGCTTTCAAAGTTGTACCAGCAGGAGTTAAAAGCATCACTAGCTGTTGCTACATGACCTAGCAATTTCGGGTGCTATACCTTCTGTTCCATCACAATGCTTTCTATTTGCTGGCCAAAATGAACAGGGAGGTGCTGAGAGTCTGTTCATCTACTTATTTGAAGCTCAGCACCACTTTTCAGGAGCACTACATAAATTCAGAAGTTGCCTGAAATAATAAATAACTGTGACAGGTACAGAAACAAAGCCTGTAGCTCTTGGGCTAGTGTTTCCTCCTCCTGAGAGGTTTTTGTTCCCTTGTATCTGTAGGACAGAACATTCCAGTGATGTTTCAGCACTGATGGGCCCTCAAGCCTCAGCCAGAAGAAAAGTCAGCTTTCTGGCAGAAAACCCTGACTAGCTCCTGGAACAGAGCAAAGAAAATGAGAAAAGATTAAATACTTTGTTTACCATATCATGACATCACCATCATCACTGGAGAAAAATGCAAGTTCATCTTTCTCCCCCGGAATGGTCCACATGACCCGAATCATTAGCACTGCTGGATAACGCAGAGGTGTCCTTCTCCCTCCACAGGGCTCTGGGACCCCATCATGGGCATCAGCACACACGGCCGTGTCTGACCTCGTGGCCACCAACTTCAACAGGGTGCAGATACGCAAACCCAGAAAGCTCCCAACACTGAATTCCCTTTGCAAGGTACGAGTCCAACAGTGACGTTTCTCCTCTTGGGTTGAGCCTGACTGCGCACGCGATATTGCTGGCTGCTTTGTCGCAAGCTCTACCATCACCCAGGACAGTGTATGGGCTCTGTGGAAACAGGGAAGAATTTCTTCCCAGGAAGTCTTTGTATTGTCCACTGCTTTAATCGTTAGCATGTGCTGGCATACAGAGCAAGGAAGAACATACCCAGGCCTTCACACAAAGTAAACAATTTCCTCCAGAGAAAACAGTCACTTCAGCTGGCATCTGTCACACAGGTTACACAGAGGAGTTGTGGCTCTCTGAAAAAAACCTGCCTCCAAGGAAACGTCTAGCTTAATTCAAACATGTCTAGGTTAGTAAAGTCTTTTCATGGATGGTTTCATCTCCCTCCTTCTTTCACTTCCCTTCTACTCCTGTCCCCCCAGACTCCACTGTTACTTGTAAGTGGTCTGCTATTCTCTCTATATATTTCTGTTCTCTGATAACTGAACAGTTGTTGAAGATTTTATGGGACAGGTAAAGCCAGGATACCCCAGTACATCACATTTTAGCTTTTTTTCCTTTTTCCTGGTTTTGTTCCCACGGCCTCTTGCCAGATTAGGTCCATCCAAACCAGTTTTAGGCTTCATGACAAAGAGCATGGTTAAAAGGAAAAAGGCAGGTTTTCTACCAGAAAGAGGGGCCACTGCTCTATTCCAGGGATAAAAAAATGTCTGAAAGTGTGCAAAACTGCTGTGACTCTGACAACCAGAAATGCAGCAAAAACACAGTGGTAAATGGCAACATGAGACATCCCTACAGTGAGGTCTTCCTCCACCTAACTGGAACTCTGACTGAGTTGTCAGAAAGATCCAGTAAATCTTTATACTCACAGAAGACCAGAGTCAGGGGAGTGCTTTACTGCCCTGAGATGGAATGGAAAATCAGAGCTTCAAAATCCTTGCAAAGGGATCATCTCAAGAGGGGAAACGGCATGAATCAACTGAAATGTTCATTCCAGTTTTAAGGCTGCAAACAACAGCAAAGCAAGATAAAGTTGTAAAAAAAAAATAAATCCAGATCTCATGCTTTCAATTTTTGAAATCACTTGGAAACGTTTTCAGGACGGGGAGATTTACTGAACTGACCATCATACATGCAAACACAGACAGGTTATCCTAGATTAACATTTTCTGAATACAAAAACCCAGTCAGAAAATCCCTGACCAGACATTTGACATAACTACAGGTGCAAGAAAATGCCAAATAAGAGTGCAAAGAAAAAATCCTGGCAGATTCCCACCTGAATAAAAATTAATGTTTTAAAACATCAATTCATTAAGACACTTCTCCTGTAGAAGCCAGAGATCACTCATTTCAAGGCACTGGTAGGACCCCAGGCAAAAACATGTTCAGTGGGAACAGCATCCAGCGTAAAGATACCCCATCCCTAAGCCACATGTGCCAGATGGACTAAAGATCATTTGCTCTCAGCACCCTTTTTTTCATGATTATCTGGAGCAGAAAACTTCTGTTCCCACCCTGTTGTGGTGAGCTTTGTCCTGGAAGTGAGCAGAGCACCCAGCACTGAAAGGACTCAAGGGATCTCAGCAGCTCTGCTGCACACCCTCCCCGGCCACAGTCTCGCACTGGTCCCAAACAGCCCAAACTAACCTGAGACTCTGAATGTAGACAGGCAGAATAACTCAGAAACACCAGCTGAAAAGGCCCTTCCTTTGTGTGAATTCGTTCCCTCCAAGGGCTAGTAATTCATTTGAATGTTGACTCAGAGATGACATTATGGGCCTGTCCTTCACAATTGCTTCAAGCGTAATTTTGGCCTCAATAGTTTCTTTAATTGAATCCGATTTAGATGGGAGTCCACCAGCACTTCATTTTTATTTTATTTTTATGATTCAATTTAGCATTTAGTTTCAGTTGCAATCTGATTTTATTATAGTTGTTGCTAGCGGAAAATGTATCCACCTATTACTAACACTACATAAATTCAGATGCTGTCCTAAGAAACATTCTCACACGTATGAGCGCTAACATTTCATATATAATATGCCTACTTGTTGATAAGGCTTGCTGCATGACTCAGTGCCACAACCTTTCCAGAGGAAGTATTGTTTCAATGCATAATATGTCACAAAGGCAAAGAAATGCAACCCTTCCTATGGCTGTAACGCATGGTATCTTTGGGGCGTATCCTCAGAGAGCTGAAGATGATTCAACCACGCACTGTGCACTTGCACCAGCAGGAGTGTCGATTTGAGAATATATTCCTTCACCAAGGTACTGGTATTCACATGTCTTCAGGACTTTTTTTATTTTTATTTTTATTTTTCACAGATCTAGTTTCCCTTCCTGTGTATATTATAGATAATGAAATAGTGTTGTACCCTAGAAGGGGTTGCACTGCACTATTTGCTATCTAAAGGCAGTCAGGAGAGGTGTAATATTTCTAGGGGACCTGAGTGTTTGTGCTGCAGTATCATCACATCCACTGTAGTTTCAATAAGAAGTAAACTGCAGCCAGAAAGGCTCTGATTATACCTTGGAGGAAACTTTCTAGGCAGTGAGGATTGTACAGGACTGAGGACTGCGTCAGAAAGCCTGGGTAGGCTGCAGTGTCTACATCACCATCTGTAAGCCAGGATTAACGTGGGTAGAGCTGGTCTAGCTCCACAGCTGAGAGAAGGTGGAGGTGACTTTTTAGGAGGGCTTTTCTAGCTACATCATTTTACACTTGCACCCAGAATTTGAGTTTTGGGATCTACCTGGAGGAAGCACGAGTTCTCAGACACACCTACATTGCTGTATACCAACAGGAACTACTGCACGAGCTGCCTTACCTGATGTACCATCTGGTTTTCCACATGCCACGTTAAGCTCCACACTGCTGTGGCTAGACTGGCGTCTACTGCAGAACTGCCTGGTTTCAAATCGGAGTCACTCCGATAGAAACCGAGTAGATTAGTCCAAATTCAAAGGCCCACAAGGCAGATAACTTCTGAACACAAACAAATTTAGACGAAATTGAGATTTAATTTTTTTTTTCTGATCTAAGCTAAGAACTTTTGTAACATCTGAAACTTTTATCAGAATTGACAATAGTATAAATACCATCCTGCCAGCTCCTAGAGTACTAGCAAACAACCTTTCATCAACCAAATGAACTCAGAGACGGAGCAAGATATAAACACCCGTATGTAATGCACATTCTCTGGACCAGGTCCACCACTAGCAAAAGCCTCCTGCTTCCCTGGAACCAGCAACACAAACTCCCTTTATATGTCTTAAGTGTCCACAGTACAAACAATAACACATTAGCATGCTCTTGACACTGCTGTCAAAATAAACAGCTATTTATTAACATCCTACAAGGCATTATTTTTAAAAGAAATCCATCGAGCAATAATGTCAGAAAAAAAAATATTATATCCCTCTGCCCCAGAAAACAGCATCTCCCTTTTTCTTAAGACAACATCTGGTCCAGATAACAGCTGCCAAGGGCTAGAGCTAAGAGGCACAGTGATTGCTGTTGCTTGGTGCTTGCTCGAGTATTTCTGAGAACAACATTTTTTCACTGTATGGTATTACTGCCAACTATTCCCTGGGATCCCAGGAGGACAATGCATTCCCTTTCTGCTCTTACTGGGTAAAGGGAATAAAGGCTGAACATGATGCTTGCTCTCACCAGCCAAACCTGCACTAAATATGAAAAGATATTAAAAACTGCTTCCCCCTCTCTCTGTCTGAGGTGAAAACCTCCCCATCTTCACACAGGGAGACTTTTGCTGCCTTTTGTTCTTGTGGTTAAAGCAAATTTAAAGATACCAGGGAACCTCTTGAGAAAACCAGGAGAGGAAGCTTGAATGCAAAGTGAACTTACAAACAAAAAGCTATTTTTAGCACTGGGGGGAAACTCAGCATTGAACAAACAATACAAGGAAGTTTCAGACACTGACTGCTAGGGAGAGCTAATATCCCCTTGTCGCTGCCCCACCTAGTCTGGATACAGGAATGCTGCTATATTCTCAGGCTTCTCACAGCCCCCAAATCACCCACCTTCCCCTTAGCATGGTGCAAAAGTTCAGGGCTTAGGCCGAGAGCCACCTGGTTGGCTCATACACACAGCCTCACCCTCCCGCTGGCATAGGTGATCTGAGGTCAGAGCCTGGCCCTGCTGGGACTGTGGGCTCCATGGTGTTGGTGGGGATGGGTGGTGGGACTTCCATTTGCAGTACCACCAGACATGGTAGTAGAGCCCAGCTGGAAGCAGGCACAGGGCTGAGGCTAAAGAGCAAAGGAAGAGTCTTGGGTACCTCAGGCACAGAATTAAGACAGAGCAGCTGGGCAGAAGCAGAAGAAATGACATGAACGGCCTTCAGACAACCCAAAAAGGAAAAAGGACCCTCTGAAACACAGAGCAAAATATCTAGCTGTGCTTCTGCCCTTCATACATTGCTGGGCCCCAGGACATCTCCCGCAGTTAGTCAACAGAGTGGCCGTGGTGCTCAGCAGCTGGGGATCTGACTGTAGATTCAGTACATAACAATAATGCTTTGATAGTCCCCACAAACTCTTCTTTTCCTCCTTAGCAATTCAGCCTTCCAACCCCGCCCAGGCAAAACAAATAATATATTTTTCAAGAAATTATCAATAAGCAGGTTCTTCAGGGTGGAAAGCTTTTACAGAAGAGTTTTTCCAGCCTTCTTGCTTTAGCTGTGTTCCTGTTTATTCATTGGCAACTAGAGTGAGTAGTAGGAATCAAAGTGGTCAAGAACAGTCTGTTTTCTGAGAGCAGTGAAACAAGACTACACGTAAAGGACACTGTTTCCCTTGAAACCTCTCCCAGATTGTTGTATTGCCCAGAGACCTGAACTGGTGTTCAGGGAACAGAAGATCCTGGGAAATTCATTCCATGAAGCAGACACATTTCTGCTTTTGCTGCTGCTTTTGCTTGAGCTGACAAACACTTAAAGCAAGGCTTTGATGGACAGAGACAATCAGAAACTGGATGCAAGGTGGAGCTGTACAAAAAATAGAAGCTATACAGGATTGCTCAAGTCCTTATCTAGCCCTGTTGCCTATATAGACTCATGAGAGGTTAGTCAGGGACATTTTGTAGATCTGCCTGCCAGTGGGAGAGAAGGGTATTTATTACACTGCAACAAGCTGAGCCTCAGTCAGCAATGTGCCCTTCCAGGGACAAAGTCGAACTCCCTACTGGGCGGCAACAGCAAGAGCATAACCAGCAGGGTGAAGGGAATGGTTCATCCCCTGTTTTCAGCACTTGGGAGCCCAAGTCTGGATACTGCATCCAGCTTTGGGCTCCCCAGGACAAAACAGTGACTAAGGGGAGTGAGCCAGTGAGCTTGGCTTTGCCCATCAAGATGGTCTGGGGGCCAAAGCACATGGCATGAGAGGAGGGAACTGGGTTTGCCCAGGCTGGGGCAGAGACAGTGATGGGGGATTGCAGCTTCCAGTACATAATGAGTGATAACAGAGAAGATGAAGCCCAGCCTCTCAAAGATGCACAGCATAAGGACAAGTTGGAGCGAGGGAGATTCAGATCAGTCACAAGGGAAAAAAAAATTTTCCCTGAGAGTGGTCAAACACTAGGACAGAAACTCAGAAACCTTATATCCATGTAGTGTTTCCAGTGAGTCTTTCTAAGTTAGACAAGGAAAGACCTCTACACCATAAAGCACTCAATTCCTGCTTAAGGACACCAGAATACGCAGGCACCTCAACGTCTTTTCTAGCCTGCTCCAGAAATCCTGCTCATTTTTTTCAAATGGCACTTACACCAGTGAATCGCTTGGTCAATTTTAAAAGGAAATCACCTTTGATTTTGGATTCTGAGCCTCTCCTAGGAGCTTTTTCAAATTGTTTTGTTCCACAGATACTTTGTCCTTGTCTTGCTAAATATTTCTGAGTGAGAGGGACAGGGTTGTTGATTGTTGCTTCTTTCTGAATAATTTTCACATGTTTTATAGTGGTATAGGGGCCACTCATTGCAAAAAGCCTCCAAAGAAAGAATAGGAAGAATTTATTTCTGATCTGGCACTTGGTTCCAACGCCAGGTTGGTCTGTATCTGCAAACGGTTAAGGATTAGCTGATAGAAACATTTGAGAGGGCTCTGATAACAGAGCATAGCAAACAGCGGGAGCAGGCTCACCAACGCTGCTGGTTACACCTTGCAAATCACCAGCTTTAGCACAGGCAGTACCAGTCTCATACCCTGCACAATGTTTCTGCTTCTGGGCTGCACTGACTCCTGCAATAACTCACCTCTCACTCCCAAGAATACTTTGGGATCTCTCTCTTCCACTCCCCAGCTGTCAGGTCTGAAGACGTGCCCCGCAATGTCCCCACAAACCTCTGCCCCCTGGTATCGCCCAAACCAGGGGAACGTGCCGTTTCAGAGCAGGCACTCAAAAAGTCCAGCACAGCCAGGATGTTTAATGGAAACTGTGCTGTGCACTGACTCTGAAACACTTGGCTGCAGATTTGTTCAGCTTTTTGAGATGAGAGATTGCTTGATAGGGCAGCATGAGTGAGCCCTCTAAGTATGCTAGGGAGTGGTGCAAGATTATAGCCGAGAACAAAGATGCTGCAGCCTAAAACCTAAAATACACTGGGAAAGACAAGACGCTCACAGTTTTCTGCCTGAGTCCACGGATCTGTAATGTAGCACAGACACAGCAATGTTCCTCATGTGGCACCTGGGGCTGCTACATGCACAAGCATTTTCACACTGACAGGACCAGCCTCGTGCCCCGAGAAGCCCAGATGTGGGCACAGCTGGCACCCACATTAGCAAAGGCTCTTGAAGTGGCTGGGGAATTTGACTAATGTCAAAGGGAAGAGTGGAGTGGAAAAATCCCTTCTACTCTGTCTTATGCTTAAATACTGAGACTATACCTCACGCCTCTCTGTTCTTAAAAGAAATAATGGTGCCACAACCATAATTAAATGCAGCCGTTGTTATACAACACTGAGGATATGGTAAAAACTGGTTGTTACTATGGTCACTCACTTCACCTCTGGGATTAAACTGCCTAGTTTCCTTCCACTAACATTCAAAAATACTCTTTCCCATCTCTCTCCAAAGATGAGCACATCTAATGGTTCAGGTACAAAGCAACCTAATGGCATTGACGTCAGTGGGAAAATCCTGACCCCCACAGCACTGTGTTGATTCACAGTGGTTCATTAAGTTGAGGATCAAACTCAAGATCATACAGAGCCCCCCTAACACAGAACTGACACCTGATCTTCCACGATACTATTTGCTTCTTAACTCAAATGGGACCTCCAGAGCCCACAGATCTGTGCCTACAGAAGGTGAGGTGGTGGCAGCAGCCGTAGCCTCCCCGGGTAAAGAAGGGGTTAGTGTGGATCAGGTCCACGGCTTGTCTAGCCCAATATCCTGTCTCAGATGGTGTCCAACACCAGATGCGTCAGAGGAAGGTGTGAGGGACCCCATGTGAGGCAGACGTCATGCCTCACTGCAGCCTGCCCGACTTAGGAAAAGATGAAAACAAATGAGTTTATAACCTTTTGTCAGCCTGTCCCAAGGATGTAACTTCACAAATATTTAGGTCAAATGGGGCACACCCTATGCTGCACAGAAAGAGAAAAGAGAAAACCCAGTGCTTCAACTCTTGGATGCCATGCTCTGTGAGCTAGATAAGATAAACTAGTGACAGTCACTTGCTATTGCTGTGGACACTGGTCTGCTGGCTCAGCCCAGGAGCTAAAGGTGACTTAGGACACAAGTGAAGTGAGTACTGCAGTCTCAGTGCAAGCCATCATTTTCCACATGACAGTCACAAAAAACCCTGCAGTTAATCAAAGAAAAATATCTATGAAGCTAAGCAAAACTAGTCTTCTCTCTGCAGATTTTTAAAAACTCAATTCAGGGGATTCAACAAACTGAAAATCTTTCCTTGACGCATGGGAGTGCGTCCACTTTAGCTGTCAGTTCCCAAAAAGGTCATGAAGAAGTCCCCACAAGAGTGTTGTAAATGCAAAGACCAGCGACAGAGGCATGTGGCTCCTGTCTTCTCCCAGTCTGCTCCCCCTTGGTGGTCACAGGAGCTGGTGATTTCTGCCAGGTCCCCAGCCACAGCCAAGAAAAGTTGACAGAAAAGCCACAGACTGGTTCATAACAGGTTTTCTCAGGTATCACAAAGGTTCCTAATCAGCCTGGGACTCCATTTCCTCATGGCAAAGGCTGATTGAGATGAACCTTCCCATTTCTGTCTTGGCAGTACCTGAGGTTCTCATCCTGCTTGTGGAAATGTGTCTCCACTGCCCATCCCAGGGCAACACGATGGAGGGCAGATATCACCTGGCCCACGGGGATTTTGTCCAGGGCTATCCCGAGGGCAGGGATTCAGTTTGGCTGCAGCTTCCCCAGGCTGGTCCCTGCTGGTGCAAGCTCCAAACACTGCAAATGCTGATCTTAGTACTGGTCAGGGCAGAAACTTGCCCTCACTCCAAGGCTGGGTGTCCTGTTGGCATGGCAGGACAGAGGCAAAAGTAGATGTAACCTACTGCTCTGTCCCAGCCTGAACAAGGGCAGAGGGAAAACTATTCTGCAGTTTGGCACAGAAGGATCTCCCATGTCCTTGGTATACCTGGGGTGGCATCACTGACGGCAGGTGAGCAAAGCGGAGACACCGCACAGCTCTGCGAAGGGGCAAAGGCCAGCTCAGAAGCACCCCTGAGTGCAGGCAGCCTTGCCCACAGCTCTCTTCCTCCATCAGCTGTTAATCATTTGCCTCGGCTGTGTTAATTCATAAATTTCTTTCTCCCAGCCCTGCTCCCATTGTTTCCGAGCAGGGCATTGTCATGAGGCCAATTCTATATTTACGACAGGATGTCAGCCTATGCTTCAGTCGCCTTCTTTGAACTGGATACTTTTACCTTCTGTGTTGGCACCGATGCAATTCAACAGAAAGGTAGAAAAATAAACAAGTGTTTATTTAAGACATGCTTGGTTGTATCAAAACACACAAGTGGCACTTCTTCCTACTGGCTCTTCCATGCTCCCGGCCAGAAGAGCACAGGTTTTTTCATGACATAAACAAAGGATTATTTCCTAAGAAGATTGAGAGTTTCCTTTCAAGGAAAACACACACAAAAAAAAAAAAAAAAAAGGAGGAAGGAATCCGCAGAATAGCCCTTAGGAAGTTACAACTCTGGAGGCCCTTTAGTCCCTTACCAGCAAAATGTATTTAAATATAGCATGGCCTGCCCAGAACACAGCCTGAGAAATGCTATATACCCAGCAAAGAAAAAACTCTGCAGCCAAAGCCAGAGAGTGCCAGGCTTCAGGCACACGCCCCGGATCAGGATCTGCAACCAGGCCTAAGAGCTGCATGTTTGACTTGAGTTGGCCACCTCAGAAGGTTTGGTTCTGCTTTACTATGTTTTAATTTCTGCACATGGCCTAACTTTTTGTTTGCGCTGCAAAGCAGCCTGCAACCTTTGTCAGAGCAGGCATGAAAAATCCCTTACCCACTGAAGGATGGCTCCAGACAACTTCAAACCATACTTGAGACTTGAAGCACCCATCTCCTCTGCTCCTCACCCAAGCACCACCAGGCGCTCTCCCTGCTCTTCACGAACAGGTGATGATTCCAGGAGACTGCAAAGCTCCAACCTTATTCTCCATGAAATGCTTTCTCAAGACTGCTCTCATCTAGGTTCCTTATGAATCATTTTTATCTGTTATTTCTTGGATAACCAGAGATCTGAGATGCTACGCCTGTGTGAACCTCCCCCATTCCTTGCTGAGAAGACAAACCATAGCTACATTCAACTACAGCAGGTTAGAAAGTGGGTCAGAAACTCCTTCTCCCCCTCAAAACAGTAATTTTTGGAGGCAAAACTAAAATGTTTCAAAGCCCAAGTGCCATTCATGCTTCATGGGAGATGCAACTCTGCATCACACCCTTATTTTCTCAATGCATGAGGACTCTGGTGGACTGCATTTCCCATGACATGCTGTGGTCTCCCCTACCAGTGAAAAGGGTGATGCACCAGTGACAGGAATGGCTGAGAGTTCACCCGGGGAGCCTGGACACTGGTGGGAATAGGGACATGGCAGTCAGGATGAAAAGAACCATGAACGGAAATTTCTTTATCAAGATTACAGTTATCGTTTTGGTTGGAGTTATTCAACCCCATCAATCTTGGACAAGATTTACCTCTCCCCCTCATCTCCCTGGAAAGTAGATCACTTTATGAGGGAGGAATAAGCCAAAACCCAGTCTTGTAGGCAGAATGTAGATAGGAGTGTTTTGTTCAGCATTAGTTTGTCACTGTGGCCTCTGTTCAGTGCTGTACCTGCTCCGGAGCTACACAGTCCTGTGCTCCAGGACACTCTGACCTGTCTCCCACACACTTTTTCCAGAACACAACCAAGTAACTATTAATTGCATTCAGCTGTAGTGAGAAGTCTGAAATAGCTCAGGCTCTCTGGCAAGAGACTTCTGTTGTAACAACAGGCTTTGGCTGTGGATTTATCTGCCATGGATCCTGCTTCCCATACAGCACAGGGTAACTGCAGCAGGATGAACCCTAGAATGTAATAATATAAGCAGGAAGGGCTGTAATTTGAGGACCTTCCCACATCAAGTAAGTAAAACAAGCTCCTCTTTCAGAATGCAAAATAATTCTTCCATAAGGGTCCTTTAAAATAATATACAGTGCTGCTGAACGGGAGCCGTGGGGGGACTCTCTGATCCTCAGTTCGTTCTCAGATTTAGCTGATAGTTTTGCTCTAACTGCTCTAATTCATACAGAGGAGCTCTTAGTTTTTCTTTCAAATGCAGAAAAGGCTGCACATACCATTGACTGTTTCCTGAGCCTTTTGCAAGAATAAAGGTACTGACATATAACATGTGAGTTCACCCCTTGCTTCCAAATAATCCATCTCCTGGTACCTCAATTTCCCCACCCCAGATGGCAGCGGGTTCTGCTCGTGCTGCAGTTCGCACCCAGAAGGGCTCTTTGGGGGACTCTTCAGATACCAAAGATCAAAGTTAGAATAAGCTGAGCTTCAATAAATGATATAGCACATTCAGACAGAAATTATGATTTCCTCTTTTCTCTGTTCAGGATTCATATTTGGGATTCAAAGTTCACTCTGGAAAAGGCAGAAAGCCAGCTTATGTTATTGTTATGTCAGACTAACTATTATCTCTGGATTCAGGGCAAGTAGATATACTCTATAGAAGGAAACAGCACTCTTGGCCCTCACTGCTGTTTGCTCCCCATTTCCTTCTGTCTTAAGACCTGGCCATTTTTTAGGCACCCTACAAAATCTGTGAGGCAGCAGGAGTCTAGAAGACCATGAAAAAAATAGTGAATAATGAAATAATCTAGATATAAAGACACATAGGGAATAGATATATATATTTTGCCTTTATGTTCTGAGGGCAAGATCTAAAACAAGTGTCCTGCTTCTAATTTCTGAAGAAGGCTTTCACAGTGCAAGAAAACTTTGTTACCTCTCCCCCTGAGGAAATCACTGCGGGTCTTCAGAGAGATACATTACACAGAAAACCCTCTTTGGATTATATGTCACAAGAGCAATCGAAATCTCCATTACAACCACTGGGAGACCTAGCCCAGTGACAAAAACCCTGCCATTGTTTGCTGCCAAAGTCCTAAATATTGTTAGTCTGCTTCAAAAGACAGAGATGTTGCAAGTCATGACAGAACAAGGAAGACCCAGGACTTTGTGAATAGGAACAGAGCGTCCAAGCAAAACCACATGGCCCCATCCAGATGGAGCCTCACCATGTTAATCCCATGCAGCATGGCTCGGGAAGGGGTGGCTTGTTCAGGCACAGCACTCGGCTGGAGACGGTTTGTCTGTCTACAGGTGAGCCAGTTCACATGCTGTAAGCTGGGGTGTCTTCACAATATGCTTCTCCAGCACCTCCAGCTCCATGTTTGCACAAGTTTGCATCTGCTAGCACCTACCATTCTCAGCCGTAATGCCCGTCACTGAAGGGGCCGTTGGACAAGGACTTGTATTGCACAGATCATCAGATCAAGACTGGAGAAAAAACGTACCTCATGCACTTATCTTTAACAGGGACTAAAAAATTACAATTCTTGGCAGAGTCCAAATAGCACCAACATAGTGAAACTGTGTAACAGAAACAGAGTGCAAGAAAAGGGACCAATTCCACAGGGCTGGATTCCATTGCTTCACACCAAGTTTGGAGCAGTGGAAACAATACTAGCTGTGCAGCAGCAATCAGTCACCATAAACGCTCCTATTTCTGCAAGTGCTTTGGAGAAATTTATGGCTAATCAGGAACAGGACATTATTAATGCGCTTTGTACCCAGCCAAGTGCAGATGTGTGCTTGCATAAACCTTTCCTTATCATTATTAAAAGTGATGTGCTGAAGGCTGTCACTGTTCAATAAACAATTCCATGTCCAAGATCTCAAACGTTGCTGCGTCATGCTCTGACGATCTGTGCTTTCCTCACAGGGTGTCAGAGTCAGATACAATAACAAATACATGACCACAGCCCCTTTGGGCTGATGTACTTCCAAGAAGGGGCAAATGTTGATTACTCTTGCGTGTTATTTTGCCTATATCGTTAAGAGTCATCCAAAGTCTAAAGAAGCCAGTGGAAAACCTCCCGCTGGTTTCACTGGGCTTTGCATCTGACTATTAATTATTCGAGTACGCTAGCCAAATGTATATCTTTAGCATAAGACAGCCCCTAAACTACCATCCAAGTGTAGTCTACATTTTGGGGAAAGACAGACAACTAGAAAACATTCTAATTAATGAGTCTTGTGGATTTTGCTTTATATTTTTGTTAACAACTTTTCTCAAATACTAAAAAAATATAAAAATTGACCAACAAAATTTCTTACAAACACCACCACCCCACTTTCCTCTCCATTTTGAAAATGAAAAAAAAAAAAAAAAAAAAGAATTGCAGGGGTGCAGGTGCATTGCCTTTCCAGCCATTTTTCCTGTTTAAAGTTACATTTCTTCAAGCTCTTGTTTTCCCTATCCCTCATGCTTGGCTGGTCAGCAGACTGGCTTTTCTAGGATTCTGCAGTGAACATTTCCCATTTAGATGAAGGGAGGGGCTGGAGAAGACATCTGGCCTGGATTCTGGTGATTTTCTAGATGTAAACACGAACAGGGAATTGGGAAAAGAAAAGGTAGCCTTTTTTAGGCCATATCCTTCAGCAGCCAGGGACCCACCTGGTCTCTAGAGAGCATTAGAAAATTCTCGGCATTTTGGTAACTTGTGATCTGCCTCACATGGCTCCTGAACAACAGAGAAGAGCCAGAACACAGTCAACTTCAGCTACACCCTAACCCTCCCAACACCAAAGGTCTGCTCCAGGCACAGGCAGAGTAGGCAGCTGCCTGGGGCAGCCATCAGGTTGGGGCAGGGAGCAGAACCAGATCTCCCTTCTTCCCACTGCTAGAGCAGCAGCAGACGGAGCCACAGTGCACCTCCACTCGCTGGTCCTGTGCTCAGAGCTCGAGGAGATGTGGGCCAAGGGAGCAGGGGCAGGCCAGGAGTGCAGGCAGGGTAATCCTGGGAGAAGGGGTGCTTCTGGTGTGCTAACTCCATCTAACTAAACCTCTCTGGAAACTACCCCATTGCTATCAATAAACTGCATTTTCTTGCCAGAAACAAAACAATTTCTTTTTGACGTCTCCAGGATGAGAGACAAACTCAGCTGTTACGGGTCTTGGATCTCTTTCTACCCTTTCCTTGATAGACAAAGGACCTACACCACGCACATGTTCTGGAAGCCTGTCATGGATGATTTCAGAGAATCAATATGGATAAAGTTAGAGCTCTATTAGAAAAATTTCTCTTCCTTGGAAGTTTATTCAGCTGTAACTCTGAAAGTTATGTAAGGAAAGTAGATAAAATTAGAGTATTGGATAAAAATAGCACTAAAACATCTTACTATAACATTTTGAGACCACTTTGAGGTCTTTTCTGCTTCCTCACCCACTGCCACAGGAAAGCCGCCTTTGCTCTAAGCTGGCCTCTGTCGGAATGCCATGACGTTTGCACTGCCAGGGAAGAAAGTCTCTTTGGATGCTAATAGTCTGGTTTCACATCCATTTGTGGCAATGTCGATGGCTGTACTTCCCAGGCAGCAGTCCTCACTGCTTTACTACAGAGCAACACCAAGTCATAAACCCAGGTCCTGACAGTGAGTCAGCACTGAGCTGTCAAACCAAGCTGAAATCTCCAGGAAGCAAAATGTTCTTTCTGCATATTTTTTGTACCACTCAGTATGTTACATAAACTCCCAATGGGTAGAATCATAGCAAGAGTTTGGAAGGATATTTTTATTACAGCAGTAATTCTAGCATTTAAACTTTCTGACAGCTGCTGTGGACAAATATGCAATAAAAATCAAAGCCAATTCAAAGCTAATATTCAGAGGTGGGAGACTGCGTAAGCATTTGGGTTCTGGGCCATGTTGTGCTTTGTTTAGCATTCAGACTGTATGGAGGACTGCAGCATCCCTTCTCCGCACTCAAGTCAAGTTCAAAGCACTTTGGCTTCATTTTCCAGGCTTGGCTGCAGAAAGTTAGAGCTCTGTCTCCCATTATCTGAGCAATTGGCTGCCATAGTCTAAAACATGACTGGCCCATGACACACAGCTTGTAGGAACAAACAGTTTGAGCATCCTCAGCTGCTTCAGTTCACACCTTCCCTCCTGCTGCTACAAGCATGATGTATGTCTCTGTCAGAGACACAGGCTGATAGCTGAGGACAGTAAAAGCTCAGATCAGTGCCAGGGCTTGTCTGTCAGGGCCTTTGGGTATCCACACAATGTGCCTATTCACATTAGGTAGAAATAAAAGTAGCCTGTGCTGCAGAGGTCCTGAGCTCACTACCATTTACTCCAGGAATCGCAGAAAAATGTAGGTCAGGAGAGACCCCTGGAGGTCACCTAAGCCAATCTTGCACTGGAAACAAGGGCAACCTGAAATTAATGCAGATGAGCTTACGATGATACACTATTCCAAACCTGAGTTAGGACTTACACAAGGCCAGGAGAGAGACCCTGTAACTGCTGTATGGATTCCTGGTGCAAAGCCACAGGCTCCCTCTACAAATGGCCCCACGGATGCCTGAAGGAGAGATGGCAGAACTGCGTCTGTTCAGAGCTTTTGGAGGAGGTCAGGGATATTTGCCAGTAAGCAACCTGCCCACAGTGCAGTGGCAAAAGGGACTCCACATGACAAGGAGCCTCATTGATTTTAGAGTGCGGCGTCTGTTGTAGTTGCACATGACTGAGTCACTTAGTGAGGTTACATGGAACCACAGTTGTTTACAGTACTCAGTGAGGAATTCAAATGATTCCTCCCTCAGAAGAGCGAAAAGTGTGGTATGTCCTCAGCCAGCAGCCTCGTTCTCAAAGTGATCATCTGTCCATGACTGTGCACTATACCCTTCCTGATCTATGAAAGCAAAATGACCGCTGTTTATACTCTCAGAGACACATAAGGCTATGAAGACAGTCGCTGAGGAGAACAGATGATCTCTGAAGTGGCAAGCTTCTCACAGCGTCAGCTAACACATTAATTGTTGACTGTGCAGAGAGGGCTGCATCTACACAGCAGGACCATAGAGTAGTCTTTTGCACGAGGCATGCACACTTTTTTCTGTTCACACTGCTTCAGTTCAGGCTCAAATCAACCATCTTAGGTTACAGCCACAGCTAGTTTCAGGACATCTGATGACATTCTTGCCTGCCTATGCTAGATCTGTCCAGTTTGAAAGAATTTAATTCTCTTCTAAAGACATTCTGGGTCTCATGCTGCCACCCCCTCCAAGAGTGCTATACCCAAGTCTGATTTCCATGCTCATCTTAGCAGTTTCTCTACAAAACTAAGCAATGTGCACAGTAGGCAAATCTGAATTGGAGAAATGGGCCACAGCCCAAATTCACCCAAACATACCCTAAAAGCCAAACCTGAATTCAAGGTCTGCACTTGCAACACAGCTGAAGAGCAAATGCTGAGGCCCACAGAGGAGGGTGGAGTAAAAATTACTCCGTTGCCCACAAGATCCCAAGACTAGTTATGGCTGATAAAGCAGATATTCCTGCAGGGCATGCATTCAGGGAAGAATTACCCTAAGGAATGATTTCAGGAACTCAACCTGTTACAGCCAATTCCCACTGAAATTTATGAGAGTCTTTTCAAGGTCTGTGTTGTCTGCAAGGGTAAATAAGGACTCATACACTGAAGGTCTGAGTATTTTCTTAAGTAACAGGAGGTTTGTACCATACAGCCACCAAAATGAATAATCCAACCCACTGCTTTCGTTCAAACCCTTCTTTCATTAACAGCAAGCAAGTCAAGGTTATCATGCTATCTATGCCAGTATTCAAGCTAATTGGTTCTCTGGAGAGAACTATAAAAATGTTGGTTTCAGGACCTGCCAGGACAAATGCACTGCAGTTGGTCAGCTGTGGAAATATTTTATTATCTTTGACAGAAAATGCCATTTTTATCTGTTATCTTCTGTTACAGTATGTCTCAACAACCTGTGAAGGAAGAAAGAATTTGTACAAGATCTCTTACTGTTCTGAGCTGCCTTGCCAGTTTTCAGGACTTTTGCTGAGTTAGTTGAAAGAAAAATATACACAGCAGAAAAGTATCCGTCAGTAGAATCGGGAGGAAATTGCATCCTGAACGAGAGAAGGCTTTGAGTGATGTTGTCTTCACAGTCTCCTGTGAAGCCAGGAAATTCATGATCCCTTCCAAGCACACACTTTACCCACCTAAGCCATAAGACCCTATTATAAATGCCATCAGTTTTGTTCACTTTTTGCCCTGATCTGGTTCCTCCCACAATGTTTGTCAGCTCTCCCTGCCATCTTAGCCTCTACTTGGATTCCCAGTTTTTGAGACACAGCCTGTTTTATCTTTACGATAAATATTAGCACAATCAAATAATGATACCAAAAAATCTGAAAACCCACTAAGGCAGCTGACTTATCTCCTGTGTTAGATTTCAAAATTCTCTGCAATTTAAAGAACAAAGGCCCTTGGTGAAATGTTCACAGTGGTAGCTCTTCTGGGACATGCTTTATTTCCAAAGCTTCTGAAGGAACTAGATGCATCTGTGGTTAAGGACAAGACAAGAACAGCAGGTGTATTCCCTGTCTCCAGCATCGTGGATCCTCTCCAAGCTGATTTCCATCCTCTCCATTCCAACAAAGCAGTGTTCACAAGGGTCACTGATGACATTTTCTTGGCCAGCTCTTCCATTTCGGCCTCTGTGGTTATGACACCTTCACATCTTGTCTCAGCTTTCATGATCTTGTCCTCCAACATTTCGCTCCTGAGAATGCTTTCCATATTAAGCAAACTAAAGGACCCCCCCATCGGTAATTTGATTTAAATCAAATCAAAGGGTGGTGGCAGGGGGGTGGGTGTAGTTAGTTTAATTTTCTATTTTGAACCAAACTGTCCCAGGAACCTCTAACAGTGTATTGTGACTTATCAGAGTGCAGTGGGACCCACAGACCCACATTCTACATGTGGCTAAGCTGAAGTACAGAATACAGCAGCACTGGAGGTGTAGTTCAGATCTCTGTATTTGCCGTCCTTTGCCCAACTCCAGGGAGCCACCAGGTTAAACCAGACTATTGATCAGAGGGAAAGTCCTTCAGAATGTGAGTTTACACAGTCCTTCTCGTGCAGGAATGTAGGTTTTCCACTCACTGCTGGTTCCAGATCCCCATCTCTGATCAAATGAGATAGCTCAGAGAAAAGTCTAGCAGATAGTATAGCCAGGTAGATAATCTTAAGGGGACTCCCAACTACCCCTAAAACTGCAAGGTAAGACTGTAAAGAAACTAGATAATAAAGAAATGGCATGCAAACAGCACAGACTCACTTGTGGAGAGAACTGAAGGTCAGCGGTTGACCAGCTCTGATTAGAAAACATTACAAACCCAGCCAACCAACACGCTGATAATCACAGGATCACACAACAGCCAAGGTTGGAAGGAACCTCGAAAGATCATCTGGTCCAGCCTTTTGTGGGAAAGGGAGCCTAGATGAGATTATCTAGCACCCTGTCCAATCACACCTTGAAAGCCTCCAGTGATGGAGACTCTACCACATCCCTGCGGAGGTTTGATTGATTATCCTAGTAACTGGTTTTTTGCACTGTAAAAAATTTCTTTCTTATATGAAGATGATGGGATCATACTGCCAACAAGGAAGGCCTTTTCCATGCCCACTGATTTATTACCGAGAATCCAAACAATGTGAGGGATTTTCTCATTTTTCTGCTGTTTTTTCCTACTGGTCAATTCAAGGTTGTGGAGCAAGATACACCCAGGTGCAGATTTCAAAAGCAGTATTAAGAAGGTCAACTGTGGTCACAGTCAGCTCTAATTGCCAGTTGCAGCGGGATGCAGTCTTTTCCTTAGTCACAAAGGACAGCACTTGAAATATCCTGTAGGATGAAAACAATGCCTACAGCATTTCTCTCCTGATTTTTGGGAAGAAGGCCAGACAAGCACCACAATTAGTCATACGTTCCAAACGCAGTCCCCCTTCTTAGTTCCAACCTCTTGCCTGTCCTTATGTTAAGAATGAGGCTATGATCTCCACCCCGGAGAGGGTCTTTGCCTGACAGTCACACACTATCAATCAGTCTGCTCCCAGAAATGAGGAAAGATGCTTTCCTTCCTGCCACCTTCTATTTGGACCTTCGCCTCCCCAGTGGGATCATTTTACTGGGTAAAGGAGGACAGAAATAGACAGAAAGAAACATGTCAATATGTACATTGAAGAGGAATTAAAAACAAAACATAATGAAATATCTGAAAGCATGTGGGAATTTGCTGGAAACTAGAGGAGAGAGGAAGAGAAGCAGCTATCACGCCTTTTACTGCTGCACATGGAGTTAGTTTTGAAAAATTCCTTCTCCCTGTCCTGCCTCCCTCCCCCTGCTTGCCCAGTCCCCTGTGGAGGGGAAGGTAGCAAAGGCATCATTACAAAATTAATCACCTTGAAAAGGGTAGAAACCCAAGATTTTAAAATCACTGCAAGAGGCAGAAGCGTCTTTGGGGGAAAGTTCAAACAGCTTCTTTTGCTTGACGACTGCTGGAAACAATATGGCAATCATTAGTTTCTCTCTCTCCAGTTCAGGGTAGTCCATTTAATTTACACATGATGAACAACAGACATGCACACAGGTCCAACAGCAATATTAAGGTTGCCGCTCTTGCCAAGAATTATGCCACTAAAAAGCAAACATGCAAACCCATGTGAGTCTGGAAAGGGTTAATGGGCTGCTGGAGGTTCGTGCTTCTTGAAGAGAGGTAAAAGGAGGGACAGTAGCTCAGCTGGAGAACATACTTCACTCTCACTGTGTGACTTTCCATGGGTATGGGAGGATGCACTGTCTGAGAGGGTGGACAACCCTCTCATCTTCAGCTGAGCCAGCTGCACTCACTATGGGTTTGGCAAAAGCCTCATGTAATGCATCTGAAAGGACAGCATCAGACCCGGTGTGGAGGTGCGAGGATCCACAAGTCCTGCCTGATTTTTTGGGTATACCCGAAGCCTCACAAGAATGTGGTTTAGGCCTCAGTCCATTGCCCATTCCTGGATAACTCCAGGGAAACCGGGTCATTTTTTACCCTCATGCGGGAGTATCTCCAGTGATAACCAACAACACTTTTGCTGACCTCAGACAGAGTAGATTTCCAAAATGACAGCTCCCTTTCTACACAGACCACCAAATACCTGGGACAGTCAGCAGGGTTTTCAAGAAAACCCTGACTGCCAGAAACCAGCTCTGTACTCTGCATTATCATTAAAAAGAAAGAAGTCATCCAGCCAAAGAGTCTCCTGTTCTCTGGCATCAGACAGATCACTACAAAAACAGGAGCTGCTGTCTGACCTGAAATTTTTTGTACGTCTTCCCAGTGCCATGTGCTTGTTCTCCACATAAACAGTCCACGCCACTGAATCTGATGTCATGCTGACCTGGAGCAATGAGATCTGTAGCATAAAAGTAATTTGATTTTAACCAGAAGCCATGGCATAGTGTAGGAGGATATTTTCCACTCTGACTCTGGCATTGTCTGCTTGGTAACCTTGAACAGGTAGTGTTAGCTTTCTTCATCTCTTTGCTAAACAGAGATACTGGTACTGACCACTCTTGTAAAGCACTTTGACATCTACCGATGATAAAAAGCCAGGTGTTGACATTATTGTGCAGCGACTATTTACTCTCATCTGCTTTAAATCTCTCCTTCCTTCATTTTCATTGAATAACCCCTATGTTCCTGCATTATGAAACACTGTAAGTAGACTCACAATTACTTGCAGAGTGAAAACGGACGGACATAGACTGACAGAGACCCCTCCTGCAGAGCAGGACTTCCAGGGGTGAAACCCTGGCTCCACTGACCCCAGTGGGAACACTGCCAATGAGGTGACTACTTTATTGCTGATTCACAGTAAATGATAGTAAGAAAAGCATTTCATAACATTTTCGAATCTGCTTCTTGAGGCTTTAGTCATCCCAAAAGTCAGTATGAATAAGGATTACTCTTCCCTTTCAAGAAATGGACCCCTCATGTAAAACTCTGCCTAGTTAACAATCCTTCACTGTATACTGGGTTTCTTTTGGTTTTCTGGTGAAGTTACCAGCATCTGTGGCCAAACAACACACTGAAGCCCAGTAACCTTTCAGAAAAATGAGAGATGATGTCTGCTGCTCATTTCATGTGTTTTTTGCCCAGTACGGTCTCTGAGGAAAGGAAGAAGGTGCCAAAACTGAAATAAGAAAGATAACATTGGTAAATGTCAGAGCTCCCTGGTGAGTGCAGAGGTCTCAAAGACTTGGGAATGCTGAACAGATGACTCACTGGGAAGGGTTGCCGCACGTCCTGTTTTTGACAGATGGGACACTTATTTTATCTAGGAACTTACATTTTTATGGTATTATAGTAGCATCTAGAGGCCTTATTAGTGAAGGTGATGGCTTTTGGGACTGTGTGGGGTAGAAACTATCATGCAGGATGAAGGAATTGGATTTAATGTAAAACTTTGAAGCCGAATTATTGTATGAATATTTTGGAGCTGCTTACAGCCAGGGTCTGGTTTACAGGTGCAGAAGGGCATCTTCCTTACTGAAAAGCCAGATTCTGTCATTGTTATACATATATACCAGTTCTCCATAGAAATACTAGATATGTGCATTGAGTTTCTTATGGAGGCTGCTACACCTCCTAACCATGTGGATCCACACTTCACACCTGTTCTCAGAGCTTAACTGGACAATGCAGGGATTTTTCCTTAGTCCCATGGACAGATTTCAGAATTATTTCTGTTCAGATCAGTCCAAAAGCAACATTTTTTTGTGTTTCTGGTATTGAAAAAAAAAGTCACATGAAAAACTAAACATCATTTCCAAGTGAATAGGCAATGTATTCTGTATTGGAAATGTTGAAATCACAGATTGACTTCCCATATTTCCCTCTGCATTTTCAGCCAAAGCCACTGGCTGAATGTAAAAGTACATGAACAGCCCTAGATCCCACACTATTTTTAATTGAGTTCACTATTCAACAAATAAATAAAGCCACACAGCTCTAATGTAATGATGCTTGTGATGACATTTTCCACATCCTGCTCCAGATCTCCATGTCATTTGTCCCACCACAAGCTAATGTAACATACCCTACAGCAGGATGAAAAGTTTGGAGTCTGCTACTGTCTGTGAACTAAAACAGACCTGGACTGAAATCCTGACCTCAGACAATAGCAGCTTTGCCACCACCATAAGTGGGACCAGTCTATTAGCCCAGGATTTCTAACTCGGGCATTAGAGGCTTGTATTTTTGACAGTTTTAATCCAGAAGCCCTGAGCTCACTATCATCATCTGTGGATGTGATTACATGGGTAGACAGGATAAAGCTGGAGTACTCAGAGTATTTCTGCTCCACTTCTGCTTCCAAATTTGAAGCTGTCACTCAACTGGTCCTGTCCAGCCAATTAATTGTTCTTCTGGGGAAAAAGTCCTGTGGCTAAGGTGTCCCCGTGGTCTCCCATTTAACATGCTGCTGAAGGAACACAAATTTGTCCGCTTCCCGCTCCCCTTCTTATCCATTTGAAATAATAAATATTTTACTCATGATTTATTGGATTTCAGTTTGTTGAAAAGATCCTCCAAACAAATGAAGTTTTAATGGCAACAAACGCCAGCCGCAGCGCATTAGAAAATATAAACAGCAGCGGAGACCGTTAAACAAAAACCACTTCGGATACAGCTGACATAGTGCTCAGCAATCTTCACCTCCTGAGGCCAGGGCCCTCGAGAGGGGGTCACAGCGAGTCCCTCACTGGAAAAAGAAATCTGGAAGTATCACAGATTTGAGTGCTTTGAGTGCTGAGGGCTGCAAGAAATACTTTTGAAGTGACCAGTCTTTGGGCTATTCAGGACCACAGGCAAGACTTCAGTGAAGGGATTCATTTCTAAAGAGGAAGAGCCGAGGCACCCCGCACTCTCTGGTCCTTTCCTGCTGCCCTCCCCACTGCACACCCTTTTTGCCAGCCCAGTCCAGCCCTCCAGCTCCCCACCTCTGTCCTGTACTCTCCTCCTAACAGACGGACTCAGAGTCAAGCTCCATCGGTGCATGGGGCACCTGCACAGACCTGTGTTGGAGCCACCCAGCACTGCCTCACAGATGAGCAAATTGCCCTGAACGACCCTAATTGCAAGAAAGGCTGATGTTCACATCTTTGCAGCCCAGGGGAAGTAACTTCAGTCATTTTGATGTGCTGTGGAAGATGGATGAGCTACCCGTGCACAGGCCATGGAAGTCAGTGCCTGGCTGGGTACCACAGAGTAATTATCCCCCACTCCAGGAAGCATCCAGTGTGCTCACAGCCCATGTCTGGCTCCTTCACGCATCTGTCTTTGCATGGGTAGAAGCAAGTGAGTTCCGTTTGCCTGAATTTATTCTCAGTACATCCTGGTTACTCCCCTGCCCTCCCATCAGACCTGCCAGCACAACTGATTGTGCAGTCACTCTACAAGCGAATGCTGTCAGAATGACCAGATCTCTCAACTACTTCTAGTAGAATGATTTTTTCTGACTCGTTTTGACAGTATCAGAGTAGAGAGTGAGTACCTATGCAGCTACATCCGCATGCTTGAGGCTGGGGCAGGTAGAGATCAGGTGGATGTGGCTGGGAGCCAGCAACCTCTTCAGCTCATCTTCAGCCAGAACAAGATCCCTCAGCATTGCCTCAGGACCAAACGGCCTAAACAAACACTCTAGTTACAGATACCCCACCCTATTGTGTGGGGAATGGACTTACAGCTATGGACAGATCATCTAGAAAAGAAGTTATTAGCTCAATGTACTGCAGGGGAAAAAGAGAGTATTTGACATATGAGGCAATCAATCATAGTTGCTGCCATTGCTCCTTTAACCTGAATCCCTTTAGCCCTTCTCCAGGTATTGATGATGAGGCAGGTAAATTATCCTCCCAAGAAGTCTTTGTCCACTTATGGCAACTTTGGGATCTGCTACTGGACCCACCATAAAATATGAGCAGAGGATTAATCTTGTCCCTCTATTTTTGGTAGCTAACAATTTCCCTGAGGTCTCCTGCAGCTTGCCTGGGGTAGATGCAGGTGAGACGTGTCTTTGAGAAGATGGTACACAGCTACAGTCCTAGAGGGGGTAACTGTTGTAGCTGTACTGAGGAGTCAGTGGATATCAGCTGGTGCTCTGCCCTGCAGAAGTCTGATCAGTCCCCTCTATGCAGTGTATTAGCTGGACTTAAGGCTTGTTTGAGGTTTCATTTTAAACTTCGGGGTTCATGAGGATGAAAGGTTTACCAGGCAGATTGAACACTTATCGAGATTCATTTGAGTCAACAGTGGCCTTCCTGAACCTGAGCAGCAGTTTCTAGACCAGAGCAAAGACTCGATCTTAGAAGATTTTGATGGTTTAACACCAACCAGTAGCACACTGTCACCCACAAGGTGACCCTTCTGTACTCACCAAGACAACATAGAGGTGAATACCCGCAACACACCCAGACAGGCCTACTGTGAAGGGTCTCAGGCTGGCTCCCCTCTGCAGTGGTGTGACACAATGGAAACCTTCAGCGCAGCTCTTCAAGCCATGGAAGCTTAACTAGGCCCTATGAGACTGGAGGCTCCTGCTCGAGAGATGAAACAGTCTATTCCTTCACCTCAGTCACATCAGAGAGAGGCTAAGAAGATCCAACAGCACAACTCCCTTTTGTCAAGCCCAGTCCAAGGATGTTTTCTGCTGCACAAATCTTAGAGTCTCATCTATCCACAGCATTTTCTTAACTCATAGATGCTACCTAAAACAGCCTTAATGAGTGCACAGCCGGGATTGCCACCTTCTATTCAAACAGGGGAAGCATGGACAAGTAATGTGTTCCAGAGACTGGAAATCAGGATGTTTTGATTTGAGATAAAGTACAAAACATGTGTGAGTGACCAAAGACACCCTGCCTGAGCCTTTCAGGAAATAAGTGATTTAAGACTTTTTACCATAAGAGCAAGAGTTTACTGTCAATAAACCATTGTTTACTGTCTACACAAGAGCTGTGGCTACTACTTTATTCAAACATTCATATTTTGTCTACTTAATCCATTCCAAGTCACTGCAAACAATTTCCCTTTCATCAGTTGTGGATGCCTGGCAAAGGGCCCTGTTTGTCTCCACGGAATCCAAACTGCACCTTGACATCCCAGCATGTCCGGGGCTCCTACGTGCACCTCGAGCCCTGCATGTGCACTGACCTCAGCAGACACCTCTTCCCTGCTCCCTTCCCACCTCCAAGGGCAATCAGCAGACTTCATACAGCACTTTGCTGAGGCCGTGACTTGAATCCTATCTTCCAGGAGCGTGGCCCCTGCCAGTACAGCTCATACAGACCTCACACTTGAGCTCATCCCTGGAGGCCCCAAGCTAAGTCCACGGAGTACCAGCACGGTTCAGACAAATGCCAAGTATCTGGAAAACACTGAGTTTTCATCAAACAGGTAGTTCTATTCCAATCTGTGGGCTCACTATGAAAAGACTGACTGCAAAAGTCATAATCCATCTTATTGTAAACCACATACCGACTACTCACAATCAATCAGAGTTATTTCATGATTTAGAAAATCACTAAGTCATCACTATGAGCATCATGCTGTGTTGTGTACTGAAAGACACCATAATTAAACTGCAGCAGACTATAACTGTTCCAGGAATGAACAATGTCAGGAACACAAAGTGACCAATGTGGATTTGCAAGAGATTATGCAACAATTGTTGCAGTGTAAAAAGCATTTGTTTGTTTGAATCCTGAGCACTTTAATTTCACTTTTAACTGAAGATTGGGACAGAATTCAGGTTAAGGAGAAGGCAGAAAGCAAGAAAGATGAGGTAGGTAAATGATGTTAAAAAAAATAATCTCTGATAATAGTAGGGGAGAAAAATAGAGAAATCAAAATACATTCACTGAGGAGGATGTAGACATAACCAGAAACAGCTCAAGGTTCTGCAGTGAACAGTCCCACACTGGTAAAGACCCTAACCCAAAGCTCATTGAAATCAGGGTCTTTCCACTGACTTTGTCATTTGTGACTGCATGACAAGCAAAACTTTTCCCATTGCAGACTGTCTGTCACAAAATCTTTTCTGTTTCTATACACATTTTTTCACTGTTCTTAATAAAGCCATTTTCTTACATTATGTTAATATTTTTTAAAAAAGAAAAGAGAAACCCTTCATAAATACACAATCAACCCTGAGGTAATTTTCCTAAAATAATTTTTTAAATAAACTGCTCTGTACAAACTTCAGTCACTTCAAAATGTGCTTTGAAACTGAAGACTGTGGAAAAGTTAAAGAAGTGATTGCTGATAAATAGTTCCATATGATTTATTGAATATAATATCCTTCCCCCTACAACAGAATGCTTTTTCAGATCTTGGGGGATGGACTTTTTGCCTGCTAAGAGATGTGTGCTAAGGTTTAGTGCGATATTTATATGCTAAAGAACTTCCTCCAATTCCAGAACAGCCTATACCTATTCACCATCAGCAGTACTTTCTTAAATAGAAATATCCTTTAGGATGAAACCAAACTAAATTGGTGGACTTGTGTAGAAGTGACTTCTAGAAAACACTTGAAATGTTCCTCCTTGCTGTCAGAGCAGGGCAGGATGCCCCTTTAGTAAGGTTGTAGCAACACCCAAAGGTTTATCAGATGCTTTGCTAAATTCCACAGACATTTTCCAAGGGTCTGAGGGAGAATGGAACTTGTTGCTGCCTCACAGCAGCATCAAATATATGTGGTGGCAATATAACAGCGGATGGAGAGATTTTGATGATAAGATTATAGAGTACTGTCTCCCGACAGCGGCTCTGAGAAACCAGACTACCTCCCCTTTTTCAGAAGAGGTCATGGAAGACACTTCAGTATATTGCACTGGGCCTTAGACATGTATTATCTGGAAAGGCTCAGTGTGTAAAACAAACCCTGAACTAGGCATCTTTTCAGCCTTCCTGCATAGCTTTCGTGCACCAGTTACCTTATAAAGCACTTGGAAAACCTCCCTGGGTAAACTAATGCAAACTCTGGATTAACACATGCTTAGATATTCCACATTAGCTATATAGGATTAGTGCTTTCTGCCAGAAATTACCCATGTTTAAACAGACACAGGCACATCCATATGCAAAAGCCTCAGGTGTAACCATCCTGTCTCTTCTGCTGGAGTAGTGTGACTTTGTATATAGAAAATTGCCTTCAAGACAAGTGGAGCAGGAACCCAAACTTTGTGCCTGGTTTATTGCTAATCATGTGAGGAACAGGCCAATCACCCCCCATATACTGGAGTATAAGGACTCCAAATTGGCTTTACTTAGGACACATATAAACCAACACAGGCCTGATGTCTATTCTACAGGCACACGGCAGCTTCAGGACAGAAGCTGCAGGGAGAAATCACGCTTGTGCTAATCCACCCAGCACTGGATCTGGCCAGGATCCCCAGCCCCACTCAGGCAGAACACTGGGAGGAATAGGCAATCTGTATCTGTACCCATTTGTCAGATGTGAACTCAGATGCCTTCAGAGTGCTTGGAAAGACACACATGGTGATCCTTTCCAAAACCTGTAGCAAGGAAATGGCTGGGCTGAGCTCTCTGAGCTCTAAACAGGAAACAGGTTCTTCACTCTCAAGTGGCTCAATGACAAATATCATCCAGAAGTGTCAGTAACGCCTCTGTCTGCATGCAGCTGGAGTATGCCAGAAGTTCAGGTGAGAACACACAGAAGCCCCAGATGCAAAATACTGACACTGAGCAAAACGGGGCAACTGAGCTTCAGTTTCCCCTTGATCAGCAGAGATGATATCCAACAGCTAGGATCTCGCCAAAGGTACAAAACACTAGGCCTTTAGGAAAGCCTAGAAGGAAAAGTGAGAGGACAGGGGAAAACACTGTAAATATTCACCCTAAAACCTCCAGAACTATGACCAGCAAGATAAGGAAGCATTTGGATGGAGATCTGAACCAATTTGTCTCATTGTGCCACACATGTCTGTAATGGCACATAAATGTCCCCAGATGTCCCAGTAGACTCAGTACTTTGCTACCAAATGCTCCTTCAGATGAAAATGGAGCTGAGCAGGAGATGGACAGTACTGACCACAGAGGTAAGGAAGAAGTCAGCTGAGTATGAACATGTGGGACTCACTCATGTGTTCTTCTGTTTGTTATAGGAAAGAAAGATTGCATGTAGGTGGGCTGAGAGACCCTCACTCACACCATGTGGAAACAATAAATCATGGGCGGCCCTGAAGAGCCACCTGTGATTTTTAAATATGAAAAGCCCTCTCTCTCCTTTGGAAAAACCTCCAGTTTTACCCTCCATCTTAGTCTCAACCCAGAGCAGGTTTCTTGGGAAGGGTCTCACAACCCATGAAGCGCTCCCTGGGTAAAGCCACCAGTGGGTCTGTGAGATAACTGGCTGAACCACTCAAGTCCGGTCTTGCTTGGATGATGCGGTTTTAGTCTCGACTCTGCATACACTTTGTCCCTTAACTATTACACCACTAGATCTTGCTCTGGCTAGCCCAATTCCCATCACGACTCAGTACATGCCAGGAATGTCACATCTTTCAGCACACTAATTCTGCTTCACTGACTACAACAGGCTTCCTGAGAGGCAACTCTTTTCTCGCCCCTCCTTGGCACTTTTTACCTGTCTCTGTTTTTCAAATTTTTCTTTCCTCTCAAGATTTCCCAGAGGGGACTTCTGAAAGTCTTTATTGCCCAGCACTCAGCACAGAGCAGGGACGAGAGGAAGACAGTGGAGTTCATTGATCCCACCATGGCCAAACACACAAACACTTCAGACAGTGGTTTCTGTAATTCCTCAGCCATTCCTGCATCCTCTGGAAAGGGGTCACCATGTTGATTTATAAACTTAGGAACCAAATACCTCTCACAGACCTGGTGGGTAAACAGGCCAGCCTCCCCAGTAGCCTTGTACAGCTACATATGGCAAGCAGAGCTTCACAAAGGCTTTTGTCTGCATTTCTCATCAGTCAGACTCTATGAAGACAAATGACTAAATCCGAACTATGGCCAAGGTTACCTTATCAGTGACCCCCAGCCTCTGGTCTTGCTTCAGTAGGCCCTAGAGATCTCAGAATGTCCATTCCCAGCCACACACAGATACTCTCCCCTGCCACACTTTCTGCCCTGGTAAACATTTCAGTCCTTTTCCCTGGGAAACGGGGGCTGTGGAGCATGGAATCAGCTGCATTAGTCTCAGGGGCATCCCCAAAGGGAGGATATTAACCTGAAATTAGATATTTTCCACTTTTTCTCTTTGCTGTAGAATATTCTAAGCCTACCTGCCATTTTGGTCCCACTGCCAGAGGAGGTGAATGGCATCCTACTGTCTCCATCACCAAGACACGAATGACATGCCCTCATGCACAGATGAGTCATTTCAGCAGGCAACATCCATCCTGGGCACTTTTACCATGAATAACAATCTCTACTTGTCTTTATGCCTCCTCAGTAGAAGTCTGCTGTTGGTTACTGCTAGCAGATACAATTGTCCTCTGCCATCATTATAAATGTGAAATATGTGCTGCTATGTTTGCAATTATGAATGTTTAAATGAAATCTTAGTTGCAAGAAAAAAACTATTTTTAGTCATATTTACATTACCTAGAATGAGTAATGAGAATTCATATTGTGTCAGATATCAGAGGTTTTGTTGTTGTTGCTGTTGTTATTCTTTTGACCAGTTCTTGAGCTTAATAATTGAAGTCATTTATAGGAAAAAGAAATTACACTATAGTGTGGGATAGGACTCTCTCAATCACAACACTATAATCTCTCTTTTGTTCCATTTTTGCAATAAAAATCAACAAGCTAAGCTCTGCCTTAGCTACAAAAGAGTTAATATAAAGAATAACAGTGGGAACCATGCTCTTCTCAAAGGGATATTTATTTGGTTTTAAAGAACTCGTTCTTCATGCAAAGAAAATGAAGGTTGGAACCAGAAGAGAAACATCTGCCTCCTCAAAAGTTATGAGAAACTGTGTTGCACATTCCTAACCTTTCTCCTGTCCTTTTGGCTAAAAATCAATTACTTTTCTTTTAAGGTAACACATACATCTGGGCAACTGGGCAACTAGCATATAAAAATCACTCTTCAGAGCTAAACACAAATAGATTAACTGAAAAGAAAGGACATAATATATCTTCACTTCTGGGAAGAAATACTTTCAATTACCAGAGAATCGTCTTTCTGGAGTAACGATCCAATCCTTTCTGGTCTCTAAGATCTGAGGAAGATACAGGATGACTGCAGCAGACACCTAATTGCTTTGAGTTTTGGAGCAAAAGTCAACAAAATTTCTTTAAAACACTTGCCCTAATTTGTCCCTCCACCACTTCTCTACATGAAAATACTTAGCAAAACGTTGTTTCCTTTGAGACTGACTTTTATATTAGCAAAAGAAGTAAAAACTACGATCTCAAATATTTACCCATTTCTGCTAGGACTGGGGGTGAATGTGTCACCCACAGTCCCAGCAACAGAGGCTTGAGCCTTGCTCTGGGTCACTTGGGCTGAAATGTCCAGTTAGATACGACATGAAACATGGAGGAAACTGTGCTCGAGCTGATACATGGCTTACTAAATTCTATGGCCCTGGAAATTTTAGCAGGGGAGAAGCGGGAAAAGAGATAGTGCAATACTACACAACTGTCAAGAAATATCCAGAATGTATTACCAAAATATTTTTATGCTTTGAACAATTCAAACTGAATAGATTTTTTTATTTAATAAAACCACTTTTCCATTTTTTTCAGCTATCTATTTAGAGGCAGTTTTCTTGACTGAATGAATACAACTGTAAAAACGTCAAACTAAAGCACTTAAAGACACCAAATAATGCTTTTGAGAACAGGTAGCTTTACAGACTCCAGGAGGAAATAGCTGAAAGCTAAAATGTTTGGTTTATTCTGCAGGAGAGGGGCATAATGAAAACAGATGGAAACAATTTGGATGGCAAGCTTCTTTTATACATCTCAACATCTCCCTAACCTCAGCATTCACCTTGAGTACAAATTGCCCCAGAAACTTGCAGTCCAGGATTAAGAAACTATTGCTTATTTAAATACAGATTTGCTGGGGATATCCACAGGAAATTTGAGGAGCTACTTACTGAATGCAGACCATTGTTTGCATTACAGTAGCACTTAGAAGACTCCAGCAAATCAAGCACAGTGTGCACGGTACTGTACAAATTTTGGAGGTACCCTCCCTAGCTCAAATTGCTATAATTTTCCTCTATTACTACATCACCTAAGCACTTAGATGTTCCTGTTGGGTTGAAAAGCTCCTTTTTATCCTGAAGTTGTCCCAGCCCCGTATAGCTAATACAAAAAAGGAAAAGTTTCTCATCAGCTCTAGCAGATGGGCAGCTGTGGGCACAGAGGTGAACGTGACTGGTTCAAGGTTATACAGGCAATCTCTGGCAGAGCCAAGAGTAAATCCACGTCTCTGGCACCAAAGCCTGTGTCACAACCAAACCCAGTTTTTCTCTCTGATCTTGCTTCTCCCTTGCTCACATAAATATTTGCATGGCTAGAATGAAACCACATTGCATTTTTTTCCCCTTAGGAAAAACAACAAGTACTTAAAATATTTTTATATTCTCCCCCCCTATTCCCCCCCCCCCCGCCTCTTTTTAAGGAGTTGGTGGGGGGAATATATTTTTATTTTTATTGGCAAAGAAGAAAAGAAGGAGCTGGCCCAGGTGGAGTCAGGCTCCCTGAAAGCCCTTCATTCTTCAGCTCTGCCTGCCCTGGCATCACTGCAGGACAGCACAGACACAGCTGCAACAGCTTGAGACCCCAGCTCAGGTGAGGGGAGAAGGTCAGCAGCAGTATGAAGGTTTTTGTAAGTGAGTCACCTGAACATTTTCATGGGAAAATTGTGTAATCCATGCTGGATTACATGTGCCAACTGTAGTTCACTTAAAATTGACTCACGTCTGATTACAGTACAAGCATTCACAGAATGTCCTGAGCAAGATCATCACGGAGGATGAATGTGGTTAACCCAGGCCTCTCTGTCCTCCCCGGGAGCAAAAATTCACTCCCTTTAAAAACCATCCAGGGTCATCTCTGGCTCTGCCAGAGGAATTTCACCTGCCTGTGCCAGCAGTGTGTTCAGCTCCAAGAGATGTACCAGAACATGCTCACATCCACACGAAACAACCCAAGGTGGAAAAACTTCCCGCTTTGCTCCAAGCCTGCCTGACCCCTCTCTTGGGACGATGGCTGTTGATTTTGCAGGCGTAACCAAGCCCCCTCCCAGCGAGGCAAGACACGAGAGCAGCTTCACGCCTGCTTGCCTGTGAGGGTGCAAAAGGGGGAGAGGGAAAGCATGTATGTCTTCAATATGTTTGCCCATTTCGAGTCTTTATTCCTAACATATGTTTCTTCTTTTATGCAAAACATGTCTCTTCTGTTTTCTGTCTCCTTGATTTCATTTTAAAATGCAGTATTTTTATGGCATGAAGAGATAAAGATATGAGGAGGGGAGGGAAAGTGGTACAAAAAGCAATTAAGTCTGGTGGCTGGTTATTGTAATGCACTAAGAAACAACCAAAACCATTCCCTTTGAAAAAGGGGCCACTTCTGCTGCTGATATGCACAGGGTTTTCACAGCTCCCATTAACATGACTGGAAACTATCCAGGTAAAACTCTTGTCTCGGTCAAAGATTAGACTATCATGTCTGAGACGAATGGAAACCTTTCAAAGGAAGAACCAGCATCATTGCTGGATCACTCCAGCCTTGTCAGCCATTTATTTAATCCATATTTGTGCTCTGAAACTCCTCTATTAATACATGAAGGTTCATAACTGAGGCAATAAACTGCTTTAATGAGCTTTATTGAGTACATCTATGCTGAACGGCTGAGTATAAAGAAGTGCAGGGAGAGCCTAAAAGTTCTGCTCTGGAGCAAATGGGTCGCAGGGTTTTGCTTTTATAAGAAGTGTTTTGGAGGTTTCTGAGACTGCAGGAAGTTCACACCTGTCTGTTGATCCAAAGCCTGGGGCAAATACTATGGCACAACACTTCCAGGATGTTACTGTCCTCTACTGTCCAACACATCTGATACTGCAGAAGTCCCCACCGTTTGAATTAAACCAGTTTTGCTGGAAGTAGAATAGTCCCAGTCCACAAGATTTTCTGTGAACCACGGATTATACAGAAGAACTCAAACTGGAAAAAAAGCACTGCAGGTTAGGAGTGTGTGATGCCACATGCCTCCACACCACAAATTATTCATGCCAAGTTGCAGGCAGCTCCCACTGTAAATGTGCACCTGCATCCATGAGCATTTTTACCTCTGCTCAGTCCAGCGCAAGGCCTGCCACACTGGCCTAGACCTCAACACACCTTAAAAAGTGCTGAGCCACCCCAACTCCATCTGTGCATGAATTTCTCAGCTGCTCCTGCAGACCAGCTCCGCTGTCAGTACTTCCAAAAGCAGCTGAACCAAGAGCCTCCTCAGCCCTGAGGAATCACCCTGAGCCAGAGGGTCTGCCAGAGATGCAGACAACACTGAGGCTGTTAACGCATTGGGGTCATCTCCCACGAACCTCGCACAACCTCGGCACCAGGTCCCATTGGCACCGGGGAGGACCTTGGGAGGTACAGCTCCCCACACGCCTTGGGCTACGAGCACATTCCTCAGCACCAGCAACCCGCTTGGTACTGGTGACGGAAGTTAACACGAGCTGCCACAAGCTGGGATTACTTTCCATACTAATCTAGTCATAACGTTAAAACAAACTTATTTCCGGACTGCAATTTTTACACCTCATTGAGAAATTGTACAATGCTGAAATTAACAAAATGCTCAAGTGCATTTAATTACTAACAGATACCTTTAAATTTGTGGTTAGGAAACTGTTAGCCATTCCTGAAGCATGTGCCCCGCAATTCAGTTCCACTCTGAAGCGTTTTCAGAATCTGCTGATCCATAAACTGTACCACTGGAGAAGGTTTGTTTTGGCAGAGGTCTCAGTTTTGTCCAGCAAACTAATGGTGTCCGTTAACACACCATTACATACATCGTTAACATACTTGGCAACGGGGATTTCCCCTCAAGAATAAAGAAATCATGTGTAAATCATAATTATTGTCCGCCTGGCAGTATCAATCATCACACACAAGGCACTTGTTCTAATTCTCTACCTGCAAGAAAGTTCCTTGCGAATGCAACTGGGGTTGTCCTTTCACATGGGGCCTTACTACCTATGGAGTGATCCTCACCCTTAACACGCAGTTCTTCTAAACAGCCACTGAAATCTATTTCTTTTCCTCTGTAGATGTCTTAGGAGCACAATGAATGTAAAAAAAAAGCCTCATCTATAACCTTATGAGAGTTACAGTGCTGAGTGTGCACTCCCCTTCATGGTTTTGGACATTCTTTCCTGTTTTGTTCCAGATCCTGTTCAGCTATACAGGTATAGATCAGGATTGACTTATTTTCTTTGTTTAGACCATAAGCTCTTTTGGGGTGCATTTGGGGAAACCTTGCAGAGTGGGTTCTTTTTATAGCAGGGTTCCACACTAGATTTTTGAAGGAGTTCAGCTCTGCTCTGTGACACCAAGTTGCCAGCTGGACTTTCAGCGGAGCTCAGAGCTGGTCCTCTAAAGCTCTACTAAGAGTCTGGTGCTAAGAAAGGAGGCTGAGAGGTGACAGCACAAACTAGTCCTTCTTTAAGTGTGTACGCAGGAGAGTTTGGTCCCTGCTCCTATAACTGAGATCTGGGACTGGTGGGTGAGATTTCATTCCTTGAGTTGATGCATCTAATCAGGCAACAAAGATTTTCTCACATCCAGAATCACTCTCAAACCTGTAGACTGAACATTTTAAAAACACAGCGGTGATAAAATAATAATACCAACAATACTGCCAGCAGATGTGACTGCCAAACAACATTATCTACTTCACGGTTTATGACATACATTTGATAGAAAACACTTGCAGCAAGAGAGATTGGCATTACAGCCAAGGAAAAAAATCAACTGTGTAGTTAACGCAAAACGGGGGTGGGAATCTCAAGCGCTGCAATTTTTCAGGAACAGAACAGAGTAACAACCGTCACACACCTCTAAGAGCTGACACTGCTGTGGAGCAGAGATGATCTGTCTAACTTTGAGATCCTGCTTTCTAGGATTCTGTGGTGTCCACTCTAATACAAAACGGTGTTATCCTGATGCACGCAAGTCACTGCCTCACTCACCCTTTACTCAACAGGGAGGGATGGATCAGCATTCACATTAGGTGATGAAACAATGCTCACAGTATGCTCCTGACAGCCCCCGGCCTTCACGGAGGAACGTGAAGCAGCCTGAACTCACCAACTCCATTGCCTGCACATTTGCTGAAGAGAGAGAAGCTTCCAACAGAATTCATGCTTCCCCCCACCACACCTCGCCTTGCAGTGTAATGGTGGGAAGTTGGAGGTAGTATTTAGTTATAAAAACAACCAAAAAAAAAGGAACAGGGAATTTGAACTTGAAAGATAAAACCTCTTCCACAGTTGCAGCTTGGGAGTCTCAAGACAGTAAAGAATATATTTATTTTCTGTGTTTGCATTTGCACTTCATCTCTGATTCCTTCCCAATACTCCCACCCTGTATTGCTTATATAAAAAGAGATGTACTAGAGACTCCAACTACAGCCTGTAGTATTTTCAGGCCCTGATGGAAGTCTGCAGTCTATTTTCCAGGCTCGTAAATCTCCAGAGAAGTGTTTCATTATCCTGTCCAGGCAGTGTGGAATATCTGAGCCATAGATCCTCACGGATGTTTCCTTTCTGGGCCATTCCATAGACAGGCAACATTTTGCATTTCAGAAGTGCCCTTAAATTCTTTCACCAGCCCATTCTTCTTCAAACAAGTTGGAACTGAAAATTCCTCTTTCAAGTCATCTACGATAAATTGCAACCTCAACATTCCAGCCTGAAAGGAGCATTTTTCCTCTTCTCTTCAAGCATTTTACCTTGTAGGTAGAGGAGGACAAAAGCCATGGCCTTCTTCAGCAAATTCAAGACAGCAGAAGCCAAAGTAAACAGCTTTTACAGTGTTTTGTAGTGCTTAGGAGTAAAGTACATAGCTTTCTTCAACAAAAAGCAGCACCATTTCTGGTACCTTCACTATAAGCCAATGGATACATTAATTAGCAACAGGTCAGAGTTTTGAAGCTTGCACATGGATCCAAATTAGCCTTGTATTTGGTAGCCCTGGGTTCAGGACCACCTCACCAGGCACATGAATTTGTGAGATTCTTCAATACTTTTATATATGTGCAAAGAGTATTAAATCAGCTTTGTTATTAAGCCATCTGGAAAATGTAACGGCATTTTAGGAGTGACTGTACGAATTCAAGCATCTGTCCAAATGCAATACATTTCCAGGCTATTCTCACTCAGCAAACAATGGAGACAAATGAAATATCTCCTAGAAAAAAAAGCTCTTGTTTCTGACCTAAAAATCACAAAAGTAGCGGCTTTGGTCAAAGAAGACCTAGAAGTTGGTGCAGAAACCAGACTCCTCACTGCAATGCAATAGGTACTGTTGGGACCAGCCCTGAAAGAACCTATGTTGTTCAAATAACCATCCTCTTCCTTGCACCGTTGTCACAGAAAGGCATTTCAACCTGGGAGGAAAGTGTTTCCAGTCAGATCTCTCACCCACTGAGGAGTCCCTAGAAAAGGGCTCAAAATGTCAGCCTGAAGGAAGTGGACATACAGCAATTTGCACAGTGTCTGATGCACTTTTGGACCTGCAAAGGTCAGGACTGCTCATGCTCGAGGTAGCTTGCAGGCTAACTGGGAAGCACAAGCCGTGCCAGTTTGCTCAGAGGAAAACAAGTGAGACAAGAGTACCCTCTTTTATGTCCTTGCTCTAGAGCTTCTGTCAGAAGAAGGGTAGTAGGGGAAAGCAGGGTAAACCAATTGGGACTAATCATCAGGAAATAGATGAAGATCTGCCCTACCTTTTCCATTTGCCTTTTTAGAGAAGGGTAGATGTATACTGAAAGATGAAGTCTTTGACTTTAAGTGATGAATGAAAACATAACCGATAATTCAAACCTGCCATGGGGCAAGTTTAAAGGACGGTTGCCCCAAATGGTTTCATTATGTTCAAAAGCTACTGCCAGGAACATGGATATTTTTTTCCTGTGTTTGTTGGTTGCTCTGCATTTAAAACATGTCTGTATGTTTGTTTTTCTTCCGGTCTTTTGTGGTCGCTTTGTAAACATCTGGGCTGGTTTTTTAGTCCTTTGTACAAGAAGCGTGTGTGTGTGTGTTAGTTTTGCCAATGGCTCTTATGTAATATTTGTGGGGATGAAGGAATTGGTTAAAACAGCTTCTTTGAAAGGCCACCCCAACCCAAAACTATTACGAGAATATCTCATGAAATGTCCTCTTCCCCCTTCCCATACTGCACCATCAATTTTCCTGACTAGGTTAAAAACAGAGCCCTCTCTTTCAGCGGTGATTACTCAATATGACATTTACTTCTTGCAATCCCATGTTTCTGCTGAGTTTCATGGTGGTTGTATGTCACCAAAGGACACCTATGCACTTCCAATCTAAACGAACTGACTCATTTGTAGGGCCCAGAGGAGTACATTTCCCAAGATTGAGACCCATACATTTCTTCTCTAGTATGCAACACCATAATCCAGCGTAAAAATGTTAACCCCTCCCAGTAGTGTAGGAGTGAAATTTAGCAGCTAGAAAATAAATTGTTCAACAGCATTTTCCTGCAATAGATATGATAGGTTATTTGACAGCTAAGTTCCTAATTCTTTTAAGCTCCTCTGAAAGCCTCTATAGTTGACATTTTTATATTACTTCAAGCTAACTCTCCCCCAATAAGTGAAGAGCTTTGGAGCTTTTAAGACCAAAGGAAACACTTTGTCTGTCAAACTCTACTTTCCTGTACAATCCAGACCATAAATTTTTACCTAGCATCTCCTGCTCTAAACTCAAGGATTTTGGTTTTTCTGTCACAGGTTTTCAACAAACATTTGGTTTGACTTGGATCTCTCTTGTTGGTGCAGAGGTCCAGCCTATCGTGCCCTGCACTCACATGATGAGCCCCTCCCACTTCTTGAGGTGACAACTGCCTCTTTTCCAATGTGAGGTGACACCACACCTCAGCCCTGCAGTAGGTCACAGGGAGCTGCATTTCCAAGGAGGACCTTGCCTCATTTCCCTTGTACCCCAAATGGAGGAAAGGTGGAGGAGAGGAGAAAGGCAAAGGGAGGAGGCTCCATGAGAGGAGAGCTATGGATGCTGAGGTAGAAAGCTCTGCAGGAGAAGGGAAGCTAAACAGGCTGCGAGCAGAGAGGTCAATAATATGGTGCTACGTGGCTTGCACATTAAAATACTTAATGGGCTCTTTTCCCTAGGAAAAAAATAATCTCATTTCAAAGCCTTTCATCATTACAGGGTTCCCCCCTCCCCCATTCAAAAATACCCCCACAAAGCTCAATATTCTTAATTTGCTTGGTCACAAATGGGAACAAGCTGCACTTTCTAAATAAATATTTTATGGTTTTTTTTCCTTCTCCTCAACAACGGAGTTCATGTGACAGATTATCTGAACCAAATGGGTTTAGAGTTCCCTATTTCCCCAGTTCCTCACCAGTAAGACTACCACAGCAGAGACAGACCACACTTCAATACCAACAGTGTAGCTGAAGGAAAATATAAAGTTTGTTTCACTTTGAATTTGGGTCAGTTTACCCTCATTTTATTTACCATGAGACCACTAGTCAATACCAGATACAGCCCTGCTTCTCAGGAGCTGTACATGTTTTCATTTTGCACCCATGTCCCAAGTATTAGCCAGACAGGTACAGTTTTAAGGAAAGGGACGGATTTTTACATGGCCTGATCTTAGAAGACAAGTGTGGACACAAAGCTCTGAGACAAATTAGTGGCTATCCAAGCACAGCCACCATTCAAACAGCTCAGTGTCTGACAACTTTGCTTGCTCCCTATGGTTGTGGTTGCAAGTTGTGTTTGTATCGATACATGGGGGAAAGAAGAAGCAAAAGCCAAAAAGGAAAAGAAAATGCTGTCCCCAAGAAAATGTTATTCTGACTGTTAGTGTAGTTAAAGGGAGCAGACAAATCTGTAATGATGAAAAAGGACAAAGGTGGAGCACTGCAGTCCTGATCTGAAATTTCCTGAGTTCCTACAACATCTTGAGCTCTGTTCTAGGTCAACACACAATGCAGGAGGTATCCATTCTGGTTCTGGTTTTCTCCCATTATTTCCCCTTCTATACCCAAAAAAACTGAGAAAAAGAAATACGGTCATGATTTGGGCTGAATATTCATAATATAGTTCTAATGCTAGAAAGAAGCTTTTTCTGCTTGAAACATGATTACCCACCCCTTAAAAATTCCAAAAGAAGCATCCCACAATCTTTCATGGGCTGCCTCAGAAGATCCTGGACAATTGATTCTCCCCTCTGACACTGAGTTCCCAGCACATATACCCAATATAAAATGGATCAGCTCTTCTCTCTCTGCATAGGAAAGTGCCTTTCATTTCCCTCCTCATACACGTATGTGATCAATGGGGTCTCTAGGAAAATAAGGCCGCAATCAATATCCTAGCCAACAAACAGGGGATGCCCATAAAAGATTACATGACTTAACTATCATACCTATCCTTGATTGTGTTTGCATGAATTTAAGCATCATGTCTTCTTTCTCACTATGTTGGAAGAATTCATTAGAGAATTTCAGGGTCACAAAGAAAGCAAAAGTAGTTCGACTCAAAACTTCTGGTTCTGCTTCAACTTTCTCTCTGTTCTTTTCTCTGACTTAATACAGGTGAAAAGGTAACACTTTTAGACAGATATTTCCTTGATTGGAGAATAAAAACACACCAGCTATCAAAAGGGAAACACACATTGGCAAAGACCACACAAGACTAAGACAGCAAATATTGCAAGAGAACCACACCCTCACATCCCAATGCCCTGTCTTGTTCATACCAGAGATGCCAGCAGATGAGAGTGACAAACATACTATTGTAACTCTCCAATGATGGGGACTCTCACACTGTTTTGAAAAACCTTGGATGAGAAACATCATGGCTGACAAACACCCTATCAGTGACCCCTGCAGAACTCCAACCCAAGGTAGCAGAAGGTTAGAAAAACATCTCTTCGTAATCACTGATGGAGACTGATCTGATAAACAACCATTAATCCCTTCAGCAGCTTGTTCAGCAGATCATTACTTTCTGTAGTGAAGATATATTACAAATCTAGAACCACGGGCTGGTTTGATGATGGCTTGATCTGCTCATCCACTGATCACAAACTGATGTATCATTGAGAACAGGAAAAAGGAAGAACGAAAGAAAAAACTTTTAAGGGATTAAACCTAGAGCAATCAAGAAAAATATTAAAATTAACATGGAAATAATGTACAGGAGATTAAAGGGCTGTTAAAACCAAAGAACTGAATTTTGGAGAGTAATGGTCACAAATGCAAAGCAATAGTCTTGCACAGCAGTCAAAGGGGGTCAAAACTCCACAGTGTGATGCAAAAGAATCATGAAGAGGTAGAACTTAGTGAAGTAATAATGGGAACAGTGGCAAACGCCCTGAGAGCTCTCTGAGCTGAAATGGAAATTCTGCTCCCATACATTCAAATATCAAATTTCTAGAAGAAAAATATATCTGGAAGTAACAAAGCCAGGCTCTTCCTTGAGGAGTGAAGACTTTTCAAGCAGGAAACACACTGGACTCCTTTCAAGATAACAAGTGAGCCTCTCTACCCCAAACAACATCTTCAGGGAAGTCCGACCTGTAGAGTCTCTGTTTCTGCTTGCCTCAATTTTAGATCTGTTTCCAAAACATATATAGGTGAAATGCAGACCAGCACCCAATAGCAAAAGTAACATTCCAGCTCTTCTGTCTGTACATAAATCCAAACTTAGACAAAATCTGGAGGAACCATAGATTTCACTTTTGTCCATCTCTGAAGATTTCCAGGGTAGAAAAAACACTGCATGTTCAGAGTCTGGAGTGTGTCTCCTACAGTTCCAGAAATGAGTAGAGAAAACATGTCTGGGTCCAGAGCTGAGGGAATGGGATCTGTATGTTTGCCAGTGGGAGAAGAAATATGAAATTCTAAAAGGTAATGTTTTTAAGCTTGCTTTTAGGCTGAAACCTGAATTTCAATAATTTACTGCAATAACCAATTACAGGTTTTGTTGTTGGGGTTTTTTTTGGAGAAAAAAAAAAAAAAAAGGCTTTAATTGTATCTTTTGCACATAAACTCTTTTCCCACAGAAAAGTCTAGTTTACTGAAAGCCAAGTGACTATTGAACTGAAAGTCTGGATTATGACAAGAGGTCTGACTTAATAACTTGCCAAAGATGATCAAATTAGCACTGTTCTTTCACACAGACAGTGCAGAGCCCAGACAAGGCCTCAAATGTTTGTGAGGGGACCCAGCACCTGGAGATATCTAACACAGAGCCATTCATATGGACACAACTTCTTTTCTTCTGGAGGGAACACCAGCTTTCTGCTAATCCTGTGGATTTCGGAGTCATTCCTGATGTACATGGGCGCATCTTTGGCCACCTTACAAATAACATGACCGTGCAAGGGTAAGGGAATGAATCTGGACAGAGGTAATGGAATAAAACATGACTTCAGACAGAGTCCCTCTTGGTTTTGCACTGTCAAGCAGCCAAGGCTACAGCTTGTAACTGCGTGAGGTGCATAGCTGAGATAAACAACCACTGGTGACATTTTAGGCCAGCTGAGGTAATAAATGAACATTGACCTCCATTACTATCTCAGATGAGTGGAAAATATTGGCTCAATTGGCAACAAGTTTCCATGAGCTGACTTAGGATAACAGACCATGCCCTGCTTTTTCTGTGTTTTCATTCAGAGTTTTGAATAGCTTTTTGTTGCAGAAAACCTTTAAACCATGTAGCACACACAGAGCTCCAAGCCATCCAGGCCAGAGCTTGGGTCAAGAATGCTCTGACCTTGATACAGGACAGATACAGCAGCTGTAGATTACCATTATTTTTTTTCCATGCCAAAACTAATTCTTTGTGCCGCGCTCACAAGCCAGGAGGTCACCGATAAGCAATGTTTACATGCAGTGCAAAGCTCTTTAACGTGAGGGCACAGCCAGTGATTTGCACCATTGTCTGATTGAGCACAGACAAGCTCCAGAGATGTCAGAGGGAACCAATACAAGAGAGTTTGCCAGGAGGGATGTAATGTGCTCTTTGACAGAGCTGTGGAAAGCCCAGCATGCAGACTCCCTGTGGATACCTGCTCCAGCACTCGGCTGGTGCAAAGTGATCAGCCACGAAGAGCCTGAATGTCTCTGGAAACCAAAAGAAGCCAGGAATTGTTTTTGCATGCCATGGGCTGATCTGCATTGCCAGCCTCTTTTCCTCAAACCGGGTACCAACTCGTGAAACAAAAGTTTTACCTAGACTAACCTCTCCAAAAGTCAAGATGTCCCCTTGCCCTAAATACTAAGTAAGGTTGGCCAGAAGCACTATGCAATCTCTGTCAATGTTCATCTGCTGCGTGTATTGAGGTCTGCAAACCAGGCCTGGCAGTGAAAGAGTAAATGTAAGGTCATTCAGATGAAGCCAGAGGGATAAAGAGGCAGCATTTATCAACAGGGCTGCAAAACGGTATACCAGACACCAGAGTATCAGTGTGAGTAGTCGGTACAAAGAGACCCTTGAAGTGAAAGAATCAGGATGAAGAATTACTCCAACCTGGACCAAAGGGTCTTTCAAATCCCCAGGTGGTCCTTCAGATATTAAACAGGGATGGGGTTTGCCTACAGGTTTATGGATTAGATAAATTTTACAACATGGATATATTCAGGGATTACCTAACCATTCGCTCATACCTGGTCTGCATAAAGCATTTCTGCCACAGTGGTACCCCAAAGTGGATTCTGTGTCTGCCTGTTTTAAACTCTCCCAAGGATCGGGATATTTCCTGCAGATCTGGGCTTTCTTTTCATTTTGAAATCACAGAAAAGTTAATTTCTTTGGCAATGTTTCTTGGTCTGCCTTGCTGGAGGTGGAATAACCTAAGCAAATGAATCAGGAGCAAGATGAGTAAGTACGTATCTATCCAGTTGACAGCCATCTTACAAAGCTGTTTAAGGGCAAAAAAAGTACATTCTCCTGTATTGAATCAGGACATCACAACTACAAAGTGTTCCAAGTTAAACACATCCAAAAACTGTTTGACTCATGTTTCACATTTAATTCTGTATCTCTAAAAAAGTTTACAAAAGCGAAGCTTGCCTGGACTAAACAACTGAACTGCATGAGGCACGTGGCATTAGCTCAGGCTTCTCTGGCCAGCTTTCTAAATGAAGTGTTTGGAAATAAGAGAAACACGCAGATTTGGGAGTGGAATGGATAAGAGATTTAGTTTCCCCTCTTATAACAGAGTCCTGTGTAAATCTGAAGGAGCCTGCAAAGTTTCAACAAGACATGCATTAAAAGCAGCAGCAGCTCTGTCCACATATAATAGAATTATTAAAAGCAAGGCAAAAGAGAAAGATTCAACACACTGCTGGAGAGCTGCCCAAAAGCCCACAGTTGTGATGTAGCGTTTGGACTTGAATAGTGTTAACAGGGCAATATAAATCTGTAGAGAGTAAGACAAAGTCTGAAGAGAACAGACCTCGCCAAGAAGGCCCAAAAACTGGTCGTAGATTCAAGTGGTAGGTAGTTCAAAAGGGAAGTACTTGAAAATCTGATTCTAGATAGTAAAAAGCTGGCTGTGCTCATAGTTTATTTTGAAGGTCACACAGACATTATGGTACCAAGGGAACAAAATCTAAGTGATCAAGAGAATGGCATAGCAAAGTGTACTATAAAGACTTCATTTCTCTCACAGGTTCTACAATGGGCAGTTCAGTTATTGGCAGTGATGATGTTATTTCTAATGTAAATATTTCACTTTCAGCACAGCTGAACTGGGAGGGATTATAACAAGTAATGAATGAACCTCCAAATACCTCTCCAAGCCAAAAAAACACAGTGATGGCATGCAGAGCTGAATCCTTCCAATCATCCAGAAAGAGATGGAGAGGATTTTGCATGACTCTTAATAATTACTACTTCCAAAACTGCCAGCGATGCCTTTTCCCACCCCTCCGTGGTCAGGGCAATTATTCTTCCAGCTTCTCAGTCTTGGCCCACACCTCCATTGTCAAGTCAATGGAAGAATGACAACATCCACCAGCTGCCTGGACAACATCCAGCCTGGATTATTACAATGAGCTTGCATGAGAAACAGGATTAGAAAAGCAGAGAAAGTCTACTGATAAAGCTACCCCATTTGTTTTGGTTCAAGATATTCAGGTTGTTCAGTAAATATCTGTGGTACGTGGGAAACTTCCCTGCACGCTGAACAGCTACATGGCATTTGATTAGCTTCTGCTTTATTGCAAAATCAGATAGCTGGGGGGTGACAGCTAGGCCAGTTTCAGTGAAGGTTTTCTAGGTTTATCATTTGTATTATTTTCATCTTGGTGTACTAAGACGTAGAGATCGCCTACAACATGATGGGGAAGGAAGGTTCTTTGTGCAGGATCTCACTGTTTAATATACAGCATATCATAATGTTGCCATTCCTTGTAATAACATAAGCTAGCATCCATACTCTCTTAAAATACGGTCCAACCAGATGGGTTTGCATATTTACAAGTCTAGCAATGAAAAATTCAATGTAGTAATTGCTTATATCACATCCATTTTGTTAAAAAGCTCTCTGGAGTATTCTTCCAAAAACGAAAAAGACCACCCTGCTCTAAAAACACAGGATATCATTTGACTGTGCACACTGACTTCGGCTTGATGCATTTATGAATGTAATTGTAGAGCATGACTGTTTGTCCTGGAGTATGCAAAGATGGACCCAACAACCAAGGAGGTCCCCTCAAGTGCTGAATGCCTACCTGCCTCCTGAGTTCATAAAGGATCACATCTAAAAGATTAACCAATAGTGACATGTCCGGTTACATCTGTGGAAAAGGACATGCTAAGAGCTTTGAGATAGAAGGGCCACTTCAGGCCTCTTGAGTAGGTGACAACGACACAGTAGTAGACAATATAGTCTGTCTTCTATCGCTGTCATAATATGACCATCTCTCTGGACTACTTTTAAAACCTTTGTAGTCTCACTGATATCCCACCCAGGCAGATCCTGAACACAGGAACTACTCTTTTCTGTTCTGTTACGTTCTCCTTTTCTTATTTGTTAGCAAAATAAATTCTGGGGAGAAAAATTCAGTCAGATGTGAGGAAGCAACATAAGAGAAGTCAGTTTTGAAGAAAACCAAAGACAGTGCTTGGTTGACCAAAACCCCTGAATCTTCCCAGGCTCACAATAGAGGCCATTTTAACAAAAGAACAGAGATATTGCCTACTGTCTTCCGAAGCAATGTGTTCTAAAATCTGGAGGATCCTGAGACTGATGTGGCTTTTGTTCCCATGCAAAAAAGCATTTAACCCTTGGCTTTAGCCTTGTTTTTGGACATGAGGCTGATGAAAAACTGAAGTGGTGATTACAAACTGTTCCCTGTTCTGAGAGGAATCGTGACTGTAAAAAACACAATCCCAAGTGCCAAGTAAAATGGCTAAGGTTAATATTATTTGTCATTACAAGTGCAGAAAGAACACTAGTTGCCAGAAGCTCTGTGCAAGGATGTGAAATCCATATTTCTTGTACTTTTTTCTGCTTTGACAACTGGAAATAATATTTTTCAATTGCCAGATCAACCTTAAAGTTATGGCAATGCAGCCTTAGAAGGATTCATAGCCTGGATGACCAGCACAGAGGCAGGAATTTGTGTGCAGCTCCACACACCAACTCTGACCATTCCTGTGGATCCTGGGCCAGGTCCTGACCTCATTCAGATCCATATAAATCCGCAGCCATTTCGGTGGGGCTATGGGGATGTGAGATCAGAATTTGGCCGGTCACGCTGGCTGAGCTGTGGCAGGTGGGCACTTGCCAAAGAACATCGTAATGGATCGTGTAAACACCAGGACTGCTCACAATAATTATGTAACCTGCAGTTACACTGCTTTACAGAAAGATTTACAAAAGGCAATGGTCTCCATGGCTCTTGCACTCCACCCATGTGCCATCATAGAGATCCTGTGTTAGGTCCACCCATTCTGAATGCAGGTGGTGGTGTTTCTGAAATTACAAATGAAAACTCGGTCTCCTTGCACAAAAGGCAGTGCAATAGATCAGATAACTAACAAGCCCAGAGTGAAGCAGCTCTCCTGATCACACACTCTCAGTTCTCACCTTTTCCAACTCCTCACCTCACGTCTACTCGTCCCTCCCAGCCAGCATGGAGCTGTGTGGTTTGGGAAGAGCACTCAGCTCTGGATGGTCTAGAGTCAGCTCAGCTCAGCTCAGTCTGAGACAGCAAGGGAGAAAACTTTTAATGTAAAGTAGGGATGAAAGGACTCCTTAGGCCACCTGGCACACAGGTCGTCAGGAAGTGAAAGCAATGAGATTAGGGAGGGTACTTCTTGAATATGGTCTTAACTCTCAACAACCACCCTTGTTCATCCACTACCATTAGCAAATTTCTAGGTATCTAATCATTACATACCTGCTACTCATGTTTTCTCCCTCCCTTACATATACATCCTTATCACTATACCAGACCCTACTCCAGTCTTCTTCCCCCCTAGTTTATTGCATGTGAGTTATAGCTGGTGACAAGTAACTATAAGAAAGGCCCAAACTCAGAAAAACATTATTTTACTCTGAAAGAAAACTCCCCACAATGCTCAAAGTTTAGACTGATTCCTCACCTTTTTGCATACTTCAAGAAACACGACCGTGTTGTAATATCCTAAAAGATTTATTTCTAATATGAAACCCATATTTAGTATTGGTTTGGCAGTGGTAGGAAGGAAACCACAGGCAGCTGGCATGGATTAAGCATTAGTTGCTTGATAAACCTGGAGTTGTCAGAACTTGCCACTTCCCTATTGAATCTGCTTCCATCCAGAGCTACGTATTTGAGAAGGGTGCCTTTGGGTGAGCAGAGGTTTGTTCTTCACGTCTTAGCTTCATGGATACCAGCAAGAGATACAATGGTTGCTTACATAAAATTTCTATGAAAAACAAGAACTGCCTGTAGCTTCTTAACATTCTCACTGTAAGCTCCTTGGTAACAGCTTTAGATGCATCAGTGGTACACTTCTTAATCCTTTAAAATTATAAATATTACAAACACAGTAGCTCACTGTTTCCTGGAATAGCTCCACTATCTGAAACTTTCACTGTTTCAAATTAGAGAATTCTGACTCTTTTTCCTCTGAATGCCAGACACTATTTACTAACATTCAACTATTCTCTGAGGGAAATGAAAAGAACTCGGATTCATGATGATGCCACCTGAACTAATGTGGTGCTTAAGACTGCAGAATTTGAATCAGATAATCCAAATTACCAAATTCACTCCCAGTGACTCACTGAAGTCTTTGAGCTTTAAAATCCTTATTTGCTAGTAAAACGCTGGCACTCAAGTGTTTCCACAAAGCCTACATGCGAGGCTTTTGAACACAGGCCAACCAAATTCATTTTGGAATTTGAAATAATATCCATAAGGATTTTTTCCTATTTGCTCAGTTCTAGTCACCATTTCTTACTGACATACCATCTGACTTGAAGTAGAAATGAAGACTCTTTAAAATGTCTTGCAATTATTCATTTATGAAGTGTGGGACAGAACCATGAAAATTGAGATGATTGCCTTAAAAATGTCAATGCAGGTGTCTTGACAATCTTCATTCTCTACCACATATCCCAGACACAGACTTTTGCTATCCCGCAACTCCATGAAGAATTGCTTCCTCAGCCTTGGTAACTCCAAATACTCAAGAGTCAGGACACTTTCTACAATTCCCAAGGAAATAATTCAGTTTACAGACCAACCAAAACCAATAATGACCATATTCTTAATTCTTGCCTTTTGTTTTATATGGCTCACACGGTTTGCGGTTTTAAGCATTTTTCCTGTAACTTTGAGAACAAATTCCAAAAGTCAAAAGCACCATAGAATCACTTGATCCCAAGTGATGGTGCTTTAAGGAAAAAATCTCCAGAAGTCGTAAGGAAACCCAAACCCTTACCAATAGTACTGAGGTGTGTCCATTAGATTTCACAGCATAATCAGGACTTTATGTGCCTTTCTCTACTTAAGTTACAAAGCAGATTTACTATGGACGAAGTTACCTCTGACAGCTGATTGCCACAAAGCAAACATGACTAAACAAAATCCATCTTAAGAGATGCAGGAAGTTCCTAACAGGGCACACTGCTTGCTTGTCATGGGAGAAACATCTCAGAAAACAGGCTTACATTTAGCAAGTAATGTTGGATTTCACAGCTCTAAAAGCAATTATATGACAGATTTTTGCCATCCAACCTTCCATTAAACCTCAGATACTAGTAGCATCATACGCCAAACAGCCTTTCACAAACCCTTGAAAAGTGGCTGTCACTAAACAGTTTGCTTTTCCTGGCAACATTACAAGTGATTCCCATGAGAATGGAGCTGCTTTGGGTTCATCCACAGCAGCTCAAGTTCACTAAAGGCCAGCAAGGAATTGTCCATACAGCACTAGCTGTGCACAGGAATCTATGGAAGGACCATGAAGTGAACATACTACTAGTCATAAAGCTTTTAAACCATCTCTGGGTAGGCTCAGGAGGAAAGTAGATGTGAGCAAACCCCATCAGTCAGGGATTCAGTGCTTTTGACAGTGTTAGCCATGACTGGTGTCGCTCAGCCTGCTTGATGCTTGATTTCTGTGAGTGGAGAAGACTTCACCCACCACCAGCTGCCAGTACAGATATAGGTAGCCAAAAGAAGGTTGGTCTGTGGGCATCATTGTTCAGGTGTGTTTCCAACAATAAAGTCACTGCACCAATTCTACTGCAAATATTTCAGCCTTTGGCTCAGTTCCCCCACACACCCCCTTCAGATGCCACTAAATTAGAAGTGAAAAATATGACTTGGAGAGCACATTTAACATAAGTAAAGAGATTAAGGAGTTTATCTGTCAACACTGGAGTCCAGATGTTTTTAAATTAAAAGGAAAAACTGGAGATTGAGAGAGATGTTAATTATAAGCTCTTTTCTTCCCTTTAAAATGTTTTAAAATATTTGTTAAAATACCTAACTTTTCCTGTAGGTTTTGGAGAGGGTTTAAGAAAAACACCAGCATAGATTTCAGACTAAACCTCAGTGTCTACACAGGCCTGAGGAGGCTTGAATCTGCTTCTCATGGCATGTACCATCAGAATTTCTTTGCATATCCAACACTTATTGAGGAGTTATTTCATAGAAATTTCTGTGTATGACTTCACCAGTACCAGAGCTCAAGCTCAGAAAGATATTGAATTGCATTGGTTTTCATCCTTGATTCTCAATTTCCATCCCTAATCCAGTTCTAAGAGCACTGAAATCATGAACCTACAGCTGGACCTACAGCAGGCTCCCATGACACCAATCTAGCTTCCACAAGGATGGAAATAAAATTTAATGAATATTAAAAAAAAAAAAAAAACATCTAGAAAGGGGATCAGACTCCTTTTAAAACAAGCATATGCCAATAGTGGTTAAATTCAGAGAGGTTCAATTCAGAATTACACCCATTATAAAAAAGGGAGCCAGCCTATCAGTGCCATGAATCAACCTGATAAAAATGGTGGGGAAAACGGAGTGGTTTGTGCCTAACTGAGCATTTCACACTTCAAAGGATGTAAGTAATTCAGTTGAGACTGGACATTCTGAAAGAGCAATCATTAATTCTGCGACAATACCATGCTACTTTGATCAGTTAATGATGAGATAAAAAAAAAAAAAAAAAAAAAAAAAAAAAAAAAAAAAAAAAAAAAAAGAGAAGCTAATGATTTTTTAAATTGCAATAATTAATTTTAACAGGAAAGAGTCCATTTTCTTCCTAACTCTAGATCTGGGTGTTAATCCCCAAATTTGGGATGTGTAAAGAGAGAGAAAAGCTGTCTCACAATACCATTCTGTAGAGATAAAATGGATTATACAGAAGACAAATACATGATCCCTGGCCCACGTTCCTTACAAACTCATGTCTAGAAAAAATGTTGGATTTTTCTTACAGAATTTTCAAAAGTTTCTACTTACACAAGTCAAGCCTGTCACCCAGTCAAGAACACTGAGATAGCTGAACAGTTTCAAATGTTGGGACATTGAAGGCTGTTGATGATGGAGTGCCTGAATATTGCACCTCTCGCACAGCTCATGGGGTCAACACTGCAGAGCTTTCATAAACAGACTGGTTCTACTGACTGTAGCCCCCCTAATGGTTTATTTTATCCAGATCAGTGATATTTATTAGACAAGATCTCACCACGTCTCTCTCTACCAAAGGATAAAAAATGATCACCTAAACTGGGGACATATTTCTTCCTAAGTTTAATATAAATCCTGTTTGCTCTATTTGTTTGTTCCATTTTAATGATTTTTGGCTCAAATGACCCTTTTCTTTCCAGCTTTAGTGCCTTCCTGTTCTCATTTTATTGAGCTTCTAAAAACATTTCCTAAAAATATTCTGTTATTGTATCTTTTAAAAATACAAATTTTTTTAAACTATTAAAATTCTTAGAAAATGTAACTGTATTCTCAGTCCTGCCCTCTTAATTTTGGATCTCCTTCCTGGTCTCATATTCTTTTCCACAAACCAAGCAACTTTACCCCTCCTCTTGGCCATGGACAGTTAATGAGACTCTATCATCACACGAAAGCTTGAGGGTCTCAAAAGCTGGAGGGGTGAGAGATCCCTACAGAGACACCCCAAATCAGGCAATACAATAGCACCTACACTGGAAGAAGGGCCTATAAAAATCTACCTACAACTGAAGACCTTTGCAGAAAGAGGTGATCCGCAAGGATGCTCACACAGCAACAACTACTCACATTCTAGAGTATTCGTATGTTGACAGACATCCGGACCATGCTGCTAACCTGTTAAACATGGAGCCAGTGATTCTCATTAGCTGACGGTAGCACTGAGGGTACTTCCCAATGAGTCCTAAGCAATTCATAGGTCTTTAGAATTCCAGATTAATTCTCTCTTAGAAAAGTTCCATTTATAGAAGACATCAGTTTCTCTTCTTACTGTTGATGGTATCCCAGAATAATTCTGCAACATCCCTCATATGTCTCTTAACAGACTACCTTTAACTGGGCCAAAATCCATCTTCCTTTTCTCATAAAGACAGCTGACATCTTGAGTTCATATGAGGCACACTGTGCTTTCTCTGGCATATTCTTAGGCTTTACTTCATTATTTTATATTGATGCGACAGCAAATAAAGCTTATGCCATATGGATGTGCTGATGTGGGGAAAAGCAACCAAGCTCTGTTGAAATCAGGGAGTTAAACTGGCATACACTATTGTGTATGAAATTGCAGAGCACCCTGGGCATATGAACTCGTAGTGAAGACTCAGAGCTGGGCAACTAAACTGCTTTATGAGAAGTTTTGGATGGAGTACAAACACCCCTTTGTGTGCTCTCATGCCTGATAAATCTTCAAGTGAAGCAGCCTTTCACACATGTACAACCGGAAGAAAATTCAGTTTTTAAATCTAAAATTATTACAAAACAGGGTGATCCTTCTTGCAAACCCTAAACATGTCCATATGCCACACCAATTTCAAACTGAAGTGAAACAAGATCTTTGCAAAACTGCCACATCTCAGCCTCACTGTTTGCAAACTGTGGCAACTTAAAGCCATCTCAACAAGAGAAATTGCTATGGTATTGTCAGAATGGAGGGCGATTTCAGCTCTTCCATATTTGGTCTGCTGTAACTCCTTTGCTCTCTAAGGATCAGCTATAGCCTGAGAAGACACCAATGACTCCTTATGATAAGGAATACATCCTGACTTCCATGCACACTCCAGCCATGAAGGACAGCAGGACAGGACCAGGACCATGTCTTTAACGCCCATATGAAGGGGGGAAACCCCATTCTTCTCAAGAGCTAAAGACAGAATGGGAAATGGGAGAATCTTTGTCTTTCAGAATGATGCCTCAAGTTCAAGTCAAATTGGTACATTGGTTTCTGCCTTTTCTAGCCAGACGCATTAAAAAAAAAAAAAAAACAAAAAAAACTGGAACAATGTTCCCCGGACAAAGAACATCCTGTGAACTGGAGCCACAGCACATCTGGGGGCCTTATGTTGCTGCTGAGTAATGCATGACCTGGGGACACTGTCATTTTGTGCTTAACAGCTCTCCAGAGGGAAAGCTGACATTTGAAAAAGACAAAAAAGCTTCTTCATGTGATGCCAATGCACCCTCTCTTGTTTCACTGGAAAGTGGGAGCATGTGAACAACACAGACATGAGCTCATGTAGCTACACTGATGTTGGCCACCGCCTCGCAGTCTCAATGCCAGTATCAAAAGCCAAGTGCCAAGATGTGGCATCTCACAGCACCTTTTACTTTCTATGTCTGTTCTGCTCAGATTTCCACCAAATTCTGGACTGAAATATCTGTCAAAGTAGAGGGTCAATCAGATAAGCTTCACAATCATTGCTTGGTAAGGCACCTGATTAGTTCATTTCTTAATAATTTCCCTACAAGCCATTCTTTACAATTCACTCACTAAACAGCTACCATGCATGCAGATCTGGAATTGAAAATCTATAATGTTGGTAAGATTTGCTTGACATTTGACAAACCAATAGCGATCTAGACTTATAACTGAGGTGTGGAGATTCCCAGTCTCATGAGCAGTTCATGTCCCTTGATGCCGGGCATGGAAAAGAACATGAAAAAATATGACAGGCTGTGAAACCAGCTTCTTGATGGGAGTGTAGCACGTGTAGGGAGATGAAGGCAACAGGTCTGACTGAGAAGATCCTGGGTTTTGACCCCTCAAAGTAACAGACTAGAATAAGTTGTCTGAGGCTTAAAGCAGAACAAAACTGCTCCCACAGTACGTAGTGGCAGGTACCCCAAGACTGTGTGGGGATGATGCATTAACACTGGAATTCCTTACTATCATCTTGAGAATCTTTGGACACATTCTAGATCACTGAAATGCTTCTTTTCAACTCTGCACGGTGGAAAATTTCCAACCATATGTTTAGACCTGGACTTTGTCAGAGTCACTTACATTTTGTATCATCCACGTACAGTGACCTAGTTACTATCCTGATCCCTTCATGAAGGCTGCCTTGGCTGGCTACACAAAGAACTGATGAGCTTTCTGGAGCAGAGAAAAGTCCTTAAGACCAGCTAAAGTTGTCTTCTGTCCCTGACAGTTCCAGACGAAATACTGGTAAAAAGAGGTTTCACTTTTTAAAAGGAAACATGTTCTCAACATGGTTCTCATAAACTAAACCACAACACTCTTTCAAAAGATGACAAAGGAACTGCATGCATGATTGACAAAATATCCTAAACGCTCTTACAGAGGAAAATGTAACAAATGCATGGGCAGATCATAAGCAACATGCACCAGAACAAGGCCCAACAAATAGCACAGTGCAGTAATATGCATTTAGAACTCAACAGTGAGTATTTGCTTACTATACGTTTATTTATTTTAATTGGAAATAAAGAAACTCGGTGATGAGTCTTTAGGTACTGGCACAGACATTTGCAAAGTACCACACAGGCCATGGCAGGCTAATTATTGGTGGAAAGCATTAGAGCTCCCCAGATCTGACTGCAGACACCAGCTGAGGAAGCGAGCCACTGCTCTGGTTACAAAACTCATTTTGAGGCGATCATCAGGTTTCAGCAGTGCTATGCAGACTCCCTCTGGCTCTCTGGGAAGCCAGCTGCCAGCCTGTGTGTCACAGTAAAAGCTGTGAGGTGGTTTGTTCCATGCGAGGGTGGGAGGCTGCCAATCTTAAAAAGATCATTTTTGTTATTTGCAAACATAAAAATTGCTTTAGGCTCACTGGACATGCCAAAGCCTTGATCAAAATCACATCCCTTTCATGGGGACAAAACATATGTTCACATTATCCCAAAAAGAAACAAGGGGGCATGGGGGAGAAAGGAGAGGGAATCTTTTTATCTTGGTTTAGCATGAAAATACCATGCATGGCTGCCAGTTGTTTATCAGCTTTTCCAGATCAACAATATGTTCTTTCTTAAGGCCTTTCATTAAAGAGCTTTCTGTCAATCTAACTTCTATTAAATAACGAAAACCAAATGGGGAACAGTCTTAGGCCTGGGCTTGTCACATGACACCACTGTTTAAAGAGCTTTTTTTGGTCACCTCACAGCAAGAGTATTCTGGAGAATCTAATTCATAAATACTCACTGCTTTGGTTTTGGGATACTCCCCACATAATTCCCTTTTTTTTCTTTATTTTTGCCTGTGACAGACTATGCTTGCTGCTTGGGACAGTCATCTCCACTTCTCCATTGGATGGTTCTGTCCTTTTGCATCGTTGGTCCCTTCTTTGCATTGTGTGCCCAAAGAGAATAAAAACTCAAGGAAGCATAGCAGGAGGGAATTTCAAATCATGCAAAGAAAATCTGATACTGGCAGAAATATCAGGGAGAGAGATCAAGGATCCCTCTTTTGGGACTGGAATCGTGTGAAACAGCTAAGCAAAGAAAAACAAGGTGGTCTTATCTTCTGAAAAACACATCTATCCTTCAGCTTTAAAAGATCTCCTGTGAACAAATACCATAAAGGAGAAGATAGTGGTTTGCATAGGAAGAAGAGTGACTCAAAACAAGTTTTTAACAACTCTCTCCTCTGTTCCAGTGAGGGGGAAAAACTGCAAATACAAACACACAGGATGTATACTAATTGGGGGTAGGAGAAAGAAGCACACAGGATATCAGTTTGTGTAACTGTAATTACAGGGACTCTGTCAATCATTAAGGCAAAGTAACTGGTATTCCTTCCTGCTGAGATGAATTCTCACGTGCATTGTGGCAGGTCCTTCCAGATGGATGAGCCCTAAATTGCCACAGGCAAAGGAAACCATTCATGCAGTTAAACTAATGCTAAGATGGAGCAGGATAAGGCTGTGAAAGGTTGGCATTTGTAGTGACAACAACAACCAGAACAAAAAAAAAAAGGAGAAAGACATCAGTCATCTCTGCTTCTCTCCTAACATCATCTTCCAGGTGGTCCTAAGCTTTAGGCATTTTTATAATTTAAGGGTCACTGGTATGTATTCTTTTATACTACCCATCCTTCTGGCAGTGGCTTCACCTGATAACAGCCACAGATAACAAGGGCCAAGAACCTTTAGTTCCTGACAACACCTGCTTTGCACAGGAGGATGTTAGAGCTCCAAGCGGGGTTGTCTTTGGGCATTGTCAGCACTCGCAGGGCCGAGCCCTGACACTCTGCTGTCAGCTGCCGAGCCAGAGGAGTTTTTCATCCTATGTCCACTCCCAGGGTCTTGAACTACGCTGGATGGGGACATCAGAGGCCCTTTTGGTGTGCCAGACACATCTCTTCACCAAACTTGCCCCAGTGTATTCTGACCAGCCAGTGTTATAGTAACATTTCACATTTTTAAAACTTTATATCTATATATCTATATATCTTTTATATGAGGTTTTAATTTGTCATTAGTCCCATCAGGTCCATACATTTTACCAAAATGGTTAATTGAGAAAAAATATTTCCAAGGCACCATGTCTCCAGTACCTCCCAACAGAAACTACTGGAAGTTGCCAGTGCTGAACTAATCTGAAAGAAACAAACCACACTGAATTTACAGCAAGTGAGGAAGTTTTGAATTCCTTTTAGTTTTATAACCAGAGCCATGGCTTTTTTGCCCTTATAGTTGTCTGTCAGCAGTACTCCAACAAATAGGGCCATCCTTTGAATTTAATCCTATATTCTGTTTCCTGAGACAACTTTAAACACTATTTAAAAATAAATAAATATCCAAAGAAATATTTAGAGTTAGTGCAATTTAAATGAACTCACATAAAGTAAGGATGATGGAGAGACTCTGGTTTTAAAAAGGAAGATTTACCATACGCCTTAGTAGATGGAAGTTAAAAGACCTGCAGTTCTTACTGTGCATTACTCACTTTTTTTTCCTCCCAGTGTTTCTATGCCCAAGGATTTGCTCGCAGAGAGAACAGCTTTCTTTTGACCTTCTTCAACTCTGAACTTGGCTGTCAGTCTGCTGGTGAACATGTGAGCATCATGACTTCTACTTAGGACAGAGACTGTAGCAAATGAAACTACAAGGACAGTTTGGTACACTTAAAGCTGTCACATCCAACTACTTCTCTGTGAAGCTGTCAGACACAAATTAGCAGACACCAGCATGGCGGGGAAGTGTGAACAATCTCCCTATGGTTCAGGACGAATGGTCCCTTCATAACTCTAATTACTAATCTGAAGTAATCTACAATAGATATACTCGAGTTACTGACATTAGAGATTTTCAACCATGGCAATAATCCAACTTCGTCAACATCACAAGTGCAGACACAATTTTTAGTTTTCATCAAGGAAAGTAAGGGAAGGATAGAATAAACTGGTGTTTTCCCTCTGTCTATGTACAAGGCTTTAAAAGTATCTGAAAAGAATTAGCAATAAAGGTGTTGAGAAATGTCAGCAGAAGATGCCCAGTTTAGCAATGTCTCTTACCCTAGCAGTAACCTGAAATGCCCAACAGATATTGTCTCATAAATTCCTGAATGAGCAACACTGTGAGGACAGTCATTTAGAGACCCTCGGGACTATGCTCCTGCACCTTTGACCACAGTGCATATGTTATCCTGTCGGCATTAAGGTGTTCAGATCTCAGCCTGCAGAGAGCGTTGGTGCCAAGCACAGTGCAAGATTACCTGTCCCCTTCCCTCCAGCCCAGTCAATAGATGCTATCTTCTTACTTACTCCAGACAACCACTGCTCTGACAGACAACTGATTAAACCCCACAAAAATGCTCTACGATGGCTCACATTCTGGCCTTCATTCCTGCAACAGTGCCTCTCCACGCCGAAGTTCTGGGCAGATCATCAGCCTTATCTTTGAACTTCCTCCCTCATGTCACAACCCTACTGTTATTTAAACATAGTTTTGTATTTAATTTAATTTCCTTGGTTTTGTTTAGCTTTGATAAAGAAAAGGAAATCTTTTCTAATCAGTTCAAAACAAGACCATTGACTCAAGACCAAGTTCAGTGAGCTATCAGGGGCAACAGGATACTAATGGCTAATGCAAAAGTCTGAGAAAGAGTCATGGGAACAAAAATCATTGGAGGAAGAACAACTTGTCCTTTAAATCTGTAAAGAGGAAGTAGGATGAGGAGTCAAGTTCTGAGTTGAAAAGCCATTGCAAGGGGGACTGTGACAGAGAATAAGCAAAGGGCCAGGGTGAGCTTGTGTGCATTTACATATGCGCATGTACATATATGTGCATGTACATATATATGAAAATGTTTGTATATGTACATATAGATATGATTTTTTTTTCCCAAGCAAAGATACTAGGAAGGAAGACTGACCGTCAATCACATCAATCACATCAAGGAATTTAAATGAAAATATTTCTGGAGTTGAGAAATGTCCACATACCAGCTCCCAAAAGATGCAATCACACATAATCTCAGAACACCAAGTGCTCAATTCATGTTGACTTGACTACATGTCAGTGTCGAATAAAAAGTTTTAAGGAATGAAAAATACAAAGGGGTCAGTTCTACCGAACTACGTCATCATCTAGAGTTTGAACCAGCAGAGAATCATGAAAATCTTTGGTCCTGAGAACCAGCCATATGACAGAGCCTCATCCACAAGTCTTTCCATGAGCTTCAGAGAACTTTGGCTCATATCCCAGAAGAGCTATTTTCAGGCTAGCTAAGGACAGAAGTGCTCCTACAAGTGAACAGCATAAAGAGTAAGTCCAAGTCATGAAAATATTGTGCTAGCAGTTGAGAAGGTTAGAATACAAAAGTGAAGAAACAGATTAAGGCCAAACAGTAATACCAGAATTATCCAAGTCTCATGCATTTACAGCTTTTTATCTACAGCAGGGACACTTTTTATCTAAGAATTCACATGAAAACGAAAACTGCAGCCATCAGAAGCCTTCCAATAATCACTGTCCAGACTTCCAGCCAAATTTCTTTCTCTCACAGTTGTTAGATCAACAGCTCTAATTTTTTTAAATCCTCCCAAGTATATTGGCCCTGATTTTCCTATCTCCACTGATGCATAATAACTGGGACAGATCCACCCTCCATGCAAAATCCTCAGGGCACTTTTACTGCATCATATCTGCTATTACAGAAACACTGTTAAGATATCCAGCTTTTAATGCAGTGCTAGTTACTTATTTACTAGCTCTACAGACCCCAAAAATTCCTGGCTCTTTTCTTAATTTGCTAAGACTGTCAAGGGCATTTTTTTCTCCATTGCTACTAATTCACATTAAGGACCCTTGGTCATGCTCAGTAATAGCTCTCTCTTTGATCAGCACCCAGGCCAAATACCATGAGAACAGCCTTCCAAGAAATGTTCAGCTGTTCTGTGTTCCATCATCCTAAATGTGGGTTCTGCCAACAAAATGGCTAGGGATTTCATTACCTTTACTATATTAGGTTCTTTATAGACTTCAAGCTCATCTTTATTAAATCTTCTCCACACATTTTCCCTTACATTCTCCAAAAATCTATCCCAGGGCTTTGTCCAAGTTATTTAGTGGTCATTCTTCCATCTAAGAGGAGGTCCAACAGCTTGGATCTCTGCAGTTTGGTCTCTCTCTCTCTCTCTATTTTGGACCTAAGAGTCTCTATTTTGGACCTAAGAGTTACCTGAAGAAAAAGTAACGTCATTCTCACTTTTAACAAGCCTTAGTTTCCTCCGAGGTGTTCAAACCATTTACCTCCAGTATAATCTAGCATATTTATTGACTCCAGAAAAGCTTTCCCAAGATGATCTTAAGCTAACAACTGGGGTTTATTCTATTCAAATTTAAGCACCCTTTGGAGTTTGTTTTTTTATTTGCAGTACCTTCTGGTCTCCAACTCTCTTTTGAGCTATATTTCTTCTCTCTCATGATAGTAAACTCACCAACATGGTAAAAAAGGAAATGTAAACCATTTAAATTCACACTATTCTGAGAATTTCACAATGAGCATATTAATCCCTACACAGTCACATTAAAAGTATCAGGAATTATACTTAAGCATCTCTCTAGCTTAATCCTTCACTGAGGTCAAATAGAGCACAATGTGTAACCTTTGTCATTTAAACCAGTTCACATTTGCACCTTTCTAATACTTTTTTCAAGGTATCCAGACCCTTTTTCTGCTGAAAGTCTATCTATGACAAATACAGAAGCTTTCTTAGACCTCCCTAAAAGCTACAGAGTAAACATATATACATACACATAGAGATATATATATATATATATATATATCCTGATTGCATTCCTGCCCTCTCTTGAGCATCTAACAGACCAAGTCTTTCCCCTCTGTCAAAAACATTTGTTTTATAAAGCAGATTGGACATAATAGGCTGTATGGAGAAGGGAAAATGCTGCAACATTTCTTCCATTCTGGTTTCTCCCTGCTTCAGAATTGGGCATACTCACTTGGATTTTATTCAAGCTTCCAAACCAAATCAGTTTCTAAAGTTTTTGAGCTTGTGTAGGCCCTCCTGTTTTCAATAATGCAGCAGCAACACTATCGGCCCCTGGTGTTTTATTGGTCCTGAGAATTGTAATTGTCTCTCAAAGCTCCTCAAAATGTGGTATTTCTACAAAACAGCTGAGCTGTCTGGATTATAGCCAGTATCTCTTTTTTCTACCTCACTATTAAAGAGATCACAGTATTTTCTCTATCTTTTTATAGTTACACAGCAATTTCCACTTTTGTCCTTAATCATGCTCACTGACTCCTCCACACATGGATATTCTTGTAAAATGCATTCACATTATTATTACTTCTCTTCTCTTCTGTCATCTCTACAGTGTTTTAGTATCTGGTGCGTCATTTAACCCATCCTTCAGCTTTATTGTAATTCTCAGCATAAGGTGGCTTCTCATTCTGAAGACAAATAATTGCTTCTGCAATAGCCCTCTCAGCTCCTACACATAAGCTTTCAGCTGCAAGTTTTGTCTCTGTGTTTCTAAAAACTCTCTCATCCACCATCAAGTTTCTCAATCCTCAAACCTGCTCCCAGCTATTATCAGCAATACATGGGTTTTCTGGATATGTGAACTATTTTCTCTTGTCTCATGGGCTCATGCATTTTACTGTGTTAGGTCGTTCTCAGCATTGCGTCTTTGAGGTAATACACTGAGCAAAGTCTGAACACTTTGTCCTTTGAATAAATAAATATAGTGTCAGACTGACAGGTATCAGCTCTATTTAAGCTTGCAAATGTCTTCTAACTATGTTAAAAAGCAAAATTAATTCATTTTTGTAGTACTTAATGACATTAGAAGATCATTCAGGATTCTTTTGAATTCCTCATAGGATGCGCTTTTAATTCTGTGTGCTTCTAATGTAAGATCATATAAATCATTATGACCAAAACAAACTGTATGTTATCCTTCTATTCGGAAAAAAAAAGGGCATTAACTGATAGCTTCAAAACCAAGCATGTCTGAATGCTGTCACTCATTACAAAGACTTTACCCATTTCATGCCTTTTAGTCTTTACAACTCAGTATGTTTCTGGAGAGAATTATGTACTGTGGTTTTTTGCAATGACAGGATACTATGGAGGTCCAGTCTTTTGACTTAATGTTCCTTTCCTGTATTATAAAAATAAATTGGAGATACTCATTTTTCAAACAATCAAGGCTATGTAGGAGCCTTATTCATTTCATGTAATTTGGAGGCTTTCTGGCCACATGAACTCAGAAGTTCCATGCTTCCAAATTCCAGTCCTCTCTCTGTAGGTCCTCTACCCATCAAACTGGGGGTTTGTTTGTCTGAGGGGGTTTTTTTGTTATTTAACTGAGCTTTTTTTGTCCTTTATCCTTCAAAATATTTGACTTAAGAAACACTTTTGTCCCCATCTTTACTACCAACATTGTCCTTGCAGTCATAGGAGCACCTTCCAGAACATCAGGGAAGGTAGCTTACAGATGCCTGGGTATGAGATCTTTAAGGATTTTGATGACAAGTGTTTATGAAAACCAACTTAGATATAGTCTGAAATCCAACATTTGATCCAAGACTCACAAAACTTTTGAGTATAAAACAATCTAAAGCAAGTAAGTGACAAGCTTGATCCAAAGATATTTTCACATCATTCTTCTTAGATGTCAGAAATACACCAAGATTCTTTTATTATTCCTAAGTGAAAAAGGCACAGCTCGGCATCAGTATCCCAGAAGGAAGAGAGGGGGATGCTTCAGACCACTTTATACATGAATCCGGGTTTAGAAACAACATTACAATGAACAACTAGTGCATGCCTATACCATTGTGCTCAGCTGAATGGAAGCAGACCAGTTCACTTCAGTATCATAATAGATCCTTTAATGCTCATTGCTGAAGTAGTTGTTTCTGTTTCAAAGGACAAATTCCTACAGTTTCAGAGAAAGGAGTTCTATCCTGGTACTGAGAAGTTCAAAACAGTAGTTTTCAGCCTGTTCATTTTCTTAGTATGATCATGTTTTGACCAATGAAAAACATGTAAAATCCTACAGTTTCTTTCTTTTTCTTTTTAGGATTATTATTTTTTTGCTGTCCTGGTCCTTCAAATGAGACAACTTCTGTGAACCTTGTTTGGAAAGAGACACTATGCGCTTACACATTTAGGGAGTCCAAACTGTTCCTGACACCACTTAAAATTCCAGCTGAACACAAACAGAAGGGATTCATATCTTTGTTCCCTAATTATTAGATCGATATCTATGTACAGCTGAGATTATTTAAGTGGGAAAAAGGCGATGTCTTTTTAAGATGTTAAAAATGCTTTTGCCACTAAATGCATCCAAGCAGAAAGACTCACAAACTAGTTTGAATCACTTCTGTTTACAGTCAGTGGCACCTCCTAGTTAAGGAGGTTTGAGAAGGCAGTACTTACTGCAAGGGGAAAGCACACTCCAAATCTACAACACACCTTCAATCTAAAGTTCTCTGAGTCTCTTAGGCTGCGGAAAAGCTCGAGAAGGATTTTCAATTATGTATTTTACCAAAAAAAGACTCTTGAATACGTACTCTCATTTCATCAAGATATCAATACAGAATTAGCATAAAAACAATAGAAATGGCAGTGGGCTCGATTCTTCTCTCTCTTGCAAAAAGGCAGTATGGGATATCACCAAAGCCAATGGTTAATTCACAGTGATGTCATCGGCATGAACAATGCTGACACTTTCCCTGCCAAGAGCAATTCTCTGCAAAGAGACTTCCTGGACAGATAAGGGTAAAGAAGCCTACTGCATATGTTGTTATTCCAAAGCCTAACTGATGAAACATATGCATGTTGAGCAACTCCTCCAGACCAGTTCAGTGCATGAGGCAGCTGGAGACAGACTGCTTTAGAATTAGCACCTCAAACTTTTGTACCAAGCACATGCAACAAACTCAGATTTTCTCCCTTCTCAGGGAATTTTTTCCCTTACAAACCCATTTCTTTGGAACCTGAAGAGAACTTCTATGAACAGGCTTAAGCAAGATAGGCCATGATGAAATAATTATGAAGTTTACAGTGTTGGTACAATCTTTCCTATATATTTTTAAGAGTGCCTGAGCAAGATTGTATAATAAAAAATTGACTTATAAAAGTGTCATTCAACTGCTCTGTATTTGCAGTTGTGATCAGTGTTAAGTCCCTGACAAAGACAGAACTCAAATGCTGTGGATACTTTGTGCCCACAGTCAGTAGTTTTCTTTAATAACTGTTTTCATTTAGAAAAGTAGAGTCTTTAGAAAAGGGAGGCTCTGAGAAGAGTTGCAGTAATTCCTTGAAAATAGGAGTGTATTTCTTCTAGAAAGATCCTAAACATCTTTCTCATAAAGAATTGTTGGTCTATTAAACGTTTAACAGGACTTCAGATAGCAATTGCAAATGCCTGTAAAGTTTCCCTATCTGCCTAGATTTGAGGGATCCTGCAACACTTCTTGCTCTCTTCAAGGTTTCATCCACAAGCTTGCTAAGGATGGCTTTGCCCTTCCCAAAGCCCCCTCTCTGTTAAGCCAGCCAGTCTCCATTTGCTTCTGCAAGCATCATTTTCCTATTAGAAATGATGTTTTTATTACTCTCCTATCATGCTGAGCAGTGGGGGATATTACTTCTCCAACAGCTGGAGTGCAAGGCCTCTTACCCTGTGGGGATTTGGCAGTTACCAGTTGCAAACTAAGTGGAGCAGTGAGCAAGCTCTGCAAAGAGGATGTCTTTACTGTCAGCTAATAGCACACAGATCACTCCATTCCTGCAGAACTAAAACCAGGCCACTATTTTGCTTTTTAAGAGACAATAGGTCTCTTTCTCCCCTCCTCCAAAACAAGCCCAGGCACAATAGCTCCAAAATGAAAACCTTTTGTGTGCACGTATTATTTGATTTCAAGCTGCCTGGAGTATAATGATGATTTTTTCAGCTCCTCGCAGCAGCTGCCAGCATTTCTGACAGCCTGTACAAGGAGATGGGAATACTGAATATCTTTGTGTGTGTTATTTGCTATGATTTTTATTTTTTTCAAAATACTTTCAAAAGACTGTTTAAGAAATTGCTGCCAGCCCTCCTGGTAACCCCACTGCATTTTCCTTATGGAAGGAAGTTTAGCAAGGAGAGCCATCGCTTCACTTTAGAGAACACTAACCCATTCTGTGCTACAACAGAAACTTGCAAAGCCTAGGGGAAACTCTGGAGATAGAATGAGGGAAAAAAAAAACACACAAAGCCTCTCAGAAACAATAGAAAGACTCTTCTCAGACTCATATAAGAAACATTAGTATTCAGAAAAGAGTAAGACTCATACAGACTATTTGTCTTCCTCTCATCCCTTTTCCTCCCTCAGTCCTTTTATAAGAAGGAAGCTCCTGGGACTCACCTTTTATACATTCTCTGGGTGTGGTTACAGCCAAGCATAAGTAATGAGTAATGCAGCTTCAGGTATCTGGCTATATAAGTGTCTCTGCAGTGCTTAATTTTTATTTATTTATTTATTTATTGTGGAAGAAAGAACTCTTTTGATGTCTTGGGTAAGCACCAGCTAAGAAGGGAACTAAATATAGGAATTTCATTTTGCTATTGTTATTTTTGCTTAAGTTCTTTCAGTTGTACCACATCTTTATAATAGAGACTTTTCAAATAACTGCAGCTTTGCTGTAGATTGTCCTGGTAAGTGTCCTGATGAACTACATCAGATGACTACATTCAGATAGGCCACCATGTGAACGAATCCCCATACTTGCAAGAATGAAGACTAGGCCTGAGGTTTAATAAGCTTTCCCACTCTTCTCACAGGATAAGATCTGTGTTGCATTTGGGACACTCGAGGGCTGTGAGCTTGTGAAAAAGTGATCTTCTCAAATCTTGCTAGACCTGTACATCTCATTGTAAAACTTTATATTTCCTTAGTGATTTTAGACTTCATTCATGGATAGTTTCTGTCTCACAGTAAGGTTAGAAATCCAGCCCAGGGGAGGTACTGTAACTGCAGCCACCTTTTCTTCCTAGAGAACTGCTAATTCTCTGTATCTTGCACCATCGTAGAGGGCTGTGGGTTCCTCGTTGGTCCCATTTTAGCAAACTCCTTGGATTCACGAAGGCACACTGCTTCTTTCTTCATGAGTTAAAACACCTGTAGCAAATATTGATGTGTTTCTTCAGGCACAGCTAACAAGCTGATTGTTGTCTTACCCTAAACATGCTCCACGAACTTTCTGAAGCTCTAAGGTGGCTCTTTGGCCATCTCCCAGGCTTGGGGAGACTCTAGTTTCTCTGCAGATGATGCAACTAAAGCCCAGAAAGCTGGAGACAGGATCTCAAGAGATGACAGTATATTTTAAGGTACAAGGCCTTAACTTCCAGATACCTGGGTATCTGCACAAATGGCTTTGAAAATCTATGCTTTGTTTGTGAAAAGTATTGAATGTCTTGGAGCAGAGATCTCAGAGCTGTGACATCCTTTAGTCAACAGTAATTGTCATGGTTTCAATGGTAGAAGATTTTAGAGGCCTGGAATGTGAGATTTCACCTTTAAACTTCTACATGCTGTCACTTGCTCCTAGGAAAGCCATTAATCACAACACTTCACTTCCAGACAGAACAGAGCATTCACTGGTTCCCTTTTCTGCCATGTTGTTAAGCATGGGACAGAAGTGATTTTGATTTCTGGCACATGAATCCTTTGTCAAAGATTCAACACCTGCCTTTCAAACAGGTTGTTGACCACCAAATCCAAGGGCTGCCACTCAACCATGTTTGCAAAAGCTGAATTAGAGTGTTCAATACTTGTGAATAAACTGTATCAATTGACTTCAAAAAACTTTCCAGGGAAACTAAAGCCATACTTAGACCATGAAATGGGATTCTGTATTCTGCTCTGAGGTAAGGCTGACCCAGGCTGATGGAGTGCACCTCTAGAAAGCATACTGCTATAATTTTTTGGCAATAAACTTAAGCTTTACGCTTCCTAAGGCTTATAGACTTGTTAACTCAAGTTTGTCATATGAAAGTGAAGTGGAACTGATTCATTCTGAGGAAATGAAGAAGATGCTTGTAAAGGGCTTTTGATCCTAGGTTTGTCCTCCTTGGAGAGGAGGAAGGAGAGAATCCAAACCTAGGGTGTTGTTATGCCCCATTTTTCACAGTAAGAAGAGGATCCGAGTATGTTCTGGCTCACAGCACTGGAGTTGAACTCTCTCAGTCTTGTTAAGTCCCAGGCTCCGGTGGCTTTCAGCTCAGGCCTATCTCTAGAAATTGTTCCCAGTGTTTGCAAGCTAGGGAACAGAGCTGCCGCTATTCACGGCATGGTGTCAAGCCTAAGCCAGGGGCCTCCTGCCTTGTGATTGCTGATTTCAGTTCATTTCTCTGATTTACAGTTTCCTGATTTGCAGGTTGTTAAAATACTTGTAAAAAACACTGGTCTGGAAAATGTTCCTAAATAATTATGTTGATGACTAGAAATCAGCCTGAAAGGGCTTTAATTCATAGCAGCTTATACAATAAGGGAGATTTAGGGAGAGCTTTTATTCTCAACTCATATTTTTAATGTTTCATTCATGTTCATATCCTGTACTACAGACCCCAAAGCGAGTTTATATGGCTAAACTCTAATTCTGCAGTCAGGAACTAGTTTTCTCTGGAAAAGCTTTCTTAGGCAAATAAATTCTTCTATCTGAAAGTTAGTGGTGTGTTTATGTTCTGGAGGGCTTGTAGGGAATTAAAGTCCTTTCCCTTTTGGAAGGGGATTGTGGGAATTGAAAGGTTAGTGTTAAAATAGGGAGTCTAACATCAGTGAGAAACTGAGGTCAAGAGTGTGCCCCATTTACTTGCTGCCAGTAAAGATCACAACTGAGTCTGTACTAGGGGATTTGTGTAGTACAGCCTGAAACGCCCCGGATCTGCAAATGAGAAAGACACATCTAAGACTATTTTGATTGTTACCTTTGGTGCTGAGAGGAGAGAGATCTGTTGTCATTAGCCCAGGCTAATGTTTAGGCCTGCAATAGTGTCATCACAAGTCTCAAGTTTCATATTTAACCAGTCCCAGCTGTGTCAAATCCTGCCTGCAACAGAACTAGAAGCTGGAATTAACCATTGAACCTCCCAAAACGTATGTCTGATTGACTCTATTGTAAGGTCTGGTTAGGACCATTTTGATGTGTCTTCTGCTGGAAAATGTCTTAGTCAAAACTCTTCAGAAATGCATCTGTTACTTAATGCCAAGACAACTCAGAATATCCTGAGTGAGGCCTGGCCAGGGTGGAAGACGGGCTTTACTGCATCCCAGGGGAATAAGTTTGTGAGCTGTTTCTGGTTTTGTAATGACTCTCAGCAGGGAAAAAGCTGGAGATTCCCAGCTTTTAGAAAATGAGAGAAACAATCTCTGCTCTGCTCTGTTTGCAAGTCTTATGTTATTTAAAGGCCTCAGCTTGCAGTAAAAGAAGTTAACACAAATATCTGACTACATTCAACAAGCCTTCTCAAGTGGGGTGAAGTAGTTTCTGGATTAATGTAATGTAGAAGTACAGGAGTTTGCTTGTCAGATGCAAGCAGCCCTGAAGTAACTGACACACATCCATGCAGCATTCCAGGCCAAGGCATGGGTGTTCATATGCTCCCATCAAATGCAACAGGCATGGCCCCAAGGTGCCAGAGGCTCAGGTGAGACTTTATTCATTTATAGAGAAACAGAAATTCTTGCTAATACAGAATTCCTAAAAGTTTGGATATTGTTTAGTAGCCTAATGTATCAAAAGAAGCATTAAAATATTTGAAAAATAAAATTAAAAGCTCTGTTTAGTTAGTGCAGGTGTCTGCTTTGTCTGCCAAGAGGCAGGCATGAGGGAGTGTAGCTGTTTTCAGCTGAAACCAATTACCTTGATGAGTGAAGTAACTAGGGCTATAAAAACACTGTATCCTAGTGCATTATAAAGTTAGATATGCCCAACATTTGCATTTGTCAGGACAGATCGAAATGAGATGACCTACCACCTGCCATGACTTGCTAGACTCCTCTTTGTAGAATAGTGCAGCCTCCTCCTGATGTCGGGAAACATTTGTCAGCCAACATTTGCTTTGTTCATCCTTCTAATTCTCATCACATCGCCTTATACACAACAAGGACAGGCTAAGATGCTATTCAAGTTTCCTGAAGACTACTGTGATAAGGTGATCTTGTAATGTGATCTTCAGCAGGAAGGTAATCTGCAGGTAAGGTACTCCTGAGCTGTGGCTGCCCCAGCCCTTCTGAAAGCTGTTCTGAGAGTGCAAATCCATTGTGCAGTGTTGGGACAGTTTATGGAGTCTACTGCTGCACAGTTATCTGAAAATGAAAGTAGGGTCTAGGTTAACTGTAACAGACTCCACAACTTTTAAGTGTGCTGTATGTGCAGAACCACATGCCAGCCTTCCTTGAGGGGAGCACAGTTGAATGATCCAATTCATTACACTAGATCAAAACAGAGTAAGAATTCAGGAGTTATAGACTTCTTATGCTGCAAGTTCTCTGGGGCAAGTGTACCAGTAACTGTGCAGAGTTGCAAGCAATCAGCTTGGAAAATGGTACATTGAAGGAATGTCCTTTGGTACGGTATTAAGTTGCCGAGGGAAAAAAAAAAATCTACTAGAGGAGCTGATGAAGCAAAGAAGAAACAATGTCTTGATCAAAAGCTTTCATCAAATTTTGGCACATGAAACAGTAGAATGGTGGAAGATGACAATTCTGGGAAGGAAGAAAGTAGGATGCTTTAAGATTGCTACATCAGGATGGGCAGAATGGAAGAGAAGGGCCCCATCTTACTAAAAACCCAAGATGAATTTGTAAACTAGATGCACACATTTCTGAAGGACAGACATGTAACCTGTGATATATGTAGCCAAATAAACTGATCTATTTGAATGCTCTGAGATCAGCAAGGTCTACCCTCTCCTTTAGCAGTTTCCACAGCTGCAAGAAGTTTAATTTGTAGTCATCTCCTTGTGTGCCAACAAGGCTGAGAACATGGAGCTAGTCAGCTTTAGGATGGAGGTGTGGGTCTTACCACTGAAGTAGAGAAGTCTACTCTGCTGTTAGCTCTGCCAGAACTTTTGCCACTTATATCCCTTAAGGGGTCCCTTAAGGAACTACCAAGGATGCAGCACAGACTGAGGTTGAGAGTTTTTAAAAGCTATTTCCACTTTGTCATTAACGTGCGTGAATATTGGATTTTATTATTTCCTCTTTGATTTTATGACTATTGCAGATTATTCAAAAGCAAACTGAAAAAGTCATTTATTGCCCGGGTTTGTTTTGTTTTTTAAAGCTGTAACACTTTAAAGCTTCATGAAGAGTTCCGGATCATACTCACAAGAGGGAGAATGCTTAATGAATTAAAGGCATTTGCCTGCACGTCTGAACACCACCATAAATGGGGAGGGGAAGGAGTCCGTGTGGAGCTGTTAGGTCAGTTATGGTTCTGAGAACCCAGTGAGGTTGTGCTGTAACTACTGACAGAAGTACCTCAAAAGTCTGCCAGCTTTGCTAAGGCTTCCTGCCTTCTCCAGATGACCACCTAGAACTAGACTGATGATCTCCTGATAACAGGTTTTCTTGGTACGCATCCACATCTTCCTGATACTTTGGGTCTTGCTAGAAAACAGATGTTCTTTGAACACTGACAGGAACCAGAAATTGAAGAACATATAATTAAGAAAACCCCTTTTTTTTTTTTTTTTTTGATTGTACCTTAGCATTCTTGAGCCTTGATACTGGGGACTGAGATTTGGGCAAGGATCCAAATTGGCTCTTCCCCATAAAATCCATTCTCATGTCCCTCTGTGCACATTAAGGTGAGCATTAAGTGTACTGTTTCAGTTTTAAATCTCAATTCCTTTGCTTGGGTTCTGAACCAAACATTTGCTAGGGGAGAAGCATGCAGCAGATGAGTAGCCTTCTTCCAGAATACCTCCTGCCACTAAATGTGTGATGAAATTAGAGATTATACTGAGTGGTTCTAGATGTTTTGTCCAAGACACCAGCTAATTAAGCAGCAATGTGGCCCCACCTTGACCAAGTATATGTTTTGTGTTTATCACTCTTCACAAAATATTACTGAAGTGTAGGTGGCACCTACACAATTCTGAAATTATTGCCCATGGCATCTGCATTTCACACTCATTTCCTCAGGTCACAGACTAAGTCTAGTTGAGTTTTATGGAGGAGTTTCTTCAAAGGATGTCCAAAATGGGAGAGGGATATGGAAAGCAGCTCATAAAAATCTGTACTGAAACGATGCACTGTGAGCTATAAATTCCAGGCTGTATCTGTAGATATCTAAACACATTTATTTTGTTTGTCATGCCTCCCTTCCCCAAACAAACCTCTTCAGCTTTTCCACCCAGAGACAACTGCATTTGACTATTTACATGATGCTTGAAAACTTAAAATGCATCTTTTGTGTTGTAAAGGTTTTCCAGCATAGTGGACTGCTAAGCAAGCTCTTAATGGCTTCAAGGATCATCTCATCAATAAATAAAAAAGAAGGCTGTTCAGTATACCAATCATCATTATTTAAGATAATTGTGATTTGAGTAACGGAGAAACTCTCATTCACTTGAGCAGATGGCACATGATAAGGTTAGTACATATTCTTAAAAGAGACTGTTGTCAGCTGTATCCATACTGGTTATAACCATAATGCTTCCGGGCCTCTGGGCTCCCTGAAAGGAATGTGAATCCACAGGTACTCCTGTATCGTGGCTACTGACCAGTTTATTATTAACTGAACACTCTATGCAAACAAGGGGCTCCTAGATGGACCATCAATAACAGAGGTTCAGCTTGGGGCCTCTGGAAGGGAAAGGAGTAAGCTCCAGTGCTCTGAGGTTAGAGGTGAAAAGCCAAGACAACAGGAAAGTTATTCTCTTTCTACTGCCCTGCTGAAAACAGTGCCCCACAGTTCAGAGCACTTATTGCTACTTCTGGGATGGTTGGGGTGGTTTTTTTTTACTTTACCTCACCTGCCAGACTTAAGCCAGTACCACTGCTGGGAGCAGTGGGGTGACAAACCATCCCAGGAAAGTGATCCACATGAAAAAAAAACAGATTTTGTTTCACCAGCAAACAACCCAACTGCTTGCATTGGCATACCTGAGGGGCAGCGTGGAATGGGCTCTCTCAAGTCTGTGCTGCTGTCACGGGCAGGGCTCATCGCCTGGGAGCCTTAGATTTGTCAGTCAGGTGGCAGCAGTAAAATCCTGAAGTAAAAAGTGCTTCCATTGTGTTAGGCTGCTCCTGCAATGGGAATTCTGCACAAATCATGGCAGTGCTCTGTGCCAAACGTTCTGTAGGAATAAAAGGCAAAATAAGTAGTAAGTGACTTAAGTGATGATACTGGCTTGCTTCAAATTATTCCAAATTAAGTCATTTTTGAACTTAAAACCTTTGGTTTAAAATAAACCAGAGAGTCATCAGGGAAGAAAAACCTGAGTGCCATGAAAACTGAGCTGTGAGTTCATGGATATGATTCATTTTCCCCCTTCCTTTCCACCCATTCAGGGGCCAGCCAAATCCATCTCTTACCTGGCCTTGCTCTACCCTGAAATTCAGAATAATGGGAGGAACAGAGGAGTTATGTGACAGGATGTTTGTAGACAGCTCTGCCATGGGTGTCCTGTGAATTGTTCCTGATATTCCTCAGCTAGTGTGCTGCTTCTTTGGGTACAGAGAGGTATATTGTAGTGATACAGAACCTGGACCTAAACAATACATCTAGATGGTATTAACAGAGGGTTTGGACAAAATCATGTCTCTCTGTTTCTTCTAAGCTAGGGATGGAGCGATCTCTCTCACATATCCCCCCCCATAGACATACACGTAACCCCTCCAGAGTATGGCATGAACGTCTGAAGGCCCTGTGATTACAATTTTTATTGTTGATGCTCACTTTCATCACGTCTAACATTTGCTGTGAACTCACTACTTCTAAGAATGTCACTCTTCATGATGTGTATGGATATTAATCTTCCAAAGAGGAATTTAAATGGCAGGGTGAACCCTTCAAGCTAATATAAGGGAGGTGATGCCCTGTCTGGTTTTAATTAGAGATAGCTTTCTTAATGAGGTAATGTTCTGTTGTGCTGGGTTATCTCCGAGAAGACAGGGCAGCAGGCGAGCTGTTGGGGAGGGACACTTGAAAAACATCACAGGCAGGCTGTTTAATGTTAGCGCTATCATTCATCACCCAGGCTCTTTGGAGAGCCTGACAAACGAAGCACGTCCTGTGGGGACTCCATCAGCCTCTGGCATGCTGCTTAATGCAATTTAGCCAGATGTATCAAAGCGGCAGGCAAGACCCTGCTATTTGGACAGCATTTATAGCATCCTGGGCAAATAGTCAGGAAATGTTCAATAATGTGCCTTGCACAAGTGTGGCAAGAAGCAGATTCTTAGAATGATGGGTTGCCAAGAGAAATCCTGGCAGTGCCTCATTCCAGCTTTTAGTCACATGCTGGTTTTGTTGTTACTGTTTGAGGGCTTATTTTTTTAAATAAGTTTGAGGTTTCCAAAGACCAGATTTAAGGTGACTTGAATATGCCCATCTGTTTCCCGATCGAGTGGACGAATGTGTGTACTGCCGAATCCCTGGCCCACTCGTGGACAGTGTGGATCTGGGCACCGGGCCCACTGGCCTGCTGCACTGTCCTCCCAGCAGACACAGCAGTGCAGAGCTGACTGTTGCAGCAGTCCCAAATGTTCTGCTCATGATGCAAAAGAGATCAGTGTTTGGGCAATCGGAGAGCAAATGCCATTACAGACAGGGAATTTAGGGGGGACTCTGGCTACATCTCTAGGCTATAGAATGGGATCCAGCCTGGTACACTGACAGCCTCTGTTATGCAATCCAAGGGGGGCTCTGAAGAGTATAGTTCAAGTATTCCTAACTGTTGGATACTTAAATAATATTAATTCCCAAATTTTGCAACCCAGACCTTTTCCTGAATACCCACAGTATACCCAGACCTGGCTCTGGTTCTCCTCCTGGGGGTACTGGGTGTGTGAAATCTCTCCATCAGTTACACAGTAGGAAGATTGCTCTCTCAGGAGAGCAGAGCCTGCAACAAGAAGGCAAATACCCTGGAGAAAATGGATTTCTGCTCTTTCTCCTCAGTGTCCTACTGCCCAGAATGGTTGCCACTGCCGCTAGCGGCCAAAGAAATCCTTGCCATAAGGCACATGGGTGCTGAAAGCAGTTGTGTTTTGTGGCACTGGTGTTTTGCTGCTTAAGTCTGAAACTTCTTTGCCAGCAATGGTAGAAAAGAACAAGGTTAAAGCACTGCCCTGTGGGCTGCTGGCAAAAAGACGTGTAGCCTCTAGAGGGGAAAAAGCTCCAACGGGCCTGGAAAGGGAATAGCTGTGATATGCATTTTCAGTCTAAAGGCCAAAGCCTCATTAAATTCCCAACGCAGAAGCAAAGCTGCCCTTTGCACTGGTTTTAGGTTTTTAAAATTATTATTTTTAGCAAAGTTCTCCCCAAAACCACTTTTCTGAGGAGATCTCCACTCCTCCCAGGAGCCAGAACTGCAGCTCAGGTGAGGGACAGACACACACCCTCCCCATGTGCTGGGGTGTCAACTTCACCTGTGAATTCAGCTTTGGCTCAGGGCTGGTGCATAAAGATGTAAAATCCATCTGGGCTGTGCAGTCCTGGAAAGCTCTTTTGATGATGTTTCCAGCAACAGAAATGGAGCGTGTGCAGAGCCTTGCATCCTGTTGCTAATAAGTCTGCTTTTACACCACTCTGCTACACTTACTAACTTTCATTTACATATTTTTCCAATAATCTTTTTAACATGTGACTAGATGACCATAAATCCTGGAGAGTGAGGAGTGCAGGGTGTGTTGGAAGAACAAGTGCTTGGGGCTCAGTTTAACCCTTCAGTCACCACTAGCAGGGCCAGGTCACAAGCAGCTGTGTCCTGCGGTTAGCCCAACAGAGACAGGTTGGCAGGGAAGGGTAAATGCTTCGAAGGGAACAGATTTTCTTCTTGTGGTATCCCAAAACAAATAGAAAAATTGGTGCTGCTGCCAAGTCCCAGAATGCAAATTAATGCAGAATGGGGCATTTGAAATGTTTTGCTAACAAGTACATGCCATGGTTCTGCATTGGTATTTAGCTGTTGACGAAACCCCATCTGTGGATTTAGCAACCAGGTTCACGGAACCAAATGGCTTTCCAGGTTTCACAATATATGATGGAGCAAATGAAATCTGGTATGGCTTGTTAATGCAGGACAAAATGGGGACAGCTGGTTAGTGTATGTGAAATACCATCTCCCACTGCACACAAGTGCTCAGCAGTATCCCAGAGCCACGTACCCCTGTGATGAAATAGGGGATTACTGGGGGAGGTGGGGTGGGGGGTACCGACGCTGAATTTATAGGTTTGAGTTCTCCCCCTACTACCCTTGGATTTCAGACTTCTCACTGAGAGAAATGGTGACAACTAGAAAGATTGTCCAATATATATTCTCATATTTTTTATACATATATACACATATTTGCTTCCAATTACCCAGGAATAACTGTTTCCTCTACTGAGCCAGCTGCATAGATGGCTGAACAATCTGCCTGTTCAAACATATTTCAGTAAAATTTCTCTAGTTGATTTGGCATGAATTTTTCTTTCTACAACTGGATCTCCTCCAGTAACAACTTAGACAGCCTTTTGACTTTAGGTCATGGCTGTATGACACTGAAGGATTCCTTTCATTTGTCTCTCTACGAGTAATGATGGGAAAACCAAACGACTGTCATGCTGCTAGTAGAAAAGAGACAGTTTAATTTTTTGTGCCACATATCCATGTATCAGTGGGTTTACACCACAAAGCAGGATGCAGGATGGATTATCTCAAAAACAGAGTTTTGGAGTGGCACTCAGGGGTTCAAATCTTGACACGTGTCCTGGTTAATCACCTATTTTTGCATCTGATTATATGGAAGTAGCTTCTCACCTCAAAAGATTGCTGTAGGGGCAATATCCTCTCATGACTGGAGGGCGCAGAGTAGTGATCAGCATTAGAGGGAAGAAATCAGAATCACAGGCAATCAAGCAAGAGCTGGAATAAGATCTGCCAGCAGCAGCAAGGGTGAGCAGAAGGGGAGAATGTTGCCATCAGAAAGCTGAGGTCCACCCCACCTTTCCCAGTCCCACCCTTTTGTGTAAACTCTACTGACTGTGGCCATAAAGACTATGAAAACCTCTAAGCGGGTTACAGCATATGCATTTTTTGTCAATTTATCCTGCTTTCACTAAAACTTCAGCTTGGAATGACAACCATTCACAAACGTTTCACATGCCCCAAATGAGAAGCTGGAAGAAAATATGGCCTTGATTAGCAACTGTTAATCAATTTCCCTCTCAATTAAATCTTGTTGTTCCAAATACAGCGTGAAACCACTCAGTTTGTAATGTACCAAACCTTATGCTGCTGCTCTGCATGAAGAAATCAGACCCCAGTTTCCAAGGCTGTCGTCCTAGGGACTTTCACAAGCAGTAAAATGATATTTTCACAAGATCAGCGCTTTACTTTTCTGCAGCCATTTCCTTGATGACTTAGGGCAGATGACTTCGGGCAGCCTGCTAGGACTAAGTTTGATAAGGGCCCCTGATCTTAGTAATGCAGTTTAATCTCCAAAAGCTGGATTTCAGCACTACTTAATCGCACTGGGCTCCTTTGCCTTTGCCAGTCCATTATGCTTCAAAGATTTTTGTGGCATAATGACATCTTCAGACCTATCTTTACTGTATTTCCAAACTCCCCACGAAAACCCATGTCTCAGAGTCTACAATATTATTTTAATTGCCAGTTCACTGCTTTAGGGGCACCTTTCTTCATAACTTCTGCTTTGCTTGTTATGATGAGATCTCTTGCAGATGCAGTTAATCAGAAAGATTACAATCACTCTAGAAACACCTGCATTGGAAATAAGTCTGGCTTTTATTACAATGAATTCCTACTGCTGACAAGCTCTGGGAAGAGAAGATGGGGGAAAACCCAAGATCCCTTTGCGCAGCTGGAATATAAATGTGAAATTTTCTTCCCATTTATTTTTCTTCTGTAAATGATTTAGCTGCTATTGATCAAGATTACCACCAAATAAAAATCAGAATCTACTAGCGTGTGGTGTTTTCTGTAACACACTCATAAAACAAATCTATACCTCTACCACTGGAACAGGCCATGATTTTTACTGTGATATGTACAGAACTGGAATTAGCGCTCATTGTCAGGGCTCAGCTAACAAGCATTCAAAAGCAGCAAAGATCCTGTGCTGGGACTCCATATTGCATATGGAAGACAAAATAATTCACTTGTTCCAGTGGCCCGCATCCTGTTTACCCTTATGATATTAAGGACAAATATAAAAGACTGAGCTCATTAGTTGTAATGAATAGGTACAATAGGAAGCAGGGAAGTGAGAAGTATTAAGGGAGCAGAACAGAGATCTGTAATGACTGCAGGGCAAAAAGACATTCTTAAACCTTATGCAAATACTTTGAGTCATATCCCTATGAATTTCTGCTCTCTAACTTGTGTTAAGTGCAGGCACACTGTGTCCAACAAATGCTGTTTTCAACAAAGCCCTACAGTCGTAAAGGTGACACAGTGTTTCAAAAAACCCAAGTTTCAGATAATAAATTATTTTGGAATCCTGAAAACTGGCAAAACAAGAAATAAAATGCCATCCCTTACAGGAAACTGAAGGACATTCATGTCCTTCGAGGACAGGTTAGTAACGGTCTAAGAAACAGCTCAAGGTGTTCACATTTATTAAGGAATATTAACCTACTAAAGTCTGCATTTGTCCCAGGCTCTGGATACAGAGATAGAATTGTTTAAAAATTAAATACTACATTTAAAAGCTGTGAAAGATGTTCACAATTTTTCTTATTTTTTAAGAAGTTGGAAAGTGCTGCTTCTGTAGTGATCTACTAGCACAGGAAAAACAAAAATTAAAACGTCTCACTGTCTCCGGGACCAAATTCTTAGTCCACAGAGTCAGTATGAAATGCTTCCAATCCACAATATCCTGCTTTTTCTCTCTGGATAACAACCCAAACCCAATATATGCTCAGAGAAATGAGTGGGGGATAGTCTGTCCCACTGCTTCTGCACAATTTACAGAAAGAATCTCTAATGCAAAAGGAGAAAATGTAGTCCCTTTACTTACTCCTGATAACAATGTTTTTTCTTTTACCTTCTTTAGGTTTTTAGCTTATCTACCTTTTCAGATCCAGAAACCATCAGAGCTGGGCTGGCACAGTTACTGCCTGGTTTTAAATGAAGGTATCTGTCAGGCATATCCATGTAACTTCCATTCATTTACGTTGCCTGTAATTGGTATTAGACAACTAAGAAAAGGAATGGCCTTATCAGAGAAGATGCTCCATTAATAGGATGATGATACTTTATATTTTCAGCAGAAGAAATATTTAGGGCTAGATCCAGCAAACCACTTAGGTATGTACACTGCAAGCTGGATGGATTTCAGATATCAGAATCCAAGAAGATAAGACACAAACCCCACGTAACTAGAGTTTCTAAATTTTGCATTAAAGAGCCACCCAATGAAATAAGTACACAGTTTTAAGAACAGGGATCACTGGAAAATAAGGAAATATCTTCTGTAGAGTAATGCTGCCTCTGGCCCCGGCAGCTTCAACTGGAAAGCCAGAGAATCATCTTCCCTCATCTCAGGTTATCTTCCAGTATGAAATGGAAAGAGGTGGAGAGGAAAGCCTCTGGGCAGACCTCTTCCATTTTGCCAAGTGTTGTCACTTGAGGTCTCTAACAGAAGGCTGTCACCTGGCTGTATTTTAACAGAAAGCCAGTCCAATGGAGCAACGCTGCATCACCACGCACCAGAGTGCTTTGGGCGGTGAACCTGCTGAATCCTGCAGGTACTTTGAGTAACCCGAAGTAATGTGAGGGGAAATATTTCAGACAACCTTTTCACTCTGTGGCTCTGGCTCTTTCTGGCAGCCTTTCACAGCCCTCTCGGCAAGACGGCTGATGTCAGTGAAGGGTTTGGGTGCCTAACCCTTCATCCAGTGCACAACTGAGCCCCTAACAGACGTTAGAAATGGTGAAGCTCACTACACTGTTAAGTGTTTAGCTGCCACTAATAATGACTTGTTCACTCACAATCAAGCTCCATGTCTTCTTCCCAGAGCACTGTCAAGGTTGTATTACTGAGGAGTGTCTAAACATGGGCTGCAGAAACAGAAGGACTTTGCCTAGTAGGAGATAGGAGGTCACTGAGGTAACAGTCATTGCTGACTTCAGTGTACTTAAGTCAAAGTTAGCCTGTAGTTAAATATACAATTCCTTTGCCCTTTAAGGCTTAAAATAAATTTGTCTTAAACTACTGCATTGGCTTACATTACAACATAAATTATGAAAAATAAGTTGGCCTCAAAGCATAGTTTTGCTTAGCTGCTCTGGGCATAAACCATTTCACTCGGACTCTTGTTTTTCAGACCACCTATCTTCCTCACCAGGAAGATGAAGAGAAAATAATCAAGAGGGGCTGGAGCCTATTTAGACAACTGGCCAGCTCCTTGCAAAGGCCTGCTAAAGGCTGAACATAGTAATGATGCAATGGCATGATGTAACTGGACAGAAAGGACCAGGTTCAGTAGTTTAACCAGGAACACAGTGTATGGTCAGGATCTACACCTTTCTTTTTCTTGTCTCATCCTCCTCTCTTTCTCTCACTCTCATCTTCTTCTCATCTTTACATTTCTGTAAGAGCTGAACACGTACACAGCACTGCATACTACAACTCTCATCATACCAATCACTTGACAGTGAGGATCCCAGTGCCCTTTATAAGATCTATAAACAAATATAGTTGAAATCAATAGGAATCCATCAATATAAGCTCCTGAACTTCACAACCAAGCAACATGTACATCCTGAATCTTGTCTAATAGCACAATCTAACTCACTCAGAAGGGGAACTGTATTAAAATACAGTACTGATACAGTATGTCATACATCAGCTCTAAAAAGAGGGAATAAGTAATCTACAAAGAGACCTCTGTAAAGGCATTATTGCACTGTGATTGAATAGTGCCTTTCAACAGCAAGTCACTCATCAGCTCCCTTGAACTTACTTAACTGCAGAAATACAAGGTTTCTAATTCCAATTCCCAAACATGGCCCAGGGTTGTGCTGTCTTCCCAAGTTTTATGACAGCTCTGCAAAGGTGACCCACTCCACTTGATCTCATCAGCAAACTTCCATTAACTGCCTTGCTGCTACCTCTGTTGGTCAACACAGGCAACTCTCTGAACCAGTGAACAGGACCGACTGTGCCTCACATTTAATATGTACCCTACTTTGGGTTTGTGCCTAGACTTGAACTACGAAAAAAGAAAAATTAAAAAAGAATTTATGATCTCATGAACCTTGAGAGCAGAGGCCCTTGAGCATCTTGTGAATGACAGCAGCACTCTTAAGTCTGGATCCTAGCCTGCGTTTTCAATCCAAGAGGACTGAGCGATGTTTGGAATTACATAGCGAGGAATCTAAACTAAACCAGGTGTCTTCCCAGTTTTGCCAAAAAAATAGTTTGACACATACTAGCTTATAAATAGATGGTTCTGCCAGATCAAACAATGATATATTACACTGACCACTCAAACAGCCCAACAATGAAGCAATTTTCATGAGGATGCAATACTTTTTTACTTTTTTAAATTGAAAATAATAAACAGATTGGATTGTATTATCATGAAAAATGTGCTAAAGGGTAAGGTCTGTGAAGAAAAATCTGACAAGTCATAGGTCATAAAAGTTTCAGTTCAAGCTTGTTCATATTATAGTGAAGTAAATTATTGCTGAAAACTTCTTTCAAAGAGTTCCTTTTTGATTGGGTCTTGGTCTTAAGATGAGCAAACGCTTCAAATGTGAGCTATTTCCATTGTTTGTGAGCAATAAACAGCAGGCTGAATAGAAAAGCAGAGACCACAGGTCATTCCCACTAGTATAAAAGAAATGCTACACAGTGTTGTCTTCCAACCACAGAATAACCTTTACCTGACTATGCCTGTATGCACTGTCTGTCCATGCTCAGGCACCTAAACAGGGGGCTCTCAGCATCATACAAGGTTTTCCTTTCTGGTACAGGTACAACCCCCAAATCCAGCTGGCACTTGGGAAAATCAGACAGGCCAGTGGAATGCTGATGTGACTGACTCGAGCACAACCTGACAGCAGTGAGATACTCTGGGAGCACAAGTCTTTTTAGTCTAAGATTTAACTCCCTTTACTGGAACTGTTTGCCATTTAATTCTCTTTTTGTTCTTTCTAAAATAAGACTGTTTTGATCACGATGATCAGTGTCTCCCTCAGGACAAAAATGATTTTGAGTGGAGACATGATGTAGATCAGCATAGCTGCATCAAACCACAGCACCGGAGTGCCTTGCACCTGTGGTGTCTGCAGCAGAACTACACAGTGCAGATGATTTGTCGAGAAACCTCTTTTTCCTGATAGCCTCTGGAGAGATGCCTGAATATGGTGATAAGGAGCTGACAGGGAACCAGCCATGCTCAAATGCCGTCCAGTTCATCTAAAGATGCAGAGAAAATCTCCTGCCCATATTTAATGTCTTTGGGACCCTTCCAGTCATGTCTTTCCCTTCTAACAGTCTTCCAGCTCCCCAGGACTTTCTGGCCCTCCTTAATATCCTCCTCTGTCTCCTCCTTCCCCAAGGACAGCTCTTCTCTTCTCGGTCCATTCTGCTTCCGCCCGGGAGCTTCCTGGGGAAGAGGCTGCAGGTGCTGCAGCGTGTGCACGGCTCAGCCTGTCGCTGGGACACGCTCCCGTCAGCTGCACCTCTTCCTCGCTCAGAGACCCGCTGGATCCTTTCAGACAAAGATTTTTTTCCAACACAGCAGCCACAACTCTCCCCCAGTGGCTGTTTCTAGCAGAGAAGCCTGCGCTCCAGCATGTGAAAGTGCTCTAACACACAGCACATACTTTTCCAGGCTCCACCGCAGTGTCAGGCTTAATGAAACACTTAATTATCAGACCTCAAAACTCGGGATTTCCAAGCGAGACAAATGGATGTCCTGCATTGGGGCCTGGCTGTGCAACCCTTCCTCCACTCCTGGGGACAGGTAAAACTAACAGGCTGAGAAACAAAGAGGCTACATAAAGCATGCCTACTGATAGGAGTGAGGCCATGCTGGTAAGTTGTTCTGGCAGCATAAGGAAAACCTGGTTACAGGATCCAAATAGTTGCTTGCCAGATGAGAAGCAAGGAACTAAATCAGAGACCAGAGACCTAAGCATTAGTCCAAGAGTTAGGAAACACTAAAATCATTGCATTCATTGATTGAAGTAGTCTCACCCAGAACAGGTAGGTCTGGCTGGAAGAGTCTGGGATGACTGGACACAAGTAAAAGATGTAGATGAGGAGACACCACTGAAAAGATACCACTGAAACTGTAGCTCTTGTCCCCATTTCCACTTTCAGAACAATTCAGCAAAGTCCACCAGCAGCTCTCTCCCAGCACTGAGGCATAGGACCAGACACATTGAGAACCCTCTAAATTCTCACTTGCCAGAAAAAGTTGCATATTCTAGACTGAAGAACAAGCACTTCAAACCGTGGTGGCAGGATGCAGGTTTCACAGTATCCCTGTCACAAAAGCACAGAGGGGGTTGCAGTACTGACCATTTGTTTCGTACTGAGCACAACAATTCACCCAGAAGTCAAAAGCATGGTTTTTTTTCCTCCCAGCCTTCCAGCCACAAAACGATTGCCAGCTTTCTTTTCCATTACAAATTTAAGATCTACCTGCAAAATATAAAAAGCCTCCAGCATGACAAATGTGCAGAACAAGAGCAACAGAGCTTAGGCCTGTCACCACTGTCTGTAAATCTCTTTGGTAGCTGGGAATTTGTGAGGTGGAAGGTTTTCAGTACTGCTCTGCTGTTATCTCAAATGGATTGTATGGCGGTCTGAATTTTTTTATCAAATCTGTAAAACCAGTAAAACGCAACAGTCTGGTTAGAAGAACTCTGTCAGGGTGGAGTTAAAAACTAGCAACCATTGCCGGAGAGTATCTGGTGTTGATCAAAAGGAGAATAAGTACTATTTGCCCAGAGAAAACAAGATTTTTCCACTAACCTCTTCTTCTGCTTTCTCAGCAAATTTTTCTGTTTTCTCTAGTCTGCAGCCCTTCTCCAGCCAGTAAATTCAATATCTTGTGAGATCTAGAGAGAACAAAGTGAGTATTAGTCAGACAAACAAGGAAGGGGTCAATTATTGTATTAAAATCCCCAAGTGCATTGTTTTAGCACAAATTTCACATTTGCTTGCGCATGCTTTTAAGTGATTCCTTATTTTGTACCTTATAAATGGGCACCAGATGCCAGAGAGAACGATCAAAATTGCAGTGAAACTCGAGATCAAATAGGTTTTGCCCTGACCTAAACCTACTTAAGAAATATCATACATGCTTTTCACCTCAAAGACTTAACAACAAAAAAAGCCTTTCTCCTAATTTGTCACCTTAAGAAGTTGACAAGGAGAAGTGTGCACACAACTTGCAAAATCTCAAAGACTTTGTCACTCCCGGTCACTCCCCTGTTAAGGCACTAAAAGACTAGAATTAATCCTTGTCTTAAAATCACAAGTTGGCTTTCCTTTCCCAAATTCAGACATCCAACAGCTGTAAAAATGGCATCCAATCAAGTGCTGACTCTGCCAATTTTGCAGTGTTTCTGCTCACGTCCATCTGTCTCCTCCTGCCACGCTGCAGCACATCAGCAGTACAATGAGGAGGTAGGGCAGAAAATGGCTTTGTTACCCATGTGTGTGGGCCAGTAGCCAAGTGATTCCATGTAACAAACTGTCCACAGATCCACCTTTCATGTCAAAACACGGGGAGAATTAGGAAACTTTTTAAATTAAATAATTATACAATTGATGTTCTTCTATTGTTGTTTTTTTTCTTGAAAACCTTTTTCAAATTTTTAATTAGAAACACTTTATTTCTCTCCTTTTAAAGCCCTCCTGGACTGAGTTAGTTGGATCAAAGAACAGCAAGCTCTATACAAGTAAGATCATGTTAAGTTACTGAATCTTTTTATGAACTATCTGGCTGCCTGCAGTGTGGCTAAAAAAATTTTTTGCCACCATATGAACTGAAGAAAGACTGCAGATTTCTCATGAGACACTCATTTCTGAGAAAAAAGTCCCTTTAGACATAACCTGTTGACCCACGTTAACCTCAGGCTATCTCGAAGAGTATTCCTAACTATATTTTTAACAACTGGGCATATTGGAACTGATCTTCTGCTCTGCCAAAGCACCGTCATGAAGCTAGGGAGCTGAGCCTGACCCAGGCATGGCCTACACAGCTTTCTAGGAGGTATAAGTACCTTTGTCTTGCTGTAAAGCAAAAAGTCATTGCATTTTCCCAGAGCTTGGACTGAAAAAATGTTTTTTATCTTTCTGCCCCTCATGTGATGGGAACTACACTCTTCACAGTCTACTAATTATAAACTTTGAACCAAATGTGCCACCTCTGGCTCCCTTTTCATCCAATATCCAGTTACAACCAGCATGGAGAGCTAATGCTCACAGTTGGACAGTCTTCAGCCACCCTGAATACTCCTCCATTCAGGACACCCTGCTGTGTGTACTTGCCATGGATCTCCACAGAGAACCTCTGACACTAACTAGGCTTTGGGAGAGAGAAAAGACATGGGCAGCACCACTAGCAGCACCTACTAGAAGATTTAGTAGGCGCTCCAGCATCCAGCACTGGAGGCAGGGAGAGCCAGTCCTTTCTCTCTATAAGCACTCCAAGCCACTTCTGCTCTTCCCAGGCTTCTGGAAACACTTTATCCCTCCTGAGCTTGGTCAGGAGCCACCGCAGTCTCCACAACATCACAAACGGGATTTTGTTTGCACAGGTGTCCCTTCAAACTTGACACCTTCCTTACATGTATAAATGATATTTTTATAAGCAAAAGAGATAGGGAAGAACTGGCCATTCCCATCATTTGTGCATGAATGTTTTCCACAGTCTGAACCAGAGGGTGCCTGCCAGGTTTTCAGACATTGGATCAGTTTGGCTGATCATAAAGACATCTTCCAGCTATGACTCACCTTAAAGGACAGGAGCCTCCAGTGGTTGAGTGACCATCCATCTAATCCTTACAGATGTGAGCAAAAGCTGCAGTTTGCATCATGTTATTCTAAGCTGAGAGAACCAGCAGCAAACCACCACCATACCATGGGTCTTGTTCCCTTAGGGCAAGGGGATACAGCTTATCTCCATCAGTCAGGAAAACAGAAAGAAGAAATGGTATATGGGCATCAAACACAATTGCAGTATTGGCCTATGAATGCCATGACAGAAATCTCTCCTTTCTGTTAGGGAAAATGGCAATTGAAAGTAGCAACAGCAAAGACAAGAGAAGTTAGAAAAAATGGAAATTTCTCTATCACAGAGCTCTGACGCAGAAATGAGTGATTGCAATGTAACAAACTACCACACACCCGCTTCTTTCAGTCCACATGCATGCTCATATCCCTGGGGGAGCTTTTTTTTTTTTTTTCCAAATATGGGGTAGCTTTCCCACGAGCTAAAGAGAAAAACACTAAATCTAATTATTTTCCATTTATTGTGGATTGTCACAGGGTCAGAATATACCAACAGCAAGTTATTATTGGGCAGCTGACAGATGCTTGCTTGTGTGTCAAACCCTTTAGATCAGAAGCTGAGCTGAGTCCTGTTCCTTTTTAAGTCAACAGAACTTCTCTGAGATCTTTCACTATGTCCTAACTAACACCACTCTTTATGGCAACCTTTAACTATGAAACACCAGGGATTGTCTAAGTCAGACACCTGGCTTTATATTGATTTCAAGCTAATGCAGCCCTTAAAATGGGAGCGGGGTGCTTAATGCCTTTGAAAAGCCTGCTCCACATTTTGTCATATATTTGGATAGTGCAGAAGCAGAGGGAGTAAGTTTGGAAAGTCACTTGTGTGATCTCTCACTAAAACCCCAAGGTACTATTCAGTAATCTAGCTTTGTGGAAAGTTTTGCATGCTGATTACAGGATACACTTAATCCTTTTGACATAAATAGGAAAAGTTGTTTGTATCAGAGCTTGATAGGTTGGAATCTTTCCTCTTTCTACATATAATACACAACAGAATAACTTCCGGAGCTGAAATTGCGGAGGTCCAAACCCCGTCAGTGGGAGCTTTGCCATTTACTTCATTAAAAGCCCAGTGTGGCTCTACAAGAACAGTATATACTTTATAACTGCAAGTTAAATTCAGTGTTGTTGCATAAAATATTCCCTCTCCAACTGACAGCACAGGAAAATTATGCCCTCTGCTGCACCTCTGTATTTGTATTCTATCTGAAAGTCTTTCAGGCCATGCTGTCTTTCTCGTCGGGTGGTGGGCTGTTTGTCAGCCCACAATTTTGCAAGTAGGAGTGATGAATTTCCCACTTGATCTTAACTGGCATTTGAATTCCACCTCCTGTTAAAAGACCTCTTTATTCTCCTGCTTAGGTTTTGGAGAGGACCTCACAGGATCAAACTCTTCCACTATTTTGATGGCTATTAATGACTTGCACCATCAGAAGCTGAGTTTAGCACAGAAAATGTCCTTGGATGACCCACCAGCAAGAGGTCATCACAATATATACACCTCTTAATCCAACACTGTCCCTCTGATATGTCTGCAGTGTTTGGCATTTCACTCCTCTGTGTAAAACCTTCGGACTCTTTGGAATTTAGGCCATTTAACTTCAAAGTCCAGGCTCATTTGCTGGTGATGGGTAGTCATACTGAGTCACCCCGTGTGTTTACTTCTAAAAAGTCTGTCCCATATCCTGTTTTCTGGGATGTTTATAAGCCCTCCTGGGATGCTCAGTGCATCTCCCCCAGTCAGACAGAACATCTTAAATTCAGGTCTTACGTGGGGTGACACACTGGGATGTGGAAGCTGGAGGACACATCATTACAGCTCTATGGATGCACTTGAAACTCCCCAATAGCCAAAATATTGCAGATTAAGGTCCACTCACCAGGTTTTTAGTGAGGATTTTGCTACCTTCTTAACCTCCACAAACCACAGCCAGACTGCTACCAGCCCCCAAGTTGATCCACGTGAAGTTGCTTCCAATCTATCTGCAGCCACAGCACAAGCCTCACTACTGCCACATCTTGCTCCAACTGGATCACCCAAGACTACAACCCTGATGCAAATTCAGCTACTGCATATAAATTTAATCTCTGGTTAGTTGCAGCACCCCACTGGTGTTTATAACTAAGGCCAGTGTGGATGTTAGCAAGTAAGCAGGTTCCTATGGCAGCGGGCTGCTAAAGGGCAGCGGAATAGTCTTTGCTCCCTGTGGCTTAATTTGCCTGTGTGGAGCCCTGGAAAGGCAGGCTGGCTGGGAAAAGGGTAGGATAAAAGCATACTGCAACAGCATTTTGAGCAGCCTGAAAGAGGAGGGGAGAATGGGGGTCTGAGCAGCCAGAGGCAAGGAAGCTGCAGCACTCGGATGAGTGAATCCCGGACAAAGGTAACCACTGAGAACAGTTAAATAATCCCACACACAAGGGCACAGCAGAGACAAGCACTCCAACATGAAATGCTATTCAGAAAAATCTCCAAATGAGCTAACGCTGAGAGAAACAAGGGCCTTGGAAACTGGATGGTGGCGAGAGGAAAGGAGAGGTTGTTGTGGAAGTCGCTTTTCCTGCCCAGACCTGCCAGTGCAGCTGGATTCTGACTTGCAGCATGATCACTCCTCCAGTCTTGGCCTCCTGAACCTGCAAGCAGCCCCTCGCAGTGACCTGACAAACCTTTGCTATCCAAACTTATCCTCCTTTGAACAGCCCGATAAGGGGCCAACCTGTGCAGTAGCTTCTCACTATGCCCGAAGGGAGAATACAATGAGGCCTGTAAAGCCAATTGCACTTGTTACCTGAGGCAGCTTTTGAACTCTGCATGGAGAGGCTGGAATGCCCCCTTCCACTTAGCAGAACAAAGGGCAGCCAACCTGCAGGGTTTTAAATCTGAAAGTTAAACATGAATGTGATTAATGTGTGGCTTTGAATTTCATGTATTATTGAATTGTATACATTACTCCAGGCTCGGAGGTTTTTCCCTTTTATACTGCAACACAAATGTATGCTCTGTTTGGGAGGGGTGCAGAGTAGAGAACACCAGGCAAAAGTATTTCCATATGTATTCCCCAAATTCTCTGCCTGAAGGATTTGAGCGAGCCGGGATTTATACTGTGTTCCACTGACCCCGAAAAAACAACTTGAAACAGATTTAAAGAAGATGCACTGGAGCTCATTGCAATTGAAACGCTGGATACTGATTTGACAGCCACCAGGAATCCTTCCAGGTCCACCCCTTCCAGTGAATCTGCTAAAGCTCCAGAAGATTATCAGAGTTAAGCTAACTGCAGGATGTTGGGTTTGAGGAGACGGGTTGCCCCTGGTAAGAGTCATAAAAATGATCACCTCTTGTAACCAGTGCTCCAACTCAAAGACTGAGTCCTTGATCCCATTTAAGTCATAATCCTCTGATGGGAGCCAGAAAGCTGGACCACACCACTCCTGTATGATCCTGCTGGCTTTGGTGGAATGCTGCATGACCAGAAGAGTATCCTGGTTTTTACTACTGGGGAAAGGTTTAATGTATTTTTAGAAAGTTAATTAACCCCATTCGTTACATAAAAGGGGCAACTGTAAAGCGCACCTGGACACTTCCAGTCAGGACTTTTTCATTCTCTGTATGGCTTTGGGCAAGTCTTCAGACTTTACCACAACATAACACAAAGGCTAACAAAGGTGCTGAGAAATACTTGAACATTTTATTTTAGGGAATATGGTTCTTTTTTAAGTAGAAGGTTTCCCTGGAGAAATCTAAATATAGAGTGTCAAACGGCCAGTATCTGATACATACTACCTGCCTTTCCATGACAATGGATCTCCTTCTGCAAGTCCTGTGCATTTTCATTCATTCCTCCAGCCTTCTGCTGTGCTAGGTGGAGTTCTCATTACATTACTGATTCTGTATAGAATTGAACAACATGTCTGCATAAATGATGAAGCTACACAGTTCAGTGCCCTGACACTTTTACTCTGTGTTACAATTTTGATCTAAGAAGCACCTTCGGCTTCGCCTCAAAGACAAGAGACTGGTTTCTCGCCAACCATCTAACTCGGTCGATTAGTACTGAATGTGTGCAGTGTAATCACAGGCCCAAGGGTGTTGAGTTTATTGAAATTATTCTTCAGTATCCAGTCAGATCTTCAGAGAACTGTTTGCATTTTGATAAGACCACTCGGAGGAGGGATTTGCAATTGTATCATATCCCACCACGCAGCTTGCTATGGTTAATTCTACGAGGATCATCATTAAAATGTCCAGTGACCTGGCCTTTTGTGGGACACTTCTCACTGGGCTGTGCAGGGAGGATCTGGAAGAAATGAGAGGTGATATAAAGAGTTCCCTTTTTCCAAAGCTCAGCTCTAAGATGGCTTCTCATACTTTTCCATGCCAATTTGCATCTGGAACTTCGTTTGCTTGTGGAATGGAGCAAGGCTTTTACAGAAGGAGAGCTCTGTCTCCGGAAATAGTTTCTGGCTCAGGAGGATGATTGACCTTTGTAATGAACAGGAGTATGAACTCCATTGCCTTGGGACACCTCTGAATCCTTGTCTCCTATGCTTTAGCCATTACTAGCCCTATGATTCCAGGCCATGAATATAGGTTTATTCCAACAGCACTAATAACTTGCCTGGCTTGCCAAGCTTATTACACAGTAATGTTTCTTTAATTCTTCACTTCCCAATCAAAAGGTGCAGACAGTAGATATGGGAATTGTAGCAGTGATTCTTAGACCTGATATATATCCAGTATTAATTTTGCTAGAAATATCTATCTGAAATATCTATAGAAAAAATATTGACCACTTAGGATCTTTTAGGAGCAGGGAAGCCCAGGATATAATATCATTGATATATGGCCTAAGATCAGCCCTGCAACTTCATCTTCAGTCTGAAATCTAGCAAATGCTGTGCACTTGCATGAAGTTTACAGAATCAAACTGCAAAGAATAAGCCTGCCATATCTCCAGCTCATCTTTGTGCGGCACAGATGTAAACCAGACAAAGCATGACAACCACATTTCTGTCAGAGTGAAAATACATGATATAGTGCTTATTCTAGCTGTGCAATTTATGCTTGGGCCACAAGGACAAATAAGCTTTGAGCTGGGGACTGGGCAAGAATGCTCTTAAAGTTCTATGATCCTTGGTCTGGCCATAAAGTGCTGTGGACACATGATGACTTATAAGAGCTGAAATCTGCCAGGATGAAATTACTCCTCCAGAAAAAAAATGTTCAAAAAATATTTTTAAAAATGATGAAATGTTGACCCAGTTGAGCAAAGACTGTGATTTGGGACCTGCTGAGCATTTCACTTTGTTTGTCTGTAGCAGCACTGATTTGGTATCAGGTGCTACAAACTGTAGCCCTACAAAGCTTCCTGGGGAATTTTAATTCTAGCACACATCAGTGTAGCAGTTAAATGTAGCAAAAATGTAAAATAACAGTTTTATCCAAGCTCCAGAAACAAAAAAATCTCTACAGCTCCTCTGCAAAATGATGCTCGCCACACTTACATACTGCTCCCAAGCACAGAGAACTGCCTGTTTGCTGGGGACATCTGCATCACTTTTGCTATTGTCTGCCAGCAAGAAGGCCTGACCTGCATCTGAACACATTCCAGGGATATTTCAATAAAACTGCAGCTTCCCAGTAAGCCCAAAAGTCCTTGGTTAGGACATCCCTGTCCTGTGCAAGCTAAACCAACTCTCCCATTTTTAATATGGCATGGCTGGTCCTCCCCCAGTCTCTTAATTAAATGCAAGAGGAAAAAAAATAGAAATCCTGACAGGACCCACCGAGTGGCCCCTCTTTCTGTGTGCTCATGTGGCTCCATTCTTGGAGACTGACCCAGGGCAGAGCTCTGCTCTTCTACATACATTTACCAGTGGAAGCATTTTTTTTTTCCTTCCGTAGATTTATTCAGACTCCAAACTTCAAATTCATCAAAACTGTCATGGACCATTTGCAGGATGGGAAGATATTGTGGGTCCAATCAGCGTGGGTGTCACAAACAATTATCCACTCCACAGTGATCCCAATTAGTAAACACCCTGCTAACAGGCCACCTCCCCAAGGATGCTGATTGCCTGTGACAGTAGTTTTTTTCAGGATGTCTGCTGGAAAACTACAACTCAAGCCTTTGTGGCTGGCTTCTGGCAAATTCCTTGTTAACCCTACAAAAGAATCTACACATGAATAATTAAAAATAGATTGAAGTAGAAATTTAAAGTACATTTAGCTTTGTCACCCAAACCCTTTATAACAAGACCTTCTTCTCATCTGGAATAAAATGGAAATTCTATTCCCTGTCTTGGCTTGTACGAGGCACTCTGTGTTTTGAAGCTTTGCTCTAGGCTTTTGGAACTAAAGAAAGATTTTCTTCTCTCCTTTTCTGTTGGTGCAAAACTCTTAAAGAGTTGCCTAAAGGACCGAGCTCAGTGAGTGTTTGAAACCTAGCTGCTTACTCCTTGCCTAAGGCATGCTGCCTTTTCTGCGGTATGCTACTATCTAAAAGAACAGTCTTTAACGATCCCAGAGCTATTTTTATGGAGTGAAATCACAAAGACAGAAGCAAATGAATATATAAAACTAAGGGGGTTTTTTTTAAAGTAACCTTTTGACCACACAGTTCTCTCCTGAGGTGGACTGGGGAGTGATCAGTCACTCCTCTTCACCCTGATCTACTATCAAATCAAAAGACTGCAAGCCCAAATCTGGTGTAACCCAGGAATAGTGCCACTACAAGTAGTGGAGCTGCAGAGAGACTGAAGAGAGGAAGGACAAAATTCTGCTTCCCACCATGTGAACTCAACTCCTGCAGTTCACCTAAGATGGGCCAGAGGACAACTAGCTGTAGCTAAAATTCAATACATGGTAGGTAATTCCAGGAGTATGGAAGTTTGAAGCTGCAGTATAAGATCATGCTATGAATTACCAATTACTTGGATCGAAAGATTGCAGCTGAGTGGCTTCCACACAGAAAGCATCTCATATTAGCACTGCTGCCTATAATGTAAAGGTTACAGTCTGACCAGTTTTGTGCATCCTTTGACTAGCCATAATTTTAAATGCTCTAATGCCTAAATCACTGTTTCACACTGCTATCAGCAGATGCTCTGAAAGACTAAACTGACAAATACCACATAAAGCAATATAAAAAGTCATACCTCAAGCAAAATGGACTGAAGAGTAGCAGTAAGTTGCAGTTTCCTCACCGGTGTCTACTGAGATGGGCCCAGGCAGCATTTGATGCAAACTGTGGAAATCAGATGAGGAAACCCTTCATCCTTCTCCAGAAGCAGCAAGCCAAGTGCAGTAAGGCAGGATTGTTTCAGGTTTAGCCCTTCCATTCCCCCAGCACTGAGTGTGTTTTACAGTGCTGCAGATGATGCAGGTAGAAACTCACCCAGAGCAGGGAAAACAATAAAAAAATATTCCTGTTCTCTAAGCAGGTGGTCAAAACTTCATAAGATGCAAGTTGGATGGAGAAATACACTACCGAGACACACAGGTTCCTCCCTGAACTGGCCACAGTACACAAATGACCTGCATGCATGCACGTCTCCAAGGACAGGACCTAAGTATGAGCTATGCATTAATGGTAAAGTCATCATAATTGGACTCCTCGGATGGCGAGTAGGGCAGCTTTCTGAAAGAAAATCTCGTATTGAGCCACAATTGGTTGGGCCACACAATATTCAAATCTAGTACAGGGCAGAGTAATTCCTTCCTCTGTGGGATCACTGGGTACAATCTCATGACCTGCCTGTAGTGAAATCTTAATAATAATCCACAGAGTCCAATTATACAGAGGTAAGAAGACTGATTTGGTTATCAAGGCTGCCCCCCAGCCAGCTGTCTTGCTCCCAAGGAACGGGCTTTAGTGTCATACTGCATTTCCTTTCAAGTGTGCCAAGTCCTCCCATACCTCTCCATAATACTCCCACACCTCTGTGATTCTGGCAGCCTCCTGTACAGCCTCCCTCCTTATCCTCTGGCCTGGGGTGAGAGACTCTATCCTTTAATATGTGGGGGGAAGTAGATTCATTTAATTCATCCCCCCTACTTTCAGCTCTGATTTCAATCCAGTTGATTGGTAATTTCTTGGCAGCAAATTCTACCTCAGCTATATCTTCAGCAGGGATAAACTGCCAAATCTCTATAGATTTCCACCGAGCTATGCTGCTTACCCCAGTCTACAGTCTGGCCCAATAACCTGACTCCAGTTACCTTGTTGCTAGTGTTTCACACAGACCCAAGTATGCAAACACAAACTATACACCACTCACTTTGGTGTCTCTCACATTAAAGCTTTTAGGGTTCCTCCTTCCTAAAGAATTTTGCTCTCAGATGTTTTGTTCCGATAGAAAAATTTATTTGCTTCCTCTAACTTTCCATCACTTTCATGATTTTTATTCCACCAAAATTACTCAGCTTTCTGGTTTCTTCCATGCTTCATGTACAAGGTACTCACTAATGTTTGCAAAACATTGCACCTAAAACTGTGATTAAAATGCTCTTTACTGCTTTGCTAATGCACAGGAGGAGCCCTCAGTAAAATGGATGAATCAAAAACTTTCATCAGTCACATACATAGGTGGAAAACTGCATGATCAGAGCCATGTATCATTTGTCATTTCTGCTAATCCACGTGACTGAGTTCCTATCCAAAACAAGCCAAACAATTTTGGAGGGAGGGCAATATCTTGTGAGATCCTGTATCAAATGCTCTACTAGGCTCCAACTGCAATATATCTAATACAATCCTTTTGTCCGATAATTTGCCTTTGCATGATTGAGGATGAAATTGCACAACTATTCCCTCCCTGCCTCTCCCCCAAGCACAATACCCTGTGGTTTGGAGCAATTTAAGACTTAGTTCAAGAATTTGTCTCACTTTTCTCCCATCCTGGTGGTCCACACTAAATCCCAACTCTTTCTCTTTTGCTTCCTTATTCCTTCCTTCCTGGTCCACAATGCTCCAGCATCCAGAGCTTCACCATCCTTTTTCTTCACCTTCATACTGGAAAGTCTTTGGGACAAAATGGAAGAGAAGAGCTCCAATATGTTCAACTCAGTTTATACAAATCTTAAAGGGGGTGCTATTGCTTTCTGATCCACCTCTGTCTTTCCAAAGGAGATTAAGAAAGACTCTGAATTCCTCTCTCAGTTGAAGAGACTGTTCAGTCAGTTGAAGGACTGTTCAGCCCTCTGTAAAACTGCAAGAGGCATGGACACTTGTGAATTTGGGCGAAAAAGTAGGCTGGCTCTCTCCAGGGGAAGGGTTTTGCACATCAAGTTGAATGAAGATAGGCAATCTTAAAGACGAAGGACACAGTTGTATTTCTAGCAGGGACACTGTGTGAGTAACTCCCTCTGAAGACAAAGCATTTAGCCTTTAGATATCCAAAGGCAGAAACCAGGAGCCATAGAGTCAGTCTTTGTGTCAACTGATGGAACAAGCATCCTCCAGCTATAAAAAAAATAGCTCTGAACACTGGGATAAAGCTGGGAGCCACGGGAAGTATCCTTGCAGCCGCAAACAGATTTATGACCCAAAATTCAAACAGGAATTATCACTGCAACCACTGCTGATGCCAGGAGACATCCATTCTCTGCCTATCCATCCTGTTGGGCTCACAGATCCCCGTGGTCCTCCTCAGGACAGCCACACAGTCTATGTGAAAGCACTTGGCTTCTGCGGATGCCATGAATTTTCTGCGTTCCCTACTATGCACACTCGCCAAGTAAGTCTTGATTTAGCTACAGTAATCTCTGCTGCCTGTTCCCACAGAGAGCAATGTTTATTTTATAGGCTCTGATCTCAAACGGATGGTAATAAATGGCCTGCTTCTGCATCAGAACAAGGTTGTTGACCCAATCTGCTGCCCAGCAATTGTGTATAAATTCAGCCAACTCCAGAACTGCAGTAAGATCCAAGCCTGCCCCAATCACCCTGGGCTGCCAAGCTGGCTGCCTCGCGTTGGTGTATCCCAGGCAGGGAAATCCTGGCCTGTAAATGCAACTTGAGAGATGACAGGACATCAGGGAGATGCACCCTTGGAAGGACAGCAGGGCGTAATTGCTTTCACCATAGCAAATCCAATATAAGCTACACAACCAAAAGGGAAAGATGTGGCCAGCAGGAGCTTCCTGAGCTATGAAGGAGCAACAGCACTTTGGCCTAGGAGGGAAGTAGCCCATACACATAGCTGCAGAAGCTCAAGACACCACTCCTTCACAGGGAAAGTGCACTGTGGATCAGCTTGAGAAATGGGAACGTTCTGGCCGAGCCTGCTTTCTGGCCTTGATGCTTCCAGGCCAGAGGACTGAGATGAAAGTCTGAGTTGAGCTTGAAGTGTTTTACTGCAAATGGCCACTTTGACACCATCACACACATGTATCCTGTTAGGCTTTGCATTAGGGCTCATGGTACTTCCAGAGCCAACAGCTTCACAAAGCGTCACATCGAGCTAGACAGCAATTCAGCACATGGTCACTGTGCCCTCTTCAGCAGTGGCTCCCTGACCACACAATCCTGAGATCTTTGGGACTCTGGCGTGGGACTATTGGGGTCATTTCTGTCCACACAGCCAGGACACAGGCAGTGGAGTTTTCACCAGTTTTATGAGCCTACACCAGGAGGGCAGGTGACACCTGGCCCAGGATAAAGCCTGCCACTACCAAGGGAATCCTCCAGGATGGTTTGAACCAGCCAAGAGAGCTTGTACTGGACCAGCATGCTCACTCATGTGGCTGCAGTGTTTTGGATCCAGTACTAACAGCCCTAAAGACATTTTTATGGTATCATTGGGGTGAGGACTTTGCTTGAACTCCTTTGGTTTACTCCTTGATTTAAGTTAATGCATAATTCATAATGGGGATGATAACAGATGGCAACTTGTTAAGCCACAGGAACTCAATCAGTTGTGATCACATGACAACACCCTAAATAATTTAAATCATATCTTACTGCAAGAGCTGTTCTGCTGGGGCCCCGTGTTACAGAGAGACACCAATGCCACACTGTGGGAATCACCTTGCAAGGCAGTTGTTATCAAACTCCCCTGTTTGCAAAGGGAGAAACTGAGGTACAAGAGCAAATGGCTTCCACATGCTCACTCCATGAAAGTAGATCGCTGGTGTCCTCCCGCTCCTCTGACCACATACCAGCCATGAGGCCCTGGTCTCTCCTTCTCTATATATTGTGTATGTTTATAAAGCTATTTCCAAGAGGCAAATTCAGACAAAAAGCATTACTTAAAAAAAGGGGTGGCTGGTGCCTGTCCTTCACAGCATGGTGGCTAACTCCAAGCAGGACTCCAGAGAAGTCTATCACCAGACCAGACTTATTAGCAGGTATATGATCCAACCAGGACAAAGGGGTGATTCAATCCATAAAGAAATCCACTGAAAATAATGGATCTAAAAACTAGAGCCAGATCCCAGCTTTCCACTGGCAAAACCCCACCCTTGCTCATGATTTACCCTTCTATACCAGAGAGGTTGCAGGGGCAGGGTCCGGAGAGTGTATCCACACCAATTCTGACTCCCAGTTTTCATACTCTACCCAGCAGTGCAGCCAATCAATGAGCCAGTGGGAAACAAGAGACTTTGTAGAAAAGGATTGTAAACTGGAGCAGTCCAAGCCATCGTACCCTGAAATATTAAACCCAACTATAGGGCTCCTAATATTGGGTAAAAAAAGCCAGAGCTATGTGATACAAAAGTGATGATCCAACAGAAAGTCATAGGTTTGGCTTTTGCTGTTGTAGGCTTTATGTTAGATCAGGACTTGCTGTCTCCCTGCAGCAAAAGTGAGAGGATAAAGCCATCTCATCCGCTCTGCATAATTCACCAAAAATGCAGGCACATCCACTCTTGCCACAGATCCCATTTGTTCTCCGAGTATGACATGACAATGAAATATCAACCCCCATTCTCATGTCAGAATCTCTTTCTTCAGCAACTACAGGAGGAAACTACCTCTCCAACACATGGCCTAAACCTCGGTGACATGAAGACCCTTTGGTGTCTCTATGAGAAACAGGAGGCCCTGCCAAATCCCTCAGACACTTGAGGAAGCGATATGGCATGGAGGGAAGCAGGGACTTTTCTCTTACGAGTTTCAGCACCTTGCTTTTCTTTCCATGAATTCCCAGATTCCCAGGCTGCCACATGCACATGAAACCTGGGGCTCTGCAGGAAAGTTTCATTCCCACTGTGTTGAATTGGTCTTTTGAATGAGAATACTCTTTAGGAAAAAAATGTTCCAGGAATATTCCAACACACTCAGGATTACAGAAAGGCTTTTACCACTGCAGGGGACAAAGCACCATAAAGAATATAAAAACTTTAAGGAATTATTATAATCATCTCAGCATACTTATCTACCCCTTTGAAAAGACACAGTGAGTTTGAGTCTTCCCTGGAATTCCAAATCAATCCTAATCAGTTCAGTTAATCCCAACTGAAGCACGGGCATTGGTTGCTAACCATAAGCATAATTAACAGAGCCTGCTGCCTCCTGCCTCCTAACATATTACAGGGGAACACTGCTTACACTGCATTCATCCTTAAACATCGTTTGACTGCCAAACCATTTTTACTCATCGCTTCTAAAGTCACCATCCTCTTTTTTAAATACTTCAAATATAAAAGTGCTCATGAGCCGACCAGCTAAATTCTCCTACAGTAACTGTTGCAGGCACTTCATCTCCTGAACAGAAAGGAAACTGCCACCTAAAAATCCTTCCCCATCACAGAGGTGTTTGCAGCCCTGTTTGTTGGTCTAAGCACAATGCATGGAGTTCTTCCACACACAAATTCTCACCAAAGCACAAGTGTCAACTTTCTCTCTGGTGCACTATCAGCACTTGGTGAAGTCGTCTGCAGAAATAGTTACATAAAACACAACTCCGTGTGTGCAAGATGGACCAGATTCTCAGCTGGACTAAACTCTTTGAATCCAAGATGCCAAATGACATGAGAGAGATACGGATCCATGTTTCCTCTAAATCTGTGTGTTAGCAGTGAAAGACATTAACAGTAGATGGTAACAACCCAGTCCTTATTTTCAGGCAACACTGCAAACCAGAACACACCCCATGCCATGGAGCATCCTAAAACAGAGCTTCCCCTCCAAAATGGTAATCAACCCCAAACTTCTCACAGATGAAGCAGTTTTACACTCAGAACAAGGCCATGCAAAATGCCTGGGTGCTGCCTGGGGCAGGGCCCAATCCTCCATCACTTTGCTAAGTGACTCTAAAAGTCTCAAGGCATTGCAGCCGGGGGCAGGCAGTACTGAAGCAGAGCCCAGGGAAAGCACAAACCACGGGTTTAACCACAGAGCTGTCCAGTTGAATCTGGGCCTAAGGAAGCTCTCTATAAGGAGCAAAATCCGTTTTTGCCACCCTGAGCGCGCAGTCCCCAGACAAGGCTCGGAATCTCCCCTCCATTCCCCTGTCCCCAGGGCTGCCTATAGCCTGGGTGCAGAGGCCAGCAGAGCCAGGCTGCAATCCCTGCGTGGGGTGCCAGGAGGAACCTCTCACCTGCAGCGACGGACACTGCCTCTCCACCTCTCCTCCAGCCCAGGCTCAGCGATCAGCCTGGAGAGGAGGCCCTTTTTACACACAAGCAATTCAGCTTGCCTTTCTCAGAAGGAAACCTGCAGGAACCCACATCACTCACATGCCCACCTGTTCAGGCTCCTAAGGAATGCCTCTTTCCATCTGAAAAAGCAACCTGACAACTTTTTTCTCTTATTATTTCAAGCAAGTAATGACATGTCTGTCTCATTGCGCAAACCATCAAGGCACTAACTTCAAAAGCAATGAATCTTACACCTCACTCATTACAGAGAATAGAATTATAGGACATTTTTTAGCACAGGGAACTGGAGCAGTCTGAACCCAGACTGAACTTAATCTCCTAAACAGGCCCAAACCCAAATCTCTACTCCAAGTGCTTCCAAACTTCAGGGCAGGTTGCATCTGGCTTATGTCTCTTGGTCCCAAGCGTGCCGAGTCCCACGGCTCCATGCAGGTTCTTGACACACTCCCAGAAAACTGGTGTGTTGGCTACCTGCCTCTGGGGAGGAGAGACAGCCAAACGCAAGATCCTGCGACACAGTGACCTTGTGCGATAGAACTGCCCGAGGAACACGAATTGCCGGGGTTACAGGGACCAGCTCTAAAGCAACTGGTGCCAAGGACAGCGAGCTCAGCAGAGGGTGGTGGAGGGAGGGAGGCTGAAGCCGGGAGTGAGGAACGATCAAACTGAGAAAACCAGGGAGGGAAACGTGACCTGCCAGGCCGGGAGGGGTCTATAGACTATCCAACAGTGTCACCTGGTGGCAGCAGCTAAAGCTGCCGCGGGGGCAGGGCTCCTGACCGGTCACCCACGGCCGGCGTAAAATGCATGGCTCTTTAAATTACACGAGTGACTCATGTAAGTGGATAAGTAATAGTTGCTAAGTCATTTTGATCTTGCCTGTAGCTATAAGGTCAGGGTATGGTTTTGGTCAAGCTGAGGAGTGAGAACTGCAAAACAAATTGTCTACCTGAATGCGCACGCTCCGGCTCTGGACTTCCCCGTGGCTACCAGCTGGCTTGCCCAGGCTAGTCACCGACAGCCAGACCTGCCCAAGGTAATACCCAGCAAGGAGGCTGCCACATGTGCAATGTCTTTCATGCAGCTGGCCAGCAGGAATCCAAGGTTGTCTTCAAAACCTGGCTTGTTGAATTGGAAAAAAAAAAAAAAAAAATCCTTTGGCTGTTTCCAGCCTTCCCCTTTCATTTTAGTTTTAAAGAGAATTCTGGTTGAAAGGCCCGACTCAAAAAGGTGTAAATCACTATAAAAATACCAAGTGGAGATTTGGAGTGAACTCAATTAGGCTTGGAGAGTGACTTTCCCTCAAGCTAGCCTAGCCAGATGGGACCAGCACAGAGCAGTGAGCTTGCTAGGCCACAGAAAGAAGGGAGGCTGGGCACTAAGGCAGGAACTTTCCACTTTGAGCTGGCTGGTTTCTCACTGGCACAGGAGTAAGGAAATCACAACACAGACAGCAGACCACTGATACATGTGAGCAGTCACTGCATGGCAGACTCCCAAAAAAGATGCCACAAACCTCAGAAACCACAGAGGGTGACACATACACCCTCCTGAAAAGGATGGAGAAGCAGAGGCAGGGGAGATCCAGTGAGACAGAAGCCATTTCTTCCCGTGGTGGCAAATCTGTGATGAATTTTTTTCAGGGAAAGGTTCCCCTTCCTGGCACCCCAAGTCTTCCCACCATAATCTGTCTTCTGGTGGTCCACAGGCCAAGACCGTCAGGTGTAGCCCATGGCCTGAGGAAACCTGTGGGCTGCCAGAGGAAACGGCAAGTTCAACATGTGGGCATGGGGCTTCTCTCCTGCTCACCAAACCCACGTTGTCAGATGTGTCATCAGTGTGAGCAGTGCAGAGAAGCCCCCATGCTTTGGGGCTGTGGCTGACCAGTGCTCCCCAGCATTATGGGGGCAGATATAGGGTGAGCTCTGTGAGCCAGCATATGCTTTCCCACCTACTGCTGTGTTTTAGCTGCCACAAGACAACAAGAGCTGGTCAGGTAACCAGCTCCACATTAACCCAATATATCCCTGCACCTACATCGCCCACTCCAGATTCAGAAACCTAGATGAGGTGCCTCAGCCCCCCTAGTAAGCATAAGGCATAAAAAACATTTTTCTTGGAGTGGGAACGGGCAAAGGCAAGCAAGCAGAGACATCACTTTGGATGCCTCCTCCTCTGAACACTATGTGCTGTCAGGCTTCTTCACATCCGGAGCTGGGAATGCTCTTCAAGGGCAGGCACTCCCTGTTGTGGGGGTGATTTTTTCCTTTTAAAAACTTAAGAAAGAGTACCAGCCTGGCAGAGTGCTCAGTGTATGTCCTGCGCCCCAGGAAAGTGGGTTCCTAAAACAGAGATGTGTCCTCAGGATCTTTTAGCAAGAGTGTGCTGAGAGCAGAGCTCAGAGCCTGTCTGAGCACACGAGGCTTTCTCCTGTGGGGAACTCTGCCTCACTCTACCCCTCTGCTTCCCACTGAGAGCACCCCAAGCCTCCCTCAGCCCGCCCAGCAGCTCGTGGTTTCAGGCAGTCTCTGGGAGGTGTGTACGAACTCCCCTACGATGCAGAAAACCCAGCTCTCCCACTCTCTGTGTAGGTGTTTGGATTTTGACTTTGCCTAGGGTTTGACTCATGATGTGGGCACAGCCCCCAGGGACTTCCCAGCTGTGGGGAGCCAGACGGCGACAGCCCAGAGCAGGCAGTGCTGGGAAGGTGTAGAAACAGAGCTACAGGCACACGGGGTAATTTGCAACCCACAGAGGAGGTGAACAGTGAGGGGAGGGGACCCCTCAAGTAAGACAGGTTAAGAGAGGTGAAACATTTGGGATTACAGGGGTTTGGGGTTTTTTTCACAAGTCTGTGGCTCCAAGTGTATTTAGATGAAAGGGGAGATATCTATCCATCAACTTGTGCAGCCCCAGGACACTCACCGTTCCAGGACACTCTGACCCAAGCACTGCCTGTTTCCATCTGCTGCTCCTTCAAGAGTCCACACAGTGAGTACAGATACTTCCAAGTCACATTGGGTTTTCTGGCTGACAACAATTATTTTGATAAAAGTCAAAACAAAAGAAGGCAACTGCTCTGAATAAAGGCTAAATATTCCTAGTGCCTAGTTGCTATAATGTGAAATTTCAGTAATCCAAAAAGGAGATCGTACAGATTAATGAGGTTCTCCAGGACATCAAAAAGGTTGAACACAATGTCAGACACTGCCAGTACAAAATAACCCACACGAGGGCAGGAACAAGCACAGCATGTAGCAGAAACACGCCAATGTGAAGCCATTACATCCCACTTGTTAAAATACCTGTACTGAGCAGACCAGCACTCAGCTTCACACAAAATCACTCAGGCAGCAGCCAGGGACAGGTTCTGAGCTAGTATAACCCCAAAAGGCACCCCTGAAATCGAGTCAGAGACATCTCTTTCAAACAAGTCTCTGTGCCCAGATTGCTCCCACATCTCTGTTACATCTGGAAGTGTAAATTCTCCAAAATGTTTATGTCATAATTATGATTTTCCAACGTTTACATAAAACTCACATTTACAAGAAAAAACAGATGAAAGTCTTCCACATGTGTTCAGGAATCCAGCTAGCAGATTTCTGCAGTTTCTTACATACAACGATAAAATCACTCATAAGTTATTTTTCTCACAACTGATTTCATGCAGTGCTGAAGCTCCACATAAAAACCCTCTCGTGAGGTCCTGGAGGGGATGTTGGAATCACCTGCAAAGTCTGTAACTCTGACCAAGTTTATAAATCACAGCACATATCAGTTTCCCGCACAAAGCTCTAGCAACCATCCCCTGGCCACCTGGACACTGAGGAAGGGCAGGTTCCTCAGCCCCAATCCAGAGCCCACCCAGGACCAAGAGAAGACTGCGTGTCCTGCAGAAACAGACAGCATGCCAGGAGCTCTTAGGGAAAGAAGCAAGAGCCTCATTTCCTCACTGCAACCACATGGCATTAGCCTTGTCTCTTATGGCAGTTAGGCTCATTTGGGGTGCATCTGTGTCTGTCTAATCCCACTTGAGTCCTTGGCCCACCCTAACCAAGCTGGACACCAAGGTGCAGACCTCAAATGCAGATAAATTCCTCCTGCTTCATAAAAACTGGGAGTCAGACAGAAGAATTGTGTTCCCACTGAGGACATGCTGAGAAGCTTGCCTGTTATTAGTCATCAGCAAATCCACATGTGGAAAGGTAAAAGACAATCAGATACACTAGAAATCCAGCTATATTAATCCTGCTGTTCAAGAAACTGTGTGCTTTAAAGAGTGAGGTAATTTGCACCTTTCAGGAGAGGAATAATGAAAGCAAGTTGCTGTATCTACTTTCAGAAGAGTATTTGAGAAGTACAGAGACTACCTCCCATGTGCCTAGGACTGGACTGCTCCAGGAAAAGAGCCTTTCCCCCTTGCACTCCAGGTTGAATCTGCTCCAGACAGGGAGGGTGAAAGCAAGCAAAGACTGAGGCTGGATGCAGCCCAGGACAGAGCTGCATTTGCTGTGTAGAGGGAGGGGAAGACAGGAGAGGGGGCTGTGCAGCAGGAAAAGTGCCTCTCTTCACCCTGAAGATGGGAGCTCATGCTGTAAAAGGCAGAGCTAATGGGGAAACAGTATGCTGCTGCTCCACTCCTGCTCCTGCCCCCACAAATCCACCCCATCATAAAGACAGCGCCGAGGCTCAGAAGTGGATTGTTTTCAACTCTGCCACTAACCTCCTTTGCAGTCCTGGCCAGATTCTCCGCTCCTGGTGGGGATTACCCTTAAATCAGAGCACAAGCTAGAGATGTGGGATCTCTCTGTGCATTTATAAATAGCTCACCTACACATTTCACAGGAGGGTGAATGCCAGTAAGCAGCTTTAATGGAAGCCCCAGCAACGACAACAGCAGCAGCCAAAACACTACGACCTTTCTCCAATGTGTCCTTATTTCCAGCATCCATCACACTAATAGGGACAATTAAAACCTGGAAAAAGCCCCAGGACACTGACAATTAGTGACTGTAGGCCAGGCCTGAAACATAGTCAAGGATCAGTAGTTAGTTATGAATCTGTGAAACAGGCTGGGCAAGTCACAAGTAAGCACACGACTGGCACCTCTGCTCCCCGCCTCATTCTCCCCACAAGCCTGGACCACATCTCACATGTTTTCTGCACCAGGCTGTGGCCCTTCGCCTGCCCACACAACAGGCAGAGCTTTTAACTTGCCAGTTCCACGCAGACCACAGTGTGGGAGAAAGGTTTTAAGGCATAAATAAAACAAGCCCAACCTGGCCAGTGGCAGGAAAGCGATTCATCACTATTAAATCACGTGAGGATCAGCACACTCTGGCCAGGACTCCCAGGGTTAGGGATGTATTGCAGATACAGGCTGTGCCACTTGGCTGGACCCCATTAGGAGATAGAACACCCAGGTTAGTCCCAGCCTTCCCCGGATTGCATGACCTAGCACAGCAAACATGTCCTCCACCCCACAGCCCTGCCAAGGTCCACCCTTGAGACAAGTTGGATCACCGATCTGTAGCCCAACAGCAGGAACTGGCTGCTGTGAAGGCTGTGAGGTGGTACGTGTTTCTTCCGCCAGAGTTTCTGCCCCAAATCCTACAAGTCTGGATGGCTTTGCTAGGTTATCTGGTAAATACCACCTCCAGCAGAACTGGCTCAGGTGCTGCTACCGGTTTTGCTTCCAACACTACTAGGAATTTAGCTGATTTCAAGCAAATAAGGTTTAAATTATTGTGTTGTCTCTGCTTTTGCCCATTTGTCACTGTAAAAAATCCTGTAAACCACAGAAAGTGTTTTCAGTCCTGCTGCACACAGAGCACCTTTCTTTGCAATGAGGTCTCTAGCTTTGACAGAATCAACCTCAAATTAAACAAGGTCCAGCCTGGCCAGCAAAAGGGGACTTCCTGCTGGAAAATCTTTGCTCAGTAACATCAGGATTTACAGACCAGCCAGAGCCCACAGCACCAGGTGCTGTGTGGATGGCACAAACAGCCCCTGCCCCATAGGTTTTTAAAAACAGCAGCCAAAGAAATGCAACAGGGAGAAGGGAAGAATTAAACCTCCATATAGTGTCTGATGGAAATTGCCATCTCGTAGTGATTTTCACTATGATTATTTGAAGATTGAGGGGAACGTGAGTTTATTGCATGCTTTAGAGAAAAAGAACTTGTGAGAGCAGCACGCAGGCAGCAGACATTGCAGCATTTGCGGGGTGATGGCAGCCTTGCACAATGTAATGCAGCATTAAAAAACAAGGGAAGTTGTTGCTGCAGTACGGTAACAGATCAAAGGCTGGGAGCACCCTAGGAGTGAAAGGAGTAGCTGATAACAGGGTGCAGTAACAGAGCTGATACATGGGTGCGACTCAGCCCCGAAGCACCTCGGTGGTGAAGATTGAGAGCCTTCAAATGAGTCACTGACAGATCAAATGCATTGTAAGAGCGACAACGTGGCTGCGTGTGCCAGCAGGCAGCTGAGGCAAGAGAAATCCAAAGCTTTAGGCTCTCATAGCCTTGAAGAAGCTCTTGTTATTTCTGAAAACTTAAGCCTTGTGCCTGAACCAAAAATAATCATGTGCTTCCACCTCCCCTGTAGTCCCACCTGCAAATCCCTAAGCACAGCACTCAGGCCTTCCTCCGGCACAGAACGGCTGCTGCCTCCCACCCCAGAGCTGAGTTTCAGTTTCAGCTGCCCTTCGGCCTGCGCTGTGTGAAATGACAGAATCTGTCCGAATGAGAAATTGAGAAAGCCAGTGCAAATCCAACTGAAGCAATGGTACTGTTGAAGAAATTTAAAACGGGACAGAGGTTTTTCCATCACACCCCCTCTGCCTAAAATTCCTCCTGATTTTTAGTCCCGACAGTGGGTTTCACCTCTTTCACCTCCAAACTCCTGCATATGGGGCTGCTGGTGCCAAGCAGCTGCAGTGCTCTAGTACAAAACCTGGCAGCAGAACACGACTTCATGTTTCCACATCACCGAGGGCAAACAAGGTGGTGTTTTGATCAGGAGGCAGAGGTGCCTCTTAAGAGCAAAAGAGGAGCTGTGGACCAGTCTTTAATATAAACCAGTTTCTCGTGCTGATTTAAGCCTAGCACCACGCAGGCCTGTGTTGCTGTGGAACAGAATAATATAAAAAATAAAAAGGCACCAAATCTGTAAAACTGTTTCCATTCGGTGAATTTCTCCCGCAGCAGACTCGTTCCTACCGATTCTGTGCTTCAGTAATTAGAGCTTAAGAAATGCTCCAGCTTCACAGACTTGTTTCTCAAGCTTCAATGTGGAATTTAGACAATGAGAAACTGAAGAAGCAGGTCTTGCTTTAAAGGTCAAAACCTAATCCAAAAGGAATCTGCACAAGGCAAAAAGCCAGCAAGGAGTTCCCTGTTCCTCTATCACATCGCACCACATTTCAGCCTACACCAGGGAAACGCCAACTGCTTTTGTTCCTGGATATCAGATCCACGAGCACTACAGAAAACAGCCTTCACCTCAGAGCACTGCGTGTTACTACAAGTCCTGTCGCCACACGGCATTGCCCTTAGCTAGACTGATGTGGTCTGCAAACTGAGTGTATCCCATCAGCCTGGGATTCACTGTGCTGTTTCCTACCTGCGTAAAAAGACCCTCCATGCTGCTCCCCTCTACAGTCTCTTGCTTGTTTGCATTGAATTCATACTCCTATTCACAGCTCCACTGATGATAATAAGAGTGCAAAGCCTGTAAACGTTGGATTGGTATCACAACAGCCATGACACTCAAACACAGAGCACCATGGCACACCTCCCCTCCCTACAGCAGTGTTAACTTCAGTGGCTCTGTGCCACAGAGTCGGAGGGATCCCGGAGAAGGGATCAGCAAGCAAGGCTAGGACGATTTGAGGACAAAATAAAAGCACCCAACAGCTACCCTGTAAAACTGTGGTGCCTCACAGACTTGTTCAGTGCAACAAGAACATCAGCAGTTTCCATTTCAGATCGTTTCACTTCTAAAATGTCACTGCAGGAGTTTGTTCCTGCACAAACTGAGCTCTACAGTCTACTATTACGTCAAGTTTCCTCAGTTAACTTGGCTGAAGGATAGAGTGAGTATTCAAGTGCCTGCCTCTGGGTGGGTCTCTCAGGGTGCTGCTGCAGCTTGACACTGAATATCCTGTTTGTATTGTTTCTCCTCTTCACCAGCAGCTCAGCCAGGGCCACTCCACCATCAGAAGTAATTATGTCGTTACAGTTCATCTGAAGATGAACTCACATGTCAACATGTCATTTACCTAAAATGACAGTAAAGAACTGTAACCAACATAGGGAAAGAAATGATCTTTAAAATAAGTGATTTTACCTACAACCACACATATTAAAAATGGATTAGTCATAACTGCAGGTTTTTTCAGGGCTCTGTTCCAAATCTGATTCTATTGAATGGCTACACTTGGTATTTCTGCATCTTTGTGCTTTCGGCTTGTTTTAAAGTTCAGCCTTTGCTTTCATTTTCCACAGCTTATGAAGCTTGTTTCAGGAAGAATGAACAACCTCCTTGCAATTGCTTCATTTTCCAGCCCAGAGCCATGGAGATGTCTTGTGAGATGGTCTGAGTTGAAGAGCTGAAAACAAACCCATACAGTGAAGCAGAGGGGGCAGAGCTGCTCAGCCCCTGCAGTCAGCTGTTCTCTCCTTTCAGTCGTGTTTCCCTTAACATACTGTTCCACTCTTTTCATGCTCCCATCATGCTGCTTCCATTCAAGGGAAACAGTACGAAACTTCATTTTTGTATTCAGGAGACCAGCGGGTACTCAGCTTCTGCTGCAGAAAAAACGGTCACGGTTCAGCTCCCGTCCCCTTTGGGCACTAGAATAGCAATGGGGACAGACTTGCTGGAGAAGGCACATCACCACCACGAGATCTGTTCACCTTTCTCCTTTCCCTTTCAGCCCCACTACGGTTTGTAGCAGCTGTAAAAATTAATAGATTTTGAGGAGCTAATGATACCCCTCCATTCCCCTATAAATCTTGTTTGATACCCATCTTAAAAGCACTGTATTAGAGCTAAATATTGTAATTATGATTACTAGTGTATATGAGTCCCAGCTTGAGACCAAGGTAAACTGCCTCTTTGCAAATCACTGCTGACAGCAGGCTTTGCCTTGGCAGTTACTCCAACACAAATCTCCTTTCTAGCTGGCCAAAAGCTGTGAAAGCAGCAAAAATTCCTAGCATAGACGAAGTCTAGAAGTATATTGCATGAATCTGTCAGCTGGTACTGGTGAATAGTCGCACACTTCTGGTGTCTGCTAAAATCTCTGCTTTGTGTGAAGCTGCACAGCTACCTCAGGGGTCAGATGCATCTGTGCGTCTGGTTACTCATCCCTTGCAACTGCACTTTTCAGGGGTTTTACATAGTAATTCACTACACAAATGGTTTTAACCCCTCTGCTAAAGGCAACCAACCACCATTCACCAATATCTACATATAAGAAATGTGATTTTCAATAAATCAGGGGGATTTGCACTATCTGGTTCCCGAGGCACTTTCTTAAAACCCACCTATTACTTTATCTATAAATAAAGCAGAAGCAGGAAACTGGAAGAGACAGAGGGAAGGGAGGGAGGGAAGGGAGGG
>NW_020799109.1:5657326-5661041 GCF_003259725.1 Athene cunicularia
AGGAAGGAAGGAAGGAAGGAAGGAAGGAAGGAAGGAAGGAAGGAAGGAAGGAAGGAAGGAAGGAAGGATGGATAAAGTCATTCCAGAAAACCTACATTAATTCTTTGCCACACTATACAAAAGCTGGGTTCTGCTATCTCAGATACTCTTTCTTCAGGTAGTAAAGAGTTCCTTCACCGCAACAGCCAGCTATACTAAAAAGCAATAAGTGCCTTGCCCATCCAACCCAAAAGGTTAGGGAAACCTTTGTAAAGATGTTCCTCTTGGCAGTGCTTGGTACGTTTAGGGGTACAGGGACAAGGTATTTCTCACCAGTAAACTACCTTCTCGTCTCCACTGGGTGATGGGATTTCCTGCAAGGCAACACCATTCGCTTTGCTGCCTCTGCTGTTAATCTAATTCAAGTCCACATAAAAGCATTTACCCTGCAGCCTGTGGAGTGTTTCTGTTCATCTGGCAGATAGGACAGAAGCCTCTTCTTATAATCCTGAGATCCAACTGTATTAGGCGCCTAAATCCCAAACTGTTAACATCAGTGAGTAGAAGTGTTCTTCCTTTCCAAACGAACGAGCTGGGTTTCATACAGGCTCACACACACAACTCATTCACGCAACAACTGCAAAGGAATTTCTTCCAGATACTGTAACCTCAGTTTTCACACAACTTCTGTGCTTATGTACCATATAGTGGCAGAGCCCTGTAATTAAATTTTGTCCTGATTTCCCATATTTAGTCATTATTTATAAAATATTTATGAACAGTAAGTTTTAGCTAGTAGTATAGTAGTATATTCCTATGATATTTCCAACAAAAAATGAGAAAGATACTCTTTTGTCCTGAGTAAAACATACATGTGAAATTAAAGATTTGGTGGCAACATAATAAACTTTACATTCCTTTCTATCAAAGTCTCTAAGTGTATATGTGGCTGGGAAGGTACAACAAAGAGGGAAACAAAATCAGGGTGGCAAAGGATGTTTTCCAATTACATCTGACATTTGGGTTGGAACTCCCCAACAGCTGTAAACAACAAGGGAAACTTCCAAACTCAACAAGCCAGAGAGTCACCTCTTAAGTTTGGCTGCAAGTTTATGTTCCACGAGAGCAATACAGCTGTTTCTCTTTGAGGGAAAACGCTGCATTCGCTGTTTAAATAATGAGAAAGCTGGAAACACTGTTTAAATAGTGAGAAAGCCGTAAACAAAGGACTGACTTTAAAACAGGTTTATGAAAAAAAAAGCATAAAAGCATCTTCAGTTGAAAACACAAATTAACTGAACACTCCTACTGTAACATCTCTGCAGAAGTGATTGCAGCTCTCCATCAAACTCTGCTTTAAGGCTACCTGGCAACATCATGGTCAACCCAAAAAGCCAGGTTCAATGTCACAGCATGACCACTTACCAAAACAGTTGCCTCTGTTCCAAAATGTCTCTTTTCTGTAACATAGGGGTTCCTCGTGTCCCGACAGTCTTCAGGATACACATATGATGCATACTGTAGAAAATAACTACCTTCCGCAAAGTAATGCGATCAAATAACTAGTAAACGTGTGTCATATCAAACTGGCAACTGCACAGGCACAAACTCCAAGTTATCCAAAGGCAGATCTTGAGGATATTTGTTCCCCACTCCATTTTCTTTCTTTGCCTTGTCTCCTTGCACCTCCTGTGCCCCATAAGGAAAGACTCACTCACTGCTCTTCTTGTTCTCAGTTAGACAAGTTTGCTGTGCTTCTCCCTGCAACTTTTCTTGATTTGACAATGCATGAATAACATTTGCAAACTGGGACTTCCAGGCTGAATATTGTAACTTCTAGAAAAAGATGCACCCATTCCTTCACTATGCCGGAATATACGATCTTGTCCTTTAAGTGGTCTCAGGAGAAATGCTGTCAGGGAAGTCTGTAAAAATTAACTTTAGGACCAGTACACCTAACTCTCAAAGTTAAGTTGAGCTGCTATGTCCAAGTGTTACCCTTAAGTATCAGTAAATTAAAATTCCCTTCAAACTTTCTTCAGGACAGCTGGACTGTAAGGCATAGGTAATTTAACGGTAAAGCATTCTCTTCCTTCTTAGTCATCTGGGATTACAATCAGTTCCTCCATTACTTTTGGTATGTTTTCATTAGTTAGCTCAGCGCAAATTTACAGGAGCACTTCCTTGAAATAAACCTGAAAGCAATAATTGCATCTAATAAAATATCTTACTTTTTCCTACAAACTTTTCCTCCATTAGCTTGGGAAAACGTTGCCAACTGACTTCATCAGGCTGTGAAGATTAAACCATTATAATATGCTTCAAAAATAAGAAAGTGTAATTTAAATGTTGTCCACATGAGTAAGCAGTGAGTCAATATTCGGCGTATTAACTGAAAGCATTTGAAGCACTGGAATTTTTCTGAAGCCTGCCAAGCTTAACAGTTTCTTTTATACCTGGTGATCAGCGTGAATGAAAGACCTTCCTTAGATCCAGAAGCTATTCAGTCATATGCACATTACCTCCATTCCACTGAATGTCAGCCTGCAGAAAAAAAAAAAAAAAATCAGAGAAGAATGAGCACAATGAAGGAACTGTGATTACCTTTTGGGTCAGTATATAAGCAATATGAGACCACTGGTGGCATACTGCAATCTAAAAATTAACCCGAAACCCTGCCAGTCCAACAGACTGACCCATCAGTTTGTCTCTTTCTACAAACTCAGGAGCAGAGACAGACACTGAGCTCTGGAAGTTCATATGCGTTAAGACACCTAAATACTGTTGATGTCCCCTACACTTGAAAGTTTCCTTTACACTGAATGTGATTTGTATCTAAGGCTTCAGACAGCTGTTTCTAGATTCCTAATGCCAGTGCTTTCAGTGATGTCAGCCACAATTAACACAAAAGTTTTCCAGAAAACACAAGCCTCCAAAGACTAATGTATATATGCAGATACCAACACCCATCCTGGCAAATCTTTTATCTGTTTTTTCCTTCCTCCTCTTCTCTGGACATAGAAAAGACAGTGTTAAAACGAGGTGATAGATTTTGCCTGGGAGATTGCCAGGAGATCTGTATCTACTGACTTTGATGTGGTACTAGAGTTCACTAAGAGTTTTTAAGAAATATATACGACTCAGCTTCTGCTTTAGGCACTATTTAAATTTTTTTGCTATCTGATTGCGTTCTGGTTCACTTAATAGAGATTCACATATCTGCTGTATTATGCGCTTAAAGAACACATTTCTACGGAGAAACGAGCTGGATGCTGGCAGGGATGGCAGCCCAGCCTGTGGTCAGACAGCAACTTCTGGGTGTACTCCTGTGAACCCCGTGCTCCACTTGGGCAGGCCCAAAAGGCTGCTGCCCGCCTCCTCCCTCCCCAGGTCCAGCTACCACCCACAAATACAGACAAGGCAGGACCTTTCGGCAGAGGCCAGGGCTGCGTGTCGCATTAAAACCGAGCCTCATCACCTCAGGGAAGGACACCTGCCCGAGCTGCTCCCTCCCTGCCCTCAGACACCCAGGAGGTGCGCCTGGCCTAGCCTTGCTTTTCCCGCCTCGCCTAGCCGCGCCCCTCACACCCGCCCCGGGCCTTGTCGTGTTTGGCTGCGGAAGCCCAGTCACCACCCCGCCGGCCATGCCCCTGAGGGGCTTTTTCACTGGTAACAGCCGTAACTAAAGCAGGCACTACCGGCAGCGGGCGGGAGGCCGGCCCTGCGGCCTGCACCC
>NW_020799109.1:5661091-5726921 GCF_003259725.1 Athene cunicularia
CCCCAGGGGACCCTCAGCTCCCCGCGGGGTCGGGTCCGTCGCCCCACGGGCGGGGTGCTGTGCTTCCCACCGCCCTTCGGTGCCGGGGACTGCGCGCAGTGGCTGGTCCTTGGGGTGGCTGCAAGGTGAAGAGCACCCAGGCTTTTCCTTGGCATTCTAGGAATGTGTGGCTACCGTAACATGGTTTGGTTTTTTTTTTCTTCCCCCTCTTGTGCCTTCTTGCATAATCCGAATGACTAATGACTGTCTAATTTTTTTTTAAGTGCACAGTATGAAGGAAAGTGCCGTCTGGGTATAACTTAATGTACAGTTTTATTTGGATAAGCTAAGCACAAATTATGAAATAGGGATGCAGTGAGTTCAAATATTTTCAAAACATAGGCTTTAACTCATAACTTAAATTATAGCGGTGTTCTAAAATGGACTTGAAGTAGATAGAAGTGCTGGAGAATGCCAGCCTTTCCCAGTTTCTGACCTTCCTCCTTGTCTACCTTTTTTTCCTTCTCTCTTCCATCTTTTTCCTGAACTCCTCAGCCAGCAGATACGCTCACAGTGCTTTCCCTGCTGCCTAGAACAGTCTTGTAGCACTTACCTGCAAAGCCACCTTCTCCTCCTCCAGGTCTTTTTTCCCAAAACTACCCTGAAGGCTCATATGAAAAGAGTGAATTAGTAGTGTCCAGACTCTGGAACTCATGGGGATGAGAACAGAACAGCCCCACTGCATGGTACCAAAGGGCCACCACCTTGCATAGTCCCTGTCTCAAGGAGTGGTCAGTAGCAGACGCCTAACCACGTGAATAAAACCAGGGAAACTCGTGTACCCTCCCAGGCTTCAGTGAACAGTATCCTGACGATTTCCTGTGCCAGAAGTGGTATCTTTCTGCCTTTCTGTATCTCTATATATACACATATATGAAGAATACATGCACACATCTTCTTGTGCCTAGCTGTACTTGCACAGATCATCCGTATCTGTGGCGTCCGTATATTGAAGGCCAGGCTTGCAGAATAGATACGTGATCCTGTTCACTGCATTAACTGGGTTAGATCCTTAGCTCGTATAAGCTGATGATGTTGCTTGTGGAGTGAGGTGATCAGTGGGATGGCACGTGTGCTGTGGCAGGAGAGTCGCTGTTTAGCTTCACTGAAGCAATGGGGAACTGGTTTCTAACCTTTGCTTTGAAGCGTTGGGAGTGAATGAGAGTTCTGCTTGTTTGCACTCAGATCTCTGTAGCCTCCAAGAGAGTGGGTTTTCCCATCAGGTATAGTTATAGTTGGGATAATCTGGGTTGTCAGTGTGATACTTCAAGAGAAGCTGTCAGTGTAAACTTCAGAGAAGCACTTCTCCCCCCCCCCCTTGTTCCTATTACAAATGACACTGACAGCTCTAAGAGCTTTTTTCCCCATTATTTCAGCTTGTATCAGACATCAAACTTACTTACACTTTATAGTTTCCTTTGCCACTCATGTTCTTGTTTGCTTTGACTTGTGTTCTTGTAAATTCACAGAATCCACAAAAACACTTCAATATAGGCAAATGACTGCACAAAGTAGGCATTTTAGAAGGACTGAAGAACCTTTGCTGCATGAAACTGTATAAACTCAGGCCTCAGTCTAGTGATTGGATTCATTTGCATATGAGCATCTGTCAACTCCTGCACATGTGTGCAAAACGGTATTTTTGTAATATAAGAGATACACCTGTAAAAATCTTCAGACTTGGGATTGTTGCCTGTGCTTGTTTGTCTAACATTGCAGTACAGCCTAGAAGCTTTTGACATTTTATAAAAGGGTGGAAAATGATATATGATCACTTCTTTAGTGCTTTTATTCTTCAAATGTAATCTAGAACTACATTTAATAAACTAAAGCTATTATTTAGGCGGTTAATCAATCAGTAGTTTTCCATTCAGCACAAGCTTATGGCATATGAAGCTGCACAGAAAGCCATTGCACAAATAGCTGTATTATTCATTGTAGTCATATACATTATGTTGAAACATATTGTACCCCATACTACCTTGAGGTAATTCAGATGTTATTTCTGGTTTTCTTCCTCTTAGTATCATCTCTCTTTCTAGCAGCTCTTGGAGCATGTATTCCTCCTCATCATAATACCACTTTTATTTAGGGGGGAGGTAGTGTTGTGTTAAGAGTTTTGATTAGATTTTTGGAATTTATATATCAGCAGTGTACATGAACATATAAATTAAAAGAGCACAATTATTTAAAATTTTCCCCTAAATAAAATTTTCTGGTCTAGTAATCTTCTTCATGAACAAAAGATAGGATTAGAATTTTTAATTTAAAAATAACAAGAAGGCTTTAGTCATTTGCCAAGACGTGTGTTTAACAGGTCTGTAGTTTGTATTTACATTCTTTTTTTGGTTGAGTACAGTTTACCATGCATATAAAAATAGATTTATGAGTGATTAAACACTTTACATTTTCCCTGATCAGTAATGAATCCATTATGTTTGCATATGCTTATTTGGTTTCTATTACATAACGCTAGAATCTGTTGTGTTCATGATGATCAAAGAAAGGCTTGTCTGGTGGTTTTCTTTGAGAATAGCACAGCAACCAGATACATATCATACTAGTAAAAACATATTTTCTTTAGGTAAGATAGTAAAACCAATGTGAATCCTCTTTCAGTAGTCCAGACGGCTGGTCTTCAGGGGTGTCTGGAAGTGTTATAGAAGCTTGAATTTGGAATAACTGGCCCAGAAGCAAAACAGCGGCTATGAGCTGGCTGGACACATGCTCTGTGCTATGTGAGACTTGAGATGAAGACATACAGAAATTAGTTTTCACGAGGGCTAAACCTTCAGTTTCATCAGGCCACTGTCTTCCAAAGAGCATACAATTGATTCTGTTTTAAGTTAATTGCTGTGGTGTGCCACTGGTGTTGATGCTGTTAGCATGACCGTGCTTAACTCGTTAAAAGAAAAAGGCCAGACAAACTTGGGAACACAGAGGGGCTGCACATTCATTTGTGCAGTCTTCCTGAAATATCAGGAAGCTCAGCTCTAGGTTTTTGAAGTTTTGCCCTGTGCAGTGCCAAACCACTTTGATGGGCTGCTTTTACAAGAAGTAACTTTGCCTGTTTGACATAACTTCTATATTTATGTCTGTCAGCTGAAGTAAATCTGGTAAATGCATTTTGGCAAGAATCTGGGATTTCAGTGTTTATTCCGTAGGCAACATGCAGATTTTTACGGTGAGGTTCTTTGAGTGGGGGGGCGGAAGGATGATATACTCATCTTTTCATGAGTGACAGATAAGCTGTTTTATGAACTGCTTCTAAATCCTTATAATTTAAGATAAGACTATAAATGACTGCGATGACAAAGTCTGTCAGTGTGTCCATGAATTGCCAGAAGTGCCGTAAGCGCTGACTCATGAGTTGGGGAGGAATGGGATGGAGAAGAGCAGACCAAATGAATGTGGGGATGGTGACCAGAGAACCTAAAATTGCAGTAAGGGGTAGGAACCCACTTACACTAAAAATATTGAACATGTAACAGTGGTTTATATAACCTTTATTAAAATAATCTTCATTTGTCTTTGAACAGCTTCTGAGAGTTGTTACTGTGACCTTTTGGGTGAATTGTGATGAACGGGTTATATTACATTCTAGCTATTCTTGTCTCCTTTAGCATGTGCTCTTTTGATTATTTTCTTTTGGGTTCAGCTGGATCAAAAGCTCATATATGCCAGATTTTACTAGATAAGGTTTATAATAAAACTTGTCCAAGATTGCTTTTAGAGGTGTTGTTTGATTTCAAGAGAAGGGGATTTTGTAAAAGAAACAGGCTGGCGACTGTAGTGATAACCAGTGCCAGGAACATTCTCACTAGTCATGCTGCAGAGCTGTTGTGTTCAAAACCCTGCCTCTCCTCGATATTGGAGCTCAGCGCTGAAAGTGGTTCTGCCACAGAAGCGCTGCGTCACGGTGGGTGTGTAACTTCTGTTTTAGCTCTGAGTGTGTAAAATGAGGATAGTGGTGTGTGCTTTATTAGGACTACCACAGACATTAGGCTTGTGAAGTTCTTTCATCCTCGAATGTAAGGAGTTGTATTTATTTAAAGACCAAAAAGGTATTTATTTAACCTGCAAGTGAATGAGGTGAATGTCACGCTACAGTTTTATGAATTTAAAGTCAGTCTCTTGTTTTGTAAGTAGTGTTGAGCTTTGCAAAAGTGAGTATTTCTGGCATTCCCATGTGGAAGTTTTACAGTGTGGCCTGCCTAAGAATTGGCCTTGTAAAACAATTAAGCAATCAAATAAAGCTCTGTGGTGGATTCTGGCGTTGAGTCCCTGGCTGGATGCCATCAGAATGTCAAGTGGAATTAGTATTTTAGCACTCCTGGTTTTCGGCATCGCTGTTTTCAAAAATTAGTGTCCCTGGTGCAGAGCTGCTATTTAGATTCTGGTTATGTTAATGCTTTCTTGCATTTTGAAAGAAAATACCCTGATTTTCATTCTTGATATAACACAGACTATAAGAGATGCTACATAAAGTTAGGAAAAATAGGGTAATATTGAGACATGCAGTTGGCTAAGCTTTGTTTTGAATAATTTATCATTATCATGTAATGTGATTGTCAGAATAATCGGATTTGGTCTAGCACTTAAAATTATTGGTTCATCAGTGAAGGTGATGCCTGTGGGGTCAGTGGAGGTAGGAGACAGCTCTGTTATAGCCAACTTCTCAGCTGGGCAGGAAGTGTCTTTGATATAATGTTCTCTGGAGGCATTTTCTGGTCATCTTCCCAGTTTACAGTGCTATTCTGTGGCAGCTGTTTAATAAGGAAGTGAAATACTGAGGAAGAATGAGAATAAAAACAAATTAGCCAGTGTTAGAAGTTAATTCCAGCAAATCATTTGGATTGCTTTTGGATTAAGGAACAGTAGCTCTTTGTATGAGGAGGGCAAAGATGGAAAGGAAGTGCTTGTTTCTTTTGTAAGCTTTTATTTTGAAAAAAACATGTATTTGTGCTGCCATAGGAGTAGTCTTTGGTATGTATGTCTCAGTTATGCTTCATTGACCAAATTAAAATAAATTTAAAAACCCCAGTGTGCTCAATATTTCTTACTGCTTGATCTTCCTTCTCACTACAGCAGTTCTGGCTTCTCTTGTCCTGATGCCTCTCAAGAGGCATTTAAATATTTTTCATATTAATACATCACAATTTTGTAATGATACATCGTAGAACTCGAATTTGAACTGTCAGCTGCTTTGTCAGTGCTAGTTTCTGTCTTGCTTCGGCATGCATCCATAGCATAGAAGTATAGATGAGTGTTTAGCAGTGTTGAATTAATTCTCCCTTCCAGAGCCTGACCTCTGGTCACTAAAATGTTATAATAAGTACTTTATCTAGTGTTTCTGCATCACTGTTGGTTTGATGCCAGGTGCTTTGGCAAAGGAATATAGAAGTATTGATTTAATTTTAAGTACTGAAATGCTAAGCATTTGTGATTCATCGTTTTAATTGTATTAAAGCACAATGTTTATCTGAGATCACAAAGTTATTTGGAAATAAGCATAGGTTTTGTTCTTATGAAAACTCAAGGGTTGGGAGGAATAACAACTCGGAGTCTGGCTGTTTGTAGTTACGCTAGTGGAATCATTTTTTAAAAATATATCCACAGACAATACTGAAAACGCATGCAAGATAAGTGTGTTTTCCTTGGTTCCTTATGAATGGCATTCTTAATAGTGACCTCTCTCTGCCCTACAACTAGTTATCAAACTTTAAAAGATGTTGCCAAAAGTGGTTGTAACACATCTCAGATTCCACTAAATACTATGGTAATATTGTATAAAAGGGCAAAGGTATCCCTCTATTTTTTTTAAAGTGAAATGAATCTTTTAATCCACATGTGATTTGTATAGATCCTCATTTATTTTGTTTTGCTGTAATGCTTAGTACTGTGTTTATCTCTGAACAACTAGGCAAGCACACTGGGGAATATTGCTTAATAACATCGCACCATCACCCTGGAAATCAGGGAAACCAGCATGAGCAATGTTTTCAGAAAATCCTAGTTAATTTCTAGCTTTGCTGAATTTATTTTTCAAATTCATGTTGTGTTCTTATTCCCAGTGTTACAGAGTTTTTGGTTGTGGAAGACTGGGAGGGGGGAACCGTGGGGTTTTTGTGGTTGATTTGCTATCATTCCTTACAACTGCTAAGAAGGGTTTGGTCTAACCACACATGCATTCTCGATAGTGCACTTGTACTACTTTCAGGTAAGGTCAGTGTCCAAAACTTTCTGTGAGAACATTCACTAAATAAATCAGAATTTTCTTAGGTCATCTTTATAGTGAGGTGAGAGTCGAGATGAGCTTCAATTAGGTGTAGTCTCTAACACAGGATTTATTTTCCTTTAGTAATAGGCTGGTATATTCCTTTATATTAACATGATGAAATACTACTATTTTTTCTTATGACAAGACTGCATTTTCTGGTGTAAAGTAGTGCACATTAAAAAATTGAACTGAAGAGCTAATTCCTGTGCAGAAAGAATAAAACAAAACATCTGTTTATCTCCCCAACAAACTTACTTTCTCTTAGCAGAACATAAATAGTAAAACGCATTCCTGTCTGTTGCTGTACTCAGAAATTTTGCATACAGCTGTTTTACTGTGGATGAAAATGTGAGTGTAAGATGCTGTATCTGGGATTTAAACTGGTTAAAAACTGTTTCACAAATAAATGTCTGTCAGTGAAACATTTAAGATATCACAGTGGGTTTTCTTACTATGAGATAAGAAACATAATGTGGAAATTCCTTCTATCGCACCAGTTTGAGGCTTACTAATACTGTCATATTCATAAAAGGATAGCAAGCTTGCTCTTAGCAGTGTAGGTTGAATGAGTTTGATCTGATGGAAAGAACAGGCAACTGGGAAATACTCTTCAATTTGTTCCTACATCTGCCATGTAATTCTTTAAACATGAGTTTAAAGAAGTTCTTTAAGCTCTTGGAGCACCAATTTATAAAAAGTAAGTAGATTACAGGTATGAAAATGTAACAATTTTTTAAAACATTCAATATTTATGCTTAGTGTGTTCAAGTGCAAGGTGGTAGCTTTGATTTCTTTGAAAACCTTTTAATTCTTACCCCTGTGATTCAGTTCTAGGTAACAGAATATCCTCCTTTTAAGAGTTAATTAAAAGAAAAAAAAAAAAAAAAAAAAGAATTGACATCCAGGTGTGAAAAGTAAAAGCTGCTTTAATCAGTAGTCTGACAGATAGAGGGACTGTCAAGTCATTGACTTCAGGATTCATAGCTTCTCCCACAAATTGATAGACATAATAGATCAGAGAGCAGACAAACACTCTGTGTGGTTTTATGGGTATTTGATGTATTTCTCTTGCACTGCCTGCACCTAAGTACTTTGTGAATCAGCATGCATCAGCACGCTGTGGCAGAGGGAAGCATCACTGTTGACACTTTACAGCTGGGAAAGCCGAAGCATTGAAAAATTGGTTTCTTCATTACTGTTTATTATGTCTGTAATAAAAACTGCAAGGTGGGCCTAGGATTTTCAGCTTCTAATTCTGGCTTTAAGAATTTTTTCATTACTGCTTTTCAGGGCAATTAAATTTGGTCCTGTTTGTAGGCACGTGGCAACAAAATACAATTATTTTTTTTTAACAACACAGCAAAGTATCAAAACTGTTTTCTTGGTTTTAAAATGGTGATCGTTTTGTGAAAATCACTTATTACAGGCATGAGGGTGAAGAAAACTGTCTAGTCTGCAGGTATCTTAGTCTGATCCTCTTTATTTCTTGAAAGAAACGTGACTGGAGTTCTGTTTCATAAGTTATACTAGATTCGAGAGCACTTGAATAATGTGACTTAGCTCTGGTGATAAATTCTGTTGGTAGCCTTCTATCAAAATCAAATTAACAAATTTAAATTATAATTTGACTGTAATTTCATTACTAACACTGCCAATTAGCATCAAAACACTTTCTTAAACTCCATGTTGTTTTAGGTAAAGTGACCAGCATGGTAAATATCAGCGGCTTTACTTAAACAGCGTTTGACGAGTTAATTAGCTGAATATTACAGGAATACATTTTTAAAGCTTTGAACTGTGACCTTTTTGCAATTAAAGTTAATTTGTATTTCACTTTTTGTGTGAGGACTATTCTTTGCTCTGTGTTAGTCTTCTCTGGATGGTTTTATACTACAGACTTAAGCAGTGTTTTACTGAGCAGATACTCAACATTATTTGTTTATTCAGCCTTGCAAACAACTCTGGGAGGTGCCAGCTCCCCAGAGCGAGAGTCTCGAATCAGTGCTTGACACTGTTCGTGTGAGGATATTTCTCTTGGGAACGTGTGTGTGTACGTTTGGACATAACTGCATTTCTATACCTTGAAAATAAGCCAGAAGAGTCAAGACTGTTAGAACGGGGGGATCTTCAGGACTTTTGTGTAATAAGAGCTATATCAGAAGGCATGTAAAATTATGTTAAAAGTTTGTCAGCAAATGTTTTCTGGTCTCAAGACTTCAGCTGCAGAAGGGAGAACAGTCTCAGGATGTGTGATGTGCACCATAATTTCCTATTTCAGAAAACGGTTGATTCTTACAGACTTTTAGACAGTTTATCTTTGGATGATCCACTGGCTGTCAGGAATGAGGGTTTTTTTTGTGTTTTACTATTAATACTATGTGTGCTGTCATCACCTGCACTGGTGAACTTTAAAGGGTAAGCTCTATACAATTCCTGTTTCCATGGCTTAATATTTTTGAATCATTATGAAAGTGAATATGACACATTTACTTTTGAATAAACTGGTCTAATCCTGCAAATAACAAGCTGGAAGCACGCTTGTCTGCATACATTGATTTCATTCTTTGTATACCATGTCCTCCTGAGTTCAGGTCTTTCTTTTGGTTTATTCCTTTCTATTTGTTCTATTCACTTTCCTGATGCTGGCTTTGTTTTTTACTCTTGAACATGTTTCCTGCTTGTCCTTCCTCCCTACATGTGCCTGGCTTCTCTCTCAGGGGATCTTGTTACCATCACTGCACTCATGTTTTCCTCTGTCGCTGACAGTTGCTTGTGGTTGCTGCCAGGCCTGACCCAGACATTCTGTCCTTTCTCCTGCTCTTGTGAAGGCAGGGAAAGTTAGTCCATGCGAACTCTTCAACATATTGGGTAGCTAACGTCTATGCGAGGTTAAAAAATAAACAAAAGAAAATAAATGGATAACTTGTCTACTTTTTCATTTGGCGCTACTGAGGCAGTTACCTCATATGGCACTTAGCAAAGAACATGGGGCTGGTTCTGTGTTCTGCCTGTACACAGAAATAGCTGCTGTTTAGTGGCAGTAGCAAGGGAACCTGCAGAGTTTATCTGCAGACATTTGCTTGCTTTTACCATGTTTGCCTTCCAGAACATTTTCCAGTAACTCATTTTAACTTGAAGGACAATTGCAGTTTCCTTGTTGGACAACTGCATTTGAGGTATAAATTTTTCTTTAGAAAAAAAAAAAAAAAAAGTACTGGATTAATGTCTTGTGTTTCTTAACGTGATGGGGTGAGAGGGTGATGAAATTGGCCTTCCTTAGAATAAGCTGTTCCCTATTCTACATGTTGAACAGAGGATTAATATGCACATCTATGAAGATCAAGGCTTGTACTCTACAGTCTCTCTGGGACTGGAAGTACTTATCACTGGGCTCTAGGATCTGATATGCTAAGGAACAAGATTTGCCGCTTAAATAGGCAATTAGTTAGCAATTAGTTATGTAAACATGGTAGTTATCACCTACAGGAAATACATAAAGGTATGTAATCCCTTCAAATTGAAATATTAAATTCTACTTTGAAAAACATAAGCAGCCTCAGGGATATGGAGAGTTTGACATGCTTGTTACAATCACAGCTGCTTTTTCTGAAGCTACTAAGTGCATTAAAGTGTTTAGGAGGGAGAGAAAAAAAAAAAGGTTTCACTTATATGTCATTTTATTCACAGAAAAATGATGAAAATGGGAATTGCTCTGGTGAAGGTATTGAGTTTCCAACAACTAACCTGTATGAACTGGAGAGCAGAGTTTTAACAGATCACTGGTCCATACCCTATAAGCGGGAAGAGTCTCTAGGCAAGTGCCTAATTGCATCCACCTACCTAGCAAGACTTGGTAAGTTCTTTTTCTACACATAAAGATTATTTGTTCAAAGGATTTTATAGACAGTATGGTGGACAGTTACATCTTTCATATTAATCTTTCAGTTGTTTACTTAGCACCCTGCAGTGTGAAAGTGGTTAACAGTGAGCTATTCCACCCAATGCTGTAAAAAGAATGTCAGTCTCTTTTTTCCTCTAAAGTCATTTGTTTACTTAAGCTTTTTTAAAAAGTGAAGCACATGTTTCTTTATGTTCTAATGATTGTAGGAATTACTGTTTTTCAGAGCTGAATTACTGACTCTTTTTTTCATTGTGCTGGTTATTTTCCATTTGTAAAAACAAGCTGTCATCTAAATCCATGCTGTCCCACGCTTGTATAACTGGTTGTTTTTCCCTAGTGAAATGCTTATACTGCATTAGACCTGAATTTGACTTTCCTGTATTCAGTACTTTGGCTGGGGTTAAGAGTGTTGTGGAGGCATCATGCCCAACAACTGATATGTAACGAGAGGGCAAGATAGCTTTTTCCATCGTGTCTGATGGCAGACTAAAGGGATGCTTATAATCTGTTGGAAGAATGAGAGTTGTTAGGTGGTTCTGGTTTACTTCTTAGTTTCTAACCTGTGTTAAAAGGCTGTGCTTTTATCTGGGGTTAAGTGGAGGCTGTGAAGCATTAGCAATGATCTGAAGTTAGTATGTGTTGTGTACTTAGAAGGGAGAAATACTTACAGTGCTAACAATGCTTGAAGAATTTGTAAAAGAGGGAACACTGGGAAACTTCTTATTTCTAAAAGGCAAGTTCTCAACTCACGCTTTTTTGTGTCTGAAAAAGCATGCTAGTTATGAATGAACAGTAGCACATTTATTACTGCTGGTTTGGGTTGGTGCTCCCAAAAAACTTGCAACAAGCTTCCTGAGGTAATCTTAAAAAAAAAAAAAAAATTTTTTAAAAACCCCAACTTTAAAAAAGCACTCTCCCTTCTGTAAAGGTCTTTCTGATTCTGATGAGAATTGCAAGAGATTTATGGACCGATGCATGCCTGAAGCATTTAAAAAGGTAAGCAGATACAGTAGATAATTCAGTGTTTCTTTATGACGTTTGTGGTGGAAACAGTGCCTTGTAATCTAGACTTCAGAAACTATGGTAACTAGTGAGTATGTTCTTAGATTAAAATCACAGTCAGACTGTTTTCCTAGATGTAAATCATACATAGACTTAGATTAAAATCATACTAGGTCTCAGTTCTGCATCTCTGGCCAATTCTGGCATGTAAGTGGTGGGTTTTTTCCTTTTTTGTTTCCTTTCTTAAATGAAGAACTCTATGGTAATTAGTGGAGTTTACAGCCATTAGTGACAAGTTCAAAATCAGATTTCCTTTAACTCTATTCTTTCTGCTCCTTCTTCGAGGGGCTGCTAAATTATTTCTTGCCTCTTTTCACAGTCTGTTTAGAATTTGTCTTTCCCCTCGGTGCTTAATGCCTAATGTGCCTCTCTGACTGTTCTCTGAATCATTTTGAATTTTCTCTACAGAGACTCCAAACCAATTCACTTTGCACTATTCCATCCATTTCATATACTGCCTAAGTTTCTTGCCCAGTTTTTAGACCATATGTACAAAAACATATATACATCTTTTAAAATGTTACTCAATCCTAATCTTAAAATACTGAGAATATAAGTATATTTAAGGCAGATAGAAATTTAAGGGGAAAATTATTTTCCCATTTGGCTATTAGAGTAATAACCTTACATATAATGCTTTTAAATAACTTGGTATTTTTTGCGTAGTAACTAAACAGTGTAGATTGCCCTTCCAGAAGGATAATCTGTGGAAATCTAAATTGAGAATGTGCTGAATTACAATTTGCTGAAATAATTGCAAGAAACTCTATTAATGGTACAAAAAGTAATTGTATTTGAAGTATTAAGCTTTTTAACTGCTTAGATTCAGACACAGCTAGCAAAAATTAAATGAAGTTTGCAGATGGAACCTTAATGTCTTTTATAAACAACCACATTAAACCAGATTTAATGAACATGTTTCAGTAGGTGGGAAATCAGCATTAAATATGTCTCTCTTCATGGTACATGTTCTTTGTTTTTCAATAGAAGAAACTGCTCAAAAAATGTGAATTGGTAAATGGTTATTATAGCTGAATCAGTGCAGCTTTGTGGCACGCCTACTTGAGGATTTAATAGTTGTGTGTTCAATCTGCAAACAAATTACTTTTGTATTAGTTGTTCTTTGCAAAGGTTACAGTCTTTACTAGCGTGTGGAAATGGAAAACAGTTTGCTTTAATACATTTTATTTTCTGTCATAAACTGATTTAAGGTGCTCTTCAATGAAATTACAAATTTAATTAACTCTTAAGCCATTAGTGCAGGAAGAGCATCTGAAAAACTCACTAGACAGTGATTAGTACACTCTAAGGAAACATTTGCTCTGAAAAGAGTCTCGGGAGTTGATAAATTTCTCCTGTTTTGTGATTGTGCTCAAACTTTTATAAATACCTTTTTTTCTTCAGTTGTTGACATCCAGTGCTGTTCATAAATGGGGGACTGAAATCCATGAAGGAATATACAACATGCTTATGCTGCTAGTGGACCTGGTTGCAGAAAGAGTAAAACAAGATCCTATTCCTGTGGGCCTGCTTGGTGTACTGACAATGGTATTTGACTCTCTGTTGCAGTTTCTGGTATCTGGATATATGGCATTTCATATTTACGCTGCTGATGCTTTTTCTATTTAAGTTGTAGCGTATTGTCTTACAATCTGTAGCCATTGCTTGCTGCAGATTTCTAACATCCACTATGAAATTCATAAAAGGGTGAGTGCTGTTCAAAACCTCTGAAAACTAGTGCTATCAAAAAAAAAATCATATATGCTGTCACTTCACTGTTTATGAGTGGTACTGAGTTTTATCTCCCCTTTTTACAGATATCTGGCTTGCATGGGTATTGGATATTGTCTCTGCAGAATAGGAGCTCTAGAATGCTTTGTACAGTGGGAGCTGAGAGGCAGGAGCAGGGGTCTTCTGTTAAACTTTAGTTTCCGCTAGATTTAGAACTGTCAACAAGGAGAATATTGAACTGAAAAAGTGAAATATTATCAAGATAAATTTTGAGACTAGCATAAGAGGCATGCTGTTCATTGCCATGGGCTTTTCTTTCAAGGCATTTAACCCCGACAATGAATATCATTTCAAGAACCGAATGAAGGTATGCCAGAGAAACTGGGCAGAAGTCTTCGGGGAGGGGAACATGCATGCTGTCTCGCCCATATCCACTTTTCAGAAGGTGAGCGTGGCCATGCCCTGAAACCTGTTTTTAGAGTAGACGTGTTTGTTTCAGAAAAGATTGTTTGATTAGTGGGCATTTGTAACACAAAAAAGCTTAAATGTGTCACCAAGAATTACAGCAAATAGATCTTTAGTATATGTTGGTCTGTAGAAATGAATTTGTCCTCTCAAATTGTCCCAATTCCCTATTAGAGGTTGGATTCAGAAATTGTGTACTTTCGTGTCTGAAGTAGCACGCAGTCAGAAGGGTAGATCTGTTGTATCTAAGGACTGACATCTGTTTGGCTGTTGAGTGTGAAATGACCAGAATAACTCAAAGCATACAGTTCTACCAGAGAATTAATGCTTTTCTGACAGCCAAGGATAGGATATCTTCAAGTCAGACCCACTGGCAAGGAGGCAATTTGAGGTTTGCATTGTCTTATTGTGGTTGTTCCAAAGGGATGAGTCAAAAAAGCATCAGTAGAGTTGATATCTCCTTCAGGAAACAAGTTTTGTGGCCGTAGAAAGAAAATTCTACATCTGCTGCTTTGGAAAAGGTTCTTTAGTTGCGTTCCACACTGCTAATGTGCTATAAATATAGTTGCTTGTGAGTCAGCAGCAGCCCCAGTGCGTACTGTTGCCACAGCACATGGTCAGTGATGTCAAGCACAGTCCAAACAAGGATGATGCTAATGAGAACCAACCAGAGCTCCAGCTACACCCTTAGTACGGGAGCTGCTACAAACACATTGCTGTTTTCTTTGAAATAACAGAGCATGCATTTGAGGTGTGGGTTAACGGGCTGAATGTGTCTGTCCAAATCTCGTTTGGAAGAATAATTCTGAACATTAATGTTGCAGCTACTAATTTGTTAATGTTTTAATTGTTCAAGGAACCTCATGGGTGGCTGGTGGACCTGGTAAACAGGGTAGGTAAATGTAATTCAAGCAGAATTGTTATTTGTCAGCTGAATTAATTGGTCTTCAGAGATAATTTATTCTCCTCTCCTCCGTCTCCCAACTTGTTTTTCCACTCTTCACTTTTTTGACAACCACAAAAAAATACTTTTAAGATTTTAATCCTGCCTACATATAGGGAAGAGGCCTTGCTAAATATATCTTGTTGGGTTGCTGCCTGCTCCCTTGAGCACCTTTACCCTAACATGGTGGCTATGATTAGAGGAAGTCGAGAGCTCGGCTTAAGCTGCAGTGCTGTTTTCCAGTCAGACGTGACAGGCCAGTCAGCTGTCACAATATGTGGTCTAGCTTTCTTCCCTATATCCATTTTTACCCAGGATGGAGTTTCTAGCTTGATGTTTAAACTGGTACCAGATATAATTGCATCACATACCCCAATATGCCCCTGAATTCCCATGAAAACTTAAAGCTGATGCAGAATGTAATGTTCCGTGCTAAAGGGTACTTGTTGTCACCCCAGAAATTGTTAGTAGAGTATTTTTTATAGCACTAACATATAGTTCACTAACATAATACTGATTATTTTGTTTCAGTTTGCAGAGTTGGGTGGATTTTCAGCAATTCAGTCCAAACTCAATTCAGAAGATATTGAACTTGGGGTAAGTTCATCTTCTGTCATGAGACTTCTCCCTTTCCATTACACACTTTGTGTAGAACCAGTAGCGTCCCTTTTAGTGGTGCTCTTACCTTTGCTTTGGTATCAGCACAACACTCGCACAGAGCCCTGGAGAAGAGCTGTCAGGTAGGAGGTCAAATGAGGTTGTGCATAAGAATCCTAACTCAGGAGCTTCTGAGACATCACAGAAAAGAGGATGAGTTAGTTTACCTTTCTGGTTAACATTCAGCCTTCTAATTAGACATCAGTCAATCTAGTGTCTCAGCATATTCACCAGCATGTCCTTGGTTTTCTGTTCGCTTCAACTGTAGGTGCATTTAGCTACAAGTGAATTGACTTCTGTTGTTTATTATAGAAATCATTGTTTAAGAAAAAAAAATCCTTAGGAAGACAGACGCTGTCTAATCCTAGGCAACTTTTTAAGAGCTGTGTCTAAAAACTGCCTGGTTCAACAGTGCTAAACTATATTCGGTAACAAAGCCTGACTTGTTTAGTTTTAGATTCCTAACCTATATGCAGGAAACTTTAGAATCAGTCCAGCTTTGAAGAACAAGGAGGCTAAGGGAAAATGATGCCATTTAGAATTCTGTCCCCTAGTATAAAATCAGCCTGCTTTCAGTGAAATGCCATTTGGAGAGAATTCAACTTCTTTTCTTTGGGTATTGGTATTTGATGCTTTATAAAGAGATAGATAGGCTCGTATGTGAGCATGACAGAAGAATAAGGAAACCTGATTTAAGTCCTGATGCTGTAAAAGAAACTTTGACTTTCATTTAATGATCAGTAACTGCTTGCTTAGGAAGGGTCAGCATCGCTTAATTTAGCCCTTTGGTTGTAGAGGAGCACCCTCAATTTCAGAATTCTTGATCTAATGTGAGAAGAAAACAATTTTGATGTTATTTATTGGCAAAAAATGCCTGTATGTGTTTAATTTCTTGATGATAGATATCACTTGAAAATCATCCACTGAAGACATCTTGATGTATATAGGATACATTTACAAAAGCTTTCTACCACTGAATACTTTGGGAAAGAAATTTGCCATATGGCTTTAACCTTAAGTCTTGTATTCACACTTCTTGTTGCTCTAGAGAGCAACCAAAATGTGGTGGGCCCTTTTTGTCTCTCTATTTCTGTGACTGAAACAGGTTCAGACAGAGAAGACTGAACAGATGAGAGAAGCAAAATGAAAACTGGGGAGACGTTTTTTATTTCGGGAAAAAATACTTAGCATATACTGTATGCCACAGAGTAAATCTTTTTCCTGAACTATGTGGTGTTGTAAAGGACTTGCACACCACAATCCATTTGTAGCAGATGACTGGAAATTATTGTATGAGATAATGCTTATTTATCTTCATTTGCCTTTTAAGATATAGATCACTGGCTCTGAAAAGATGTCTCATGTGTACCTAAATACTTGCTGTATTTCTTGCAGGCAATCTCTGCATTAGTTCAACCATTTGGAGTTTGTGCAGAGTATCTTAACTCTTCTGTAGTACAGGTAAGAAGCCTTTGTTATGAGTTATCTGAGAACTGAAAATTAGTTTACAACTGTGTTGGTGTGAAACTGGTGACTAATTAAAAAGCCTTCAAAACTCACATTACGTGAAGTATAAGAAACATTTTGAGCATTCTGAGGGTGATGGATGGAGGCTCAGTGAGAAGCTTTGTCGCTGTCAGTAGTAAGCTTCATCAGTGTAAAGCATGTGGGAAAAGAATTGAGCCTGATGGATGGATTTTGGTTTTAGTTTAACTTTCTGGCCAAGATCAAGCACATGGATATGAGCCTTTACACTGGAAAAATTGTGGTACAGGAAGAAAAATTCGCCATATTTATACATGGAAATGTACTTCAGGCTTCGCAACTGCAGTCACTTACAAAAACTCTTGATTTAGTAAGTGACAAAGTATTTGAAGAGGAGGTAGTTTAGAAGCCACTGGGAGTCAGGTGGGCACATGTATCTACTAACTGATGCATTTTGAAAGGTTGGTCTGTCTGCCTTTTTCACAAACATGTATTACGGTGGTCTGAAATGGCTTCTTACTCTAATTGCTTCTTTTTCTGGGTGTATCTAGCAGGATAGTTTTATGTATGTTGTAGGGATTGCTTAACGTCTAAAATAATTGTGAGCTTTCAACTAAATGTTTAATTTTGCTGCAGCCAGATCTTCTGAGTAATGTAATTGATTTCAGGAAACATAAAATGATTGTCATGTGTTTTCTCACATTCTTTAGCCCATGCTGGATCCAGTCATTCATAAAATGATTAAATATGTACAGAACGTAGAAGAGAAGGACTTGAAAGACAAGGTAATGTTTTATGTATTAGATGTTTAGGAAGAACTTAGTGTGTCGTGGAAATGCTGGCAATGTAGATGAGAAAAATAGCTGTATTTTCACTGGCAAAAATACAGCCTGTTCTGAATTCTGACTGAATGACATAAAAGAAATTCAGATCCCAAATTTTGTTCAATACCCTTTTCAGTAGGCATCTGATGTTATGACCCTTTTAAAAATATTTTTCTACTGTTGCTATCAAATTTGGTTTTGTTGGTCCCCTTCTGCAGTGTGCTGAATACTCGCTTCTCTAACTTGAAGATGCTTACTATCTTGCAGTCTGTTGTATGCACACAAGTTAAAAGAATTTGACTGTTGCATTAGCTGTTTGCTTCTGAGAATTTGGTATTTATTGGTAAAATGTCTGTGTAACTGGTGACTGCTTCCTGTATTACCCTGAATTTGGCATTCGGCTCTATTAAATTTTTCAGTGTTGACTTTTTACTTAGACTTAAATTGTTAATTGTAAACTGTAAAGTATGCATAGGCTGTGTGACTCCAGAGAGCAGTTTAATGTACCAAACCTGTGCCAAGAGAGTCCACTTTAACCAAAGGTTTTGTTGTCTTAAAATTTATAGTGTACAAGTAATACTTTCAGATGTACATAGTACTGCATTTCATAGGTTAAACGGTCTGTATTGGGTCACTAAACCTCTGCTTTGTGAATCATTGAAGTCTGAAACAGAATAGCAAAAATAGCAATGCCTCTATTTGTCCTTTTCTGTTTTGTTTTAAACAGAGACTAGTCAGTATCCCTGAGCTCTTGTCTGGTATCAAACTGCTGTGTATGCGCTTCCAACCTGATTTGGTAACTGCGGTAGATGACTTACGGCTGGACATTCTGTTGCGCATGTTAAAATCTCCTCACTTCAGTGCAAAAATGAATTCCCTCAAAGAAGTAGGTTTGCTTCGTGTGTGTGTGTGTGTGCACGCGCGTGTGTGTAGGTGGGATGGGTTGTTCATGAGCGATTGAAACCACAACCTTAAAAATAGAGATGGCGCGATATTTACTGACAAATTATGTTGCCTTAGCAAAAGCTCAGTTCATAATAAATACCAAAACAAGTTAATATGACAAGAGGGGTTTGTAATATTAGTAGCCACTGCAAAGACTGTCACCTCTGAATTAGAAAACATCTAGACATAGTTTGAACCTTTTCCAGGAACTACAATTCTAGATTGATTTATAAGCCATGGTCTGTGCTGTTCATTGAATAACTCTGAGATAAGCCTGATAATTTGGAGCATCCTATGGGATATCCCTCTTCTCTCCTCTCCTCATTGGGAGGAGACGGGTGGGGGAGGGACACAGGACAGGACACGACACCCAAATGGGACTTAATCCTAGATTGGGGTATCCAGCCAGTTATATCAGGTCATTACACTATGTAATTGTATTTTTTTATTATGGTTGTACATAGACTCTGCAGTAGCACCTAGGAGCTGGAGTATGGACCAAGGCTCTTTGTGCTAGAATCTTATACCGAAGTAAAAGAAGAAAACAGTTATTTTTGGTGGGAGTTGTGACTTAACTATAGAGTTGTTTATTCATCTCTTCCTAAAAAAAAAAAAAAAAAAGACATTTTTGTAGTATGAAGACATTGTAAGGTGTTTTAGAGTCTGTCTTTTATGCTTTTTGCTTCTTTGTTTATGGGAAAATTGAGATGTTAAACCCTGTTGCTGTTTGGTTCTTAATTGTAAATACTGTGTATTCTTGGTGAAGGTATAAAAGTGCAGGTTTTGAAGATTTTAGCGGAAATGTACTCTTTCTCCCTTGAGTGAGGAGCCTGTACTGGTTCTGTATTGGATAAGAAATAGGACACTGAGTTTAACAAGCAGAAGCCTGAGCTAACCTATTTCTTGTGTATCTGTAGAAATAATACCTGGCAGCACAGGCCAACTTTTCTGTGTCAGACCGAGAATAAGAATCTACTGCATCAGAGACTGATGACAAGGAGGTGTTTCTGGTTAGGAATTTGCCTTTTAAGAGCTTATTAAAACACAAACAAGAACAAAAAGCACAAAACAAAAACTGCAAACAAAAACCAAAACCACCCCAACAAAACCAAAACCCAGACCAACTAAAAAATCCCCCCAAACCCAAACCAACCAAAAAATACCCGAACACCTCCTATGCTCAGTCTTCAAGATGCACCCTCGAGCTTCATAGTAAACCTTTTGAATAGAATTGTGTGCATATATAGTGCATGTGGGAACCATTGTCAGAATCTCACATTTTGCAATTTCTAGGTAACAAAATTAATAGAAGACAGCACTGTATCCAAGTCGGTGAAGAATGCCATAGATACAGACCGATTACTAAATTGGCTAGTAGAAAATTCTGTCCTGTCGATTGCTCTAGAAGGTAAGCACTTTCACAAAGACTTTTGGCATGTGGTTTCAATGTTTTAAATTTAAAAATTATGTCTGTCCCTTTCAATACGTTTTAACGGAATACTATTAACAAAGGAGTTCAAGGTTTTCGTCATCTACAAAATAGAGTAAGGAAAACCCTACAGATTCTGATACTGTTATCTAGTCCTCTGATATCTGTGCAGATATCTGCTGGACCTGAGGTTTTTACTCTCAGTTTATCCTTGTATATTGTTAGACCGTAGAAAAGAGAGAAAAAATGGTTTTTTTCCATGTAGTAACATCCTGTAGGCGTGAAGTACTAGCAGATACATGAAGTAAAACAACATAAAAATGGGAAGAGCCTTGTTCTGATTCTTTGGACTGGTAGATTTGTGACAGTAGAGAGAGAATTTTTAAATGAAGATAGCTTTGTTCTTCTCCCTTTTAAAAGAACTTACGTATTCTTACAAATTTAATCTATCTAATACTGTTTTAATACATTAACTTAGTTGCCTTTCTTTGTTTCATAGGTAATATAGACCAAGCACAATATTGTGATCGTATAAAGGGAATTATTGAACTGCTGGGCAGTAAATTATCTTTAGATGAGCTCACTAAAATTTGGAGAATTCAGGTAAGTAACCAAGACTAGGTAGGTGCTTTTAGACTGTTTACAAAAGCAAACATTTTAATGGTGGGATATTTTTTTTTTGTTCATAATATATGAATCTCTTCATTGCAGGGTGGAGGTGTTGAGATTTTTAACAGTAAAAGAGGTTGTCAGCCTGAAGTAGGTGATAGAGTGTTTGTCTAGACTAAAGACCATGACTAAGGATAATAATTTTGGGGGCTGGAGGTATAAATTTGAAGGCAGCTCACAGTGTGATTTAAAGAGAGTGGGCTTAAACTGTATGAATTCATTTTAACCTCCTATACATACATATAATTGACTGACAAATCACCTTTTCACATTCACTTTATACATGTTCAACTTATCACTGTGTGGGAAAGGTGGTTTGACTGTTCAAATACAGATAACACACGGAAATTTCAACCAGAAATGTAATCTATTGCTGCAGGAAATGGGTTTTTTCTGTGTTCAAAAGTTGAAGTTTTAGTCTAAACTCACTGATGCTGTCAGATCTGCAGTATGTGCAGGCAGTGTAGCAAGTCTTCCATGCTTAGCAGAGCTGAAGTATGACTCTAGCTTGCTCACTTTTATTCTTTAATATAATGCAATACTTCCTCCCCTTCCCTTCTGGCTGTTGTTACCATGGTGTTCCCATCAGTGTGGGAGGAGGAGATTTTGTATTTCTCACTCTCTAGTAAAGCCTTGAAGGGTGTCAGGGGTGGAGAACCCCCCACATGAATTTAACCAAGCCGTAAAAATGGCGATTGCTGGCACCACACCTTACACAGCCGTATGTGTCACTGCAGCATCTTGAAGCTCCTGTAATAATGGCAGACTAACTTCTTTCCTGCTTTAGAATTACTTCCAAAGACCTCTCTGCCAGTGAAATGAGGAGCAGAGACAGTTATTCTTACCTTGTATTTCTAACATGCCATAAGTTGTTATTCTTTCTCAGTAGTATGAATAATAGGATAATGCTTACACGAAGATTTTTCTCTGTCTCATTTGGGATAAAGACATACCTTCATGTGTTTTCCTTCCTCTTTTCAGTCAGGACAATCCTCCACTGTGATTGAAAACATACATACCATTATTGCTGCAGCTGCTGTCAAGTTTAGCTCTGATCAGCTCAATCATTTATTTGTTTTAATCCAAAAGGTAAGTTTTCACATGAATTTACATTCCTTAAGAGGAGAATTGGTGAGACGTACTTGTGCATCCAGCCTACCAGAAGGCAAATGCCTTGAATACACTTACATTTTCTATATAAATATAAAATTAGGTATAAAAAGAAGTTTTAGTATCGATTTTTTTGTTAACTCAAAAGCCTGATCTGCTACTGTGTTGCTAATTGACTTAGATTTTAAGTATGTTATATAGATAGTGCTAAGGTACTTAAAAAATGAGATTTTATTATATTATCTCTTCTAGTTTATATTTGAAAAAGAATTAGGCAAATTAGTACTTTAATTCCCAGTAACAAAAATACAGAAATATACATGGTGGGCATACTTGTTTGTATTTTGATTTTTCCAGCAGTAAAACAATTGTAAGTTACGTGTTTATGAACCCTTGACTTAACAGACTTAACAGTGCTTGCTGCTTTAATAGTGACATTTCTTTGCCACACAGAGCTGGGAGACAGAGAGTGATAGAGTGCGACAGAAGCTGTTGAGCCTGATAGGGCGCATTGGTCGAGAAGCACGGGTGGAGACAACCACTGGAAAGGCACGTCAATTTTTGGGTTGTTTTTTTTTTTCTTTATTAAACGTAGGGTTGCTAGTCTCTGTACTTCCTTAGGTCCTGACTAACCTTGCACTTCTCCTAGGTTCTGGAGGTACTCTGGGAGCTGGCTCATCTTCCAACGTTACCATGTAGTCTTATTCAGCAGGCCTTGGAGGAACATCTGACAATCCTCAGTGATGCCTATGCAGTGAAAGAGGCAATCAAAAGAAGCTACATCATCAAATGCATAGAGGATATCAAGAGGGTTGGTTTATTATTTTATCTTTTCTGAAATGAAATAAATGTAGCCTTGATGCTGCCCTTTCTTTCAAGATGCACAAATTGTGTGTCCCATCTGTAAGTTCTTACCTTGGGGAGTCCTCGAGAGGGGTAGGCTTTGTGTGAGCCAGTTTGTTGACCATGAGACTCATAGTAAGTCTCTTGCCTTTGTTTTAAGCAAATTTTCAGCACAAGGAGTGATCATTTTATGGGAAACTACCAGGATGGGCCCAAGGTTAGAATTTGCAAATGGAACCACTATAAAGGTATGTCAGTATTTTAACTGTCCCTTTCATGTGAAAGCCTAGATTAGTTTTCTTTGACTTAAGCATGTGTTCTGGCATGGCCGTTAAGTCTCAAAATGCAAATCAATATTTAAATCATAGTAGTTTTGTATTTTAATAAAATACTTAAACTCTTTTAATCTAACATAAAGAAGCTGTCCTCAGAGCTGCCTGTACTAAGATGTTTCCTGGCAGCAGCAGAGATGTGCATGGCTTAAAGGACTGCATAAAATCTATCCTGCACTGTTCACATTGCAAGCAGTTTTTCTTGAGGTCTGCAGGAATGCTCCTGTCTTTTTTTTTTTTTTTTTTGTCTGAAGTACACTATAAATAAAGAAAAAGGCTTGTACTTTTTTAAATTCATTTCTTTAATGATAAATTAGGCTTTGTCTGTGTTGCAGCAGCATCTGCAGAGGATTTTAGTTGCTTAGGAGACATAGTATGTTGCTTCTTGATATTGATCACACTTCAAAGTGTGTGCGTGTGTTTATGAATATGGATTTCAAATTTTGGGTTTGCAATGTCTGTACAACTTGTAGGTTTTTTTCTTTTGGATCTTCTCTTGTGCTTTCCTATTCTTGCATTCTTTTTAATTACATTTCTGTAAGGGCCTTTACAGAGGTGCTGCAGTGAGGAGCACTAATGGATAGCTGTAATTGCAGGCTAGAAGGGATTGGGGTAACCATACAGCAGACTTCTAAAAACACATCATTTGCTTATTTCCCTTCATTAGGGGAAATAAAGACATAAACTGGGAGGGAATGTAGTGTTAAGGCAGCATTCTCAAGTACATGAGGGCATCTTCAGTAGAGAGCTCTCCGTCATGGGCAGGTTACTTTAATCTGTCTAAGTGTGTAGGTGGTATTGGTTGTTGTCAGTATTTAAACCAGACATCACTTCTCTGAACAAGCAACCTCAGTACTGGTTTGTGTGGTCAAACTTTACAGAAAATGAAGCCTCCCAGAAAAGTGATGAGCAGTTCTAACAATGAGGTAGGAGGGTTATTCTTTGCAGGATCTCTTTCAAAATGCAGCTTAAGTATCCTTTGCTTCCTATCAGAGGGCTCCTTGCAGCACCAATCAGAAATTTCTTCTTGTCCCTTAACCCTCAGTATTATTTCAGATTTTGTTCTATTATTCTTGCTTTAGCAATAAATAACATCATTTGACTGGATTTGCCCTTTTATGCCCTAACAGGCCTGCTTCATCTCCCGTAATTGAGAAAGGTGGTGGTTATCATCTCTCCCTGGTGCAACTGAGTGCTTTTTGTCTATTTGATTTGCATGTTCTCTAGCAAGGAGGTGGTACTTTGGGCTTAATAATAAGAATAGCGAAATAGCATATGTATGTGTCAAAGGACTTCTCGAAGAAAGTGAAGAAGGGCACCTTGAGTGTGTTTGGAAAGGGACCAGGAACAAGTAACTGAAGCCTTCAGAGCTAATAGCTGTTGTTTTGAAACAGCAACATTGTTAGGCTTCTAGGAATCTAAGAGGAAAGTTAATCTGTTGTTGAACATGTATACATGTGTAATTGTTTTTACCTTTCCTACTACTAGTCGTCCCAGCACAATAATCCTCAGTTTGTGTGGGTGGTGCCAGCACTGCGTCAGCTCCATGAAATCACCCGTTCATTTATTAAGCAAACTTACCAAAAACAAGACAAGGTAAGAATATATGCTGAGGTGATTTTTTGAAGCTATTGTAATGTCTGTGTGGCTCTGCTTCTGTAGATCGTGGAAGTTTGAATTTAGAAGTGAGGGGGGGAAAAGAAGCCCCCACAAAAATCTTTGACAAGTAGTTTAGTGGTGTAGCATAAACTGTTCAAGTACAGATGCTGCGTTATGTGCTGTCCACTTGTGTGTGCATGTGTATATATGTATAAATCTGTTTGCTGTGTCAGGACTAATTTATTTTATTCTCAGCTTTTTGTGGGATAATTAACAGGCATGTCTCTTAAGAAATGAACAATGGCTAATGTTTAGACCAGCTGCTTTGTGATTGGATCGACATTAACTTTTGGAAAATGGACTGAAACACCAGCAAATCACATGTGTTATACAGTGGCTGAGGGGAGGTGTGGGACTTTGTTTGCAATCTGCAGCGCGTGTATTTCAGCACATGCTGAAAACACTAATGTCAGGGGCTTTGGATGCTTGGAAGGGATATAGCTGACTCTGAGGGGTGCATTACTCCTGATGAGATACATGTGTCTGTAGAAGAGCAGACTGATGTGTGTATGTGCCTTTTGGTTTATTTTCTTAAAAACCTATTTTCTCAATTTTTTTTTTTTTTTTTTTGCCAAGAGCATTATTCAAGATTTAAAGAAAAACTTTGAAATAGTGAAGTTGGTGACAGGAAGCTTAATATCATGCCACCGTTTGGCTGCATCTGTGGCAGGTCCAGGAGGGCTTGTTGGAGCAACATTAGTGGATGGCCGATACACTTACCGGGAGGTAACGAACCCTAAACTTATTACCTTAGGTTTTTGAAAACATAATGCAGTGTATCATTGACAGAGTTGCGTAAGATTAGGTGATGTTTCATTTTTGGAATTCACTGGTATATATGCTCTTGTTGGTGAATAATTACACTGATTTGGTTTTTTTATAGTTCTGACATCTATTAAGGCTTGTTGTAGCCTTGTTGTTATAGAGCAAAGCGTGGACAAACATTACAATCTGCAAGTTCCTTAGCAAAGCCTTTAACTGGTTGAGAGATAGGGGGTCCTGGAGTAGGGAAATCTGTCTCTGAGCTGGTACGGCTTCCAGTTTCTCCACCAGCTTCAGTTTAACTACCCTTGTAGTACTCTGTCTTTGAACTTTGTATGAAGCTCTTGAAACCTGAAACAGATTTGCTAGTTAGGACATGAAAGTCACACTTGTAACAGTATCAAAGCTTTAGCAACAAAATTATTTTTTCCACACTAGTTGTGACTTAGTAACTAGTATCCACTAATATCAGTATCAGGAACTAATAGCATATTCAAGGAGACTTCAGTGTTCCTTTCTAGAAAGGTAATCAAAAAGAGGTAATGTTAAAAATTGTCTAAAATAGAAATCTCACTACAGCAACAATTTCTATTTTACAGGCTTTGCAATACTGTTACATTTGACAACCTAAGTTTGCAAAAAATAAAGCTCAGAGTTCTTGTTTCAGAAAGAAAAGTCTTAAGCTTGAGTTTTTGTTTCCTTTTTCTCAGTATTTGGAGGCACATCTAAAATTTTTGGCATTTTTTCTGCAAGAAGCCACGCTTTACTTGGGCTGGAATCGTGCCAGGGAGATCTGGGAATGTCTTGTAACTGGCCAGGATGTTTGTGAGTTAGATCGAGAGGTAAGAAAAACTTGAAAAGTTGGTGTCTGTGGTTGCAGAGTGAATCTTAATGAATCGTGACTAGCATGTGTATTTGTTGAGACACGTGAAAATTAGCAAACACAAACTTTTTATATGTATTTATATGCTTTGTGTAAGCTAATGGAGCTGCTGTTACATGTTCACTTATGATTAGGATGCTCTTTTAACATTAAATTTTACTGAAGGAGGAACGTTGGCCAGAGGTTAATTGAAGGTTTATGGATGCTAGTTTGAAAAGAGGTGCATGCAAGTTTGCGGAGTCATAAATGAGATGTTCAGCATTATTTGGGTGAAAGATGACTATAAAGATGAAGTACCCTAATGATGCAATACAGCCAATATAATATATGAGGTTACTAGGAGATTAGATAAGACTTCTGTAAGATGAGTTACTGTAGTATCTGACATAGTTTGCCAATGCTGTGTAAAACCAAAATATTTTCCATGACAGTGGGATGAAAATACATCTGCCTTTCATTCACAGATGTGCTTCGAGTGGTTTACAAAAGGACAGCATGATCTAGAGAGTGATGTACAGCAACAGCTCTTCAAAGAGAAAATTCTTAAGCTGGAGTCATATGAAATTACCATGAATGGTAAGAAAATGGTCAACAGATTTCTTTTTGAAATATATACCAGAAATTTGCTTCCTAAGCCTTCAAATCAAATATCCAAGCAGTTCTGTAAATCAAGATAGTAAAGGGGTCTTTTCCTGTCATTTTGAGTTTTAATAGTTATAGAGGGAAAAGGTCATCTCCTGTATTTGTTTTCTCAGAAAAGCATAGAAACAGCCTGACCTGAATAAAAAAGCTTTTTTTCACTTTCAGGTTTTAGTTTATTCAAGACTTTCTTTGAAAATGTGAACCTGTGTGACCATCGACTGAAGAGGCAAGGAACTCAACTGGTAAGTGTTCTGGCGAGTTCATTCTTGTATGCTGCCTGTGGCATCCCGGGGATGGGAGGAGGGGAGACACGGGTTCTTTAGCAGCTGTTTGACCTGGTCATGTTCATATTAATATGCCGATCGTCCTTCTAGCATTAACATTGTTAAATTCTGAAGGTAAAACTCCAGAATTACAACAGTTAAAATTAAGCAAATTAAGTTGGAAGGTGGTATGTAACTTCTAAAACTTTGCAAAGGAATGAGTGGGCTGCTTTTTTAGCAGTCATGAATATTGATGTGCATTTTTTGCTTCTCCCTAGCAGGGAAATACTCCCTTTTTTTTTTTATTATTATTATTATTATTATTATTATTATTATTATTATTATTATTATTGTTATTATTATTTATTATTATTTATTATTATTTATTATTTATTTTTCTTCTTGATGAGATATTATATTCAAACTCTAACCTACAATAATTTTTAACTCTGTGATCCTTCAGGGGTTTTGTTAAATTAATGGTTACATGTCAAGTAGTTTTCCATAGGCATTTTAGATCTTTATCACAGAGAGCTAACTTCAAATGCTTTTTTTTTTTTTTTTCCAAGTATCATAGGTTTTCTGATAGTTTATTATGTGGTTAGTTACCATGTTGACCTTTGTGAAACATATTCCATACCCAATTAAATTTCTCTGCGGTTTTGAAGTTTTTAATTTTTCAGTTGACTTGATGGAGAGTGTTCTTTGGAACTTGTTTATCCACTTGTAAACAAATTATTTTGTTCTAGTATAAATATGCAAATCCGCAGCTATTGATTTCACTTTGCACTATGCCAAAGCTTAGCAGCGTCTTGGAAAAGAAAATTTTTAAGATTCAGTCAAAAGAGTCTTTTCCAGCAGATGGAAAACTGTTTTGTGCCTGTGGTTCAACTTACTATCATGTAAAAAATCCAGTCTTCTTTTACTGTTGTTCTTTCTTGAGCAGAGTGTAGAAAAACTGGAATTAATAGGAATGGATTTCATTTGGAAGATTGCAATGGAGTCACCTGATGAAGAAATTGCTAATGAAGCTATTCAATTGATAATAAATTACAGCTATATTAATTTAACTCCTAGATTGAAAAAGGTAAGCATATATTTGTAGATGAAAGGGCTTTGACACTCAGTCGTGATACTGCATGTTGAAATGTGTCATTTGTTGGGTTCTTTCAGTTTATGAGCAATTCCCGTGATTTTGGTTTAAGTTCTAACTCATTGTACATTTTACCTTTAGGATTCAGTGTCACTGCATAAGAAGTTCATTGCTGATTGCTACACACGGTTAGAGGTAACGGACAAATCTCAGTTGTTCTTGTACCTACATCCCTTTTCAGTTTCTTTCAGTATCTTAGAATTAGAATAATTGACTACAGTAATTCTATTTAAAGAAAAAGATTTCTTTCCACAAGTATTTCTTGTCCTCTTAGCTCTCCAGGACATACTAATTGTCCATGTAAACCAGCACTTAACACCCTGCTTTGTATTGTAGGCAGCCAGCTCTGCACTAGGTGGTCCAACGTTAACACATGCTGTTACAAGAGCCACAAAAATGCTTACAGCAACTGCTATGCCTACGGTAGCAACATCAGTTCAGTCTCCTTACAGGTAGGTCTGCCTTGAAAAATATGACTGTAGACATTTGCTCCCAGCTGCTTCCTACATGATTTTGAGTGCTAATTAAAATTCTCAGTATTGGTAGTTACATATTCTGGTGGTTTCTCAATTGAATTTTCCAATTACAATGCAATTTGAGTTGCAAAGAGACTTTGAAAAACCTGTGGTTTTTTAAAAAAAAAAAAAACAACAAAAACCCAACCAGACAAAAAGTCCCAAAACTCTCCTCTCTAACCCCCCAAAAACCCCCCAACCAGGAAAACAAAAACAAAAGCAAAAACAACACAAAAAACCCCATAGGCTATTACCAGCCTATTAGTCATGTAATATTTCTGGGGCAACAGGGTTTGGGTTTGGTTTTTTTTTTTTTTAACTGGGAGAGAAAAGGATGTTTTTTCATTCTCTAGCTTAATTTACACATATCTAAATGTGTGTAGCTTAAACGTATGAGGACAGGGTGGGACCTTTAGCAATATGAAGCTTCTTCTGAAGCTGGCTACATCTCAAGCAGTATAACACGAGATTCTTGGCCTGTTTTCCTGGTTAATTTCAACTGAATTGACTCCAAGTTTAAGAAGTTATATTTCAAAACAGCTAATTCCTGGTAGTTACCCATGGGCATTGAAAATTAATCTCTGAGACAAGTTACTCTTGTTTTCAATGTTTAGGTCAACTAAACTTGTAATAATCGAGAGACTGCTGCTGTTGGCAGAGCGTTATGTGATAACAATAGAGGTAAGATATGTAATTTCTTACTAAGCAAGGCTAAGAACACAACTTCCAATCTTACTAAAAATAGTATAAGTTATTGAAATCTATGCAACTCTAGTAACTTTGTTACATACCATTATAGAAATGTCTTTGTTTTCAAGGGTGGTATTTACTCATCCTTTTCCTCCTATAGGACCTTTACTCTGTTCCTCGAACTATTCTACCTCATGGTGCCTCTTTCCATGGACATCTTTTAACACTTAATGTTACGTATGAGTCTACCAAAGATACCTTCACCATAGAGGTATGTGTGCACAGGTTGTGTGTGTCATGTGGTGTTGATCACGTGACGACTCGTGGGTTTGTTAATGCCTGGACTGAACAGAGTAAGCTGGTTTTAAGGACACCAGTCAACTTGAAAACTCTATTTGAAAATGTTGCAAGTGTCTATAAGACTACTGTAATGGAATTGTTTGTAGAATAAATGTATTTTGATGATCATTCTGGAGTAGGAAAAAGCTGTTTGCTTACTGTCAGTGATGGAGCATTTCTACTGCTGTCCTACTCTGTCCACCTTTTGTGGACAATACCTTTACCATCCTATGCAGAGGAGACTCTAATGGAAGATTTTTCTTTTTTTCTCCTGGAATTTGCTGCTTGAGCAGATTTACTGAACCAGTGTCATTTAATTTTACAGGCTCATAGCAATGAAACTGTAGGGAGTGTCAGGTGGAAGATAGCAAAGATGTTGAATTCACCTGTGGATAATATACAGATATTTGCCAATGACAGCCTGGTATGTTAACTACAAAGAATTCTCATTCTTTATGAAAGAGTCTCTTTTCCAGAACTAAATGATAAATATTTTCTTGCAGCTAACTGTAAACAAAGATCAGAAGCTACTCCACCAGCTGGGCTTCTCTGATGAACAAGTCCTTACAGTAAAAACATCAGGAAGTGGGACTCCATCAGGGAGCTCTGCAGATTCCTCAACCAGTTCCAGCAACAGCAGCAGTGTATTTAGTTCATCCTATGCAATGGAACAGGTACAGTGTAATAGCCTGAAACCATCCCTCAGACTTTTCCTGGAGGAGGGGTAGTTGGGGGAGACACAGCTGGGTTAGAAGAGGTGCAGTAAGATGAGACAAACTGTTCATATCAGCTTAAGTATTCAGTCTTTAGTAGTCTGGGTTTGCTTTTGAACTGCAACTGAAACAAAGCATTTAAATGCACAGTTCCCTTTTGCATGCAGATTTGTCTTTATAATCTGTATTCTGTCACCTAGTGTAGTCTGCTTGGTGTTTATTAATCTCTGCAGGGTCTTTTAAAGAAACAAGACCCATATGATTTAATTTTGAGGTTGTATATTTGTCAGGGAGAGGGATTTCCAGTTTTCCACTATTAATAAAGCTGTGGTATGAAAATAAACTAAGAAGCATCCCAACTGGTGTGTTCAGACCACTCCTGTTCTGCTTTGTGTGTCCACTCTAACAATTGACTTCAAAACATTGCTTGTTAAAAGGAAAATGCGTAATACAAAAATTGAAATGTTGTCTCAGTCTAGAAAGTAGCTGAGGTTTCAAGATGCCAGGTTGGCATCTGGGTCAGTTGCTTCAGTGAAGAGATCTCTTAAATCACTTGCAACAGAGAGCGGAGGAACCAACCTTTGTATTTCTGCTTAATTCTCAGGAGAAATCCCTCCCTGGAGTAGTCATGGCTCTCGTGTGTAATGTGTTTGATATGCTTTACCAGCTTGCCAATCTAGAGGAGCCAAGGTAAGCAAACTAAATGGTTATTAAGTATTGAGGAAATGCTCATGCTGTAAAGTTTGAATAGCTACTTATTTCACAGTATGTAGGCATCAACCAGGCCACAGTGTGGCTGAGCCCTATTTTGTGCAAGTAACTTTGATAACTTTCAGGATAACACTGCGAGTGAGGAAACTTCTGCTCTTGATTCCCACTGACCCAGCTATTCAGGACGCTCTCGATCAGCTTGATTCCCTGGGAAGGAAGGTATGGATTAAACAATGACTAATCTTGGTAAGCTTAACAAAAAGGATTTTACTATGAGGCTTCTTAAATTCTGTGTCAGGTTATAATCTGTGAAGGGTTTGAAACTCTACTGCAAAATAATGCTCATTTTCGATTTTGATTGGATTATTGACTTATTTCCAAGCAGCTGGAGGTGGGAGGCTTATTACAGGGATTATAGGGAATGTATTACCAATTACAACAAAATGGGGTAGTCTCAAAATATTTCTGTGGCTTTTTGCTCCTAGAAAACACTGCTATCAGAATCAACTTCTCAGTCTTCAAAATCACCATCCTTGTCTTCAAAACACCAACATCAGCCCAGCGCTAGTTCAATACTAGAAAGTCTTTTCAGATCTTTTGCTCCAGGCATGTCCACCTTCAGAGTGCTCTACAATTTAGAGGTAAGAAAACAAATGTACTTCTTTCTACTTGTGTTTCTGAGCACTGCTTAAGTAGTTCTCAGTTTCATGTGCAGGAGTCCACCATAACACAGTCATTATGCAGAATGCAAATGTCGTGTCATAGTCTGCTTTTATGTATGTGATAAATTCTACACAGAGCAAAAGACAAAAAGTTTCCTTTAGAGACTTTATTGAGAAGCCAGGCCCCTCTTTTTGTGATCTGTAAGGTGGGAGAAGTATTCTGAAGTAAGTGGAGACAAGCAAAGAAACATCAGGGTTCTTGCTGTTTAGGTAAAATTCCTGCTTGAATGTGGTTTTTAGTGTGTGTATATATATTAAAAGAAAAAGATGAGCTCTTCTAAAAACTAATGGGAGCTGTTGAGTTTGATTGGTTTTGCTTGATACAATTTGAAAGAAGAAGAACGCTAACTTCCCTTCTATAGAAGTCTACCGTAATCTATCTGTAGAGGCTAAGGAGGAGTATTTTTGAGAACCATTCAACTGTGAAGAGTTTTCACTACCTAAAGGTGCAGGGCTTTTACTCGAAAACTTCTGGCCTGTTTTAGCTGTGCATGTAAAGTGAAATTCTTACCCCTCAGTATTCTCCTATGTTCTTTAGCCAAAACACTGGATTGGACCCTGTAAAAAGGTTCTTTCCAAGTGTTCAGTGCATGGATTTTAAAGAATCTAAGAGAGTTCAGCTGGTGTCATTGTTAGGACACTAATCTGCATGCTCTGGGAAGCAGAACAGTCTCTACTCAGAGGTCCCGCTGTTTATAAGGACCCAGTACAAACATGGTTTGAACAACTTGAAGTTGGAGGACCAGTTGCCAGCAGTTTCAAAAACAGTGGACAGAGTCATTCTTTCATTCCCTGTGTGTGCCAAGATTACTGTAGGAATTTTCTTGTAGTTGTTTTCCTTTGGGTTTCTGTAGTCTGTTCTTCGTCTTTCTACACTGTCATCACGCTGGGGCATTAGGATCCCTCCCTTTTCTGTGCAGCTGGAATGAAATATTTGATGAGGTCTTTGAAATAGACTTTGACAAGTACTGCAACTGAAAACAAATGGCTTAGTGTATCAGAGCAAGGGTGTCTTCTTGAACTGGCAAGTTCTACTGTGGTATGATGAGACAGTTATCTGCTGCTTCTATACCAGAAAAAATAATAAAAGCAAGTAATAAATTGCTTGCTTTTCTGACAAGGGGTGAGAAGTAGTAAATTGGATTAGATGGGTGGATTATATGAGTGGACTTGTTGCTCAAGTCCAGTCAAGCCAATTGGAAGATGATTCCTGTCAGGAAAAGTATGAGGTGCTTTTTTCTCCCCTCAACTGGTGATCTGTTGAAAATATGCAAACCAGTCTGAACTGCTTTCTAAAAAAAAAAATGTGCAGAGCATATGGAAGAGATGAAAATTAAGTGTTGCAGATGTTCAGGGTTACATCGTGCAGTGCTGTGATAAGATTTCATGCCTGCAACTCTGTAAACCGTTCTTCTGACCTATGAACCTGGAAAAGATGTATTTTGTTTTCCCACATGCAGCATTGTTGGCTGTACGTGCCAAAGAGACTTTCTGAGGAAGTAAATAACTTCTGGGGGTTTTCTGGGGTTTTGGGAGGGGCTGCGGTTTTCTTATTTGTTTGGATGTTGTTTTGTTTTTTCTTTAAGTAGAATCAAGTGAAATGGATTATAAATGTACATGAGATCTGACTTACATAGACCGCAGACTTCCTTATGGCTGTGTTTCTGACTGTAATTGCATTCTGAAGTTTAGTGCTGACATAAAACAGGAGGGATGGTACAGTGGTGATGTTCATAAGGCCTGTAGAATTACCTGGACCATCTTTAATAAAAAGAAAACAATAGCAGCAATGAGGTTATGTTTCAGAAGGCAGTGAGCCATCTGTATTGTGTTTTATGGGACACTGTTAACTGCAGATCTAGAAAGGAAAGGAATTTGGGCTCTTAAGGAGCACCAGCTGAGCCTGAAGACAACATTTCATGTGATAGAGTATGTACTTTGTCCTTTCCCTTAACAAGTAAACTGCAATGAGAAAAAAATGCCCTTTGATACAGAATGAGTATCTGTAATAGCCATAGTTGTCCTGAATATCATTAACACGATTTTACTGACTACAGCTTTGCATAAGTACGTTGTTAATTGCTTCATTTGTAGCAGATTTTTTTTCTGTTATACTTTTAAGCTTCAGTAGATAACAAATACTAAGGAAGGTGTATGCATGCTTATTTATTCATTTATTTTAGGTACTTAGCTCCAAGCTGATGCCAACTGCAGATGATGAAATGGCAAGAAACTGTGCCAAGTCTTTCTGTGAAAACTTTCTTCGAGCAGGAGGTTTGAGGTTAGATTTCAAAATCTTGACTCAATTTATAACACTTCATTTAGTTAGCAGTCCTTCATGGTTTCTGATTTCCATACTGTAGCAAACTAGTACACCTGTCAGCTTCTTTTTCAGAGGAAAAAAATCCACCCAAAGCTGTTACTTCATTATCCAGTGTCTGAAAAGCTACTGTTGCCTACATAGTAATGTAACAGAGTACATGTTGTTAAACCCCAAGATAAAGTTAGGCACAGATCAGCTTGTGAAGTGTAGCTTTTCTGAAGGTAGTTGATCTTTGGGTAGTTACCATTTAAGTGTTTCAGTTCAAATTTCCAACTGTATACTTTACACTGTCCTGCATAGACTCTAGTGGACATTTTAGGCAGTCAAAGCATAGACCGTGCAGTGGGAACCAAATTAAATTATACAGTTTCCAAAATTCAGACCCCCTCAGATGGGGGTTGAGCACAGCGTGAGTGGTTTGAAAGACCTGGCAATACTGCTTGTGCTTGTGTCAGATTGATCAAGTGTATGTTGCTCTTAGTAATGCTATCCACCCCCCACCCCATAGATCCTGAAGCATTTTCCAGCAGGAGCAGAAAGCTTCCATCTGTAGATGTAGGAGAGAAAAATGGGGATGTTAGTTTCCAAAGGCGCCAGTTTGGCAGTTTTAATTGGCACTCAGCTGACTGAATAGCAGGGAAGGACAGAGATAAATTAATTGCAGTTCTCTCCTAATGTAAAACATTTTCAAGCAGAGTCTTATTGATTTGTATTTAAGCTTGGTGGTGAATGTGATGCAGAGAGATTCCATCCCGTCAGAAGTAGACTATGAAACAAGACAGGGAGTCTATTCCATCTGCCTGCAACTTGCAAGGTATGTAATTGCCTTTCATTAGGGAAAGTGCTACTTTCTTGGCTTTTAGAGTGTGGCTTTTAATATTTAAGATTTATTAGCACTTTGAGTTCTGTTTCATTCACTTGCTGTGAACATTCAGAAATAAGCCTGACGTTTTTGCTCTGTGAATGTAGGTTCTTGCTTGTTGGCCAGACAATGCCTACCTTACTGGATGAAGATTTCATTAAAGATGGGGTAGAAGCATTGTCCTCACGCCCCTTCCGTAATGTCAGCCGACAAGCAAGTAGGCAGATGTCCATTTGTGGAACACCTGAGAAGTCATCCTACCGACAGCTCTCTGTGTCTGATAGATCCTCCATTAGGGTAGAAGAAATCATACCAGCAGCAAGAGTTGCCATACAAGTAAGGAAGTGTTTGATCGTTTATGGTGATGTAGCGGTGTCATCTCCAGTGACAGCTGTATAACTCCTGGATTTCTAATCAAAAGTCTACCTTTTATACAGGTTCTTGCCCAGGCTCCATTCAAAAGCCTCTGAAAATCCTGACCATCAATCTCTTCCTGATCTTGATCTGAATTTTAACATAGTCTCAGAAATTTTGTACTGCCAAAAGGAAGCAGTACCCCAAAAGTGCTTTTCAGAAATAGATCTACACAGAAGTCTTACTTGTGATTTATTTTCAGTCACGTTTAACACTTAAGATCTTATTCTTGTTAATCCTATGTGAATAGAAAGGAGAAGGTTTCTGCTTGAACTTGTGGCTTATAGTCCAGGTTTCTTTGAATTAGAAATTTTGGGCAAGATTTTTCTTTAAAATAGCTCATTAAAAATTACATTTACTTGATGGTACCCTGGGGAAAAAGAAAATTTTATTTTCAGTACCTTAAAATGCTGGTTTCACCTTTATAAACATGTCAGTGTAATTAATCTGAGACTGACTATTTACTAAAACAATCTAATCTGACAAGACCTCAACCTGTTTGAAAGTTGAGTCCAGTTGAAAGAAACTTCATAATCAGTGTAACGAGTGTGCTGTGTTAGGTTCTTGGGCAGTGCTTCCCAAACAGATCGATACGATTTAAATCAGCATGCCCAATTCCAGATAGGTGAAAAGGGTATCTACCCAAGTGGGGAGCTTGAAAACTCACTACTTCCTATTAAGGGAGCAATACTATTTCTCCTTGGAAACAAAAAGACTTGTATCCTTGAGCCTGTTTAGAGAAGAGAGAGGAAAACAAATCCAAATTTCAATTTGACATGATCCAGAAGATGCATTCCTCTTATCCCTATGATTAACAAAGGCTGTTGAATATTGCAGAAGTAACTGCTGTTTCTTGTTGCTTCAGACTATGGAGGTGAGTGATTTCACTTCTACAGTGGCTTGCTTCATGCGACTCTCTTGGGCTGCTGCTGCAGGACGACTGGACCTTGTGGGAAGTAGCCAGCCAATAAAAGAGAGCAACTCTCTATTTCCTGCTGGGATTCGAAACAGACTTAGCAGCTCAGGTGGGTTAACTGTGTCTCTAAACCAATCCAAAGAAAGCATTTGGTTTATTCTTAATTGAATGCTTTGGAAGCTTGAGGCTGAATTCATTGGAGTTGGACTCAATGATCCTCTCAAGTCCCTTCCAACTCAGGGTATTACATGATTGAATTACACAAATCTGAGCAAAATGCCATGTATTCATGGGACATTTGGAGATGTGATATTTGGAGAAATCCTTCAAATTGCAGAGAACTGACCAGAAGCTGAAAACATCTGAAAAATGTAATGGATTACAGCACTTTTTGATTTCTTAATGCAGGAAGTAATTGCAGTTCAGGAAGCGAAGGAGAGCCAACTGCACTGCACGCTGGTATCTGTGTGAGACAGCAGTCTGTATCCACCAAAGATGCTCTGATTGCTGGAGAAGCCTTGTCTCTCTTAGTAACCTGCCTTCAGCTACGCAGTCAGCAACTAGGTATGAAATAGAACTGGATTACTCACTCTTTGGAATATGAGTAAGGTGGCAGAAGCCTTTTGGAGACAAACAAGTACAAAAAACCTTGTAGCTTTGTAAGCTGATACAGTTCAAATTAAACCCACAAAATTTTGTTAAAAAACACAGAGGTTTTTTTCCCAGGGCTGAAGAACAGGTGGCATGAAACAAGGCGTGTAGTGCTGTGCCTTAGCGAAATGTTTTGGAAACGCTGATTTACTGCCAGTGTATAAATATTTGTACTGGCTTTGAAGTATGTAATTCTCTAAGTGCTGCTGTTTGCATAGCTACTGTTTAGTACTTGAACCTTTGTGTACAGGAAGTGTAAACGGTGGTGGTAGGAGAAGGTGAGGGAAAATGCTGTTATAACATGGTGCCAGTCTCTGGTGAGGACAGGAGGTGGGGAAATACACAAATTGCCTTTACTGCTTTTCAGTGTTGATGGGGGATGTCCTCTAGGTCCTATGATGTTTTAATGCAAGACTGTGACTGACTTGTTTTAAACTATTATTTTAAAAAAGATAGCCTGGTACTCTTCTGTTCTAGGATCTTTTTACAATTTGCCTTGTGTTGCTGATTTCATTATTGACATACTGCTTGGATCACCAAGTGCTGAGGTGAGGATTTTTCTCTGAAAACTTCTTAAACGTTATACTTGTAAAACGTGTATGCTTTGACCATAATACGGTCTGAAGACAAAATTGTTCGTTACAAATATTCCCACACTTTTTGTATTTGAATAACCTTTGTATAATTGTTAGTAATTCCAGTATCTAGTGATGTGTTAATAGAAAACGCTGAAGTGTTACATTCCTTAGGCTTGTTTAATCCATGAGGTGCACAGGACTGTGCTGTGGCTAGTCTAGAGAAAATACTCTCATTTTAGTGAGACAAATTCTGTAAAACTAGTACTTTAGGGAAAGGTCCAAGTAACTGTCATCTCAGAAGATTTGGGTAAGATTTAATGGACTCTTCTGAACTTCTGAAAAATTCTTCCAAATGTCAGAAGAACACCCCTAAAATTCATTTTTTCTGATTTAAGATTATTCTGGATACTCTAAAATGTAGAGATTCTTCAAGTCACGCTTACTTCATTTCATTGCATCTCATATATTTTGCATGAAGTCATTGCATCTTTTCCTCCTTATCTGAATTTATAATCCGTGTTTAATAAAGCATCAGAGCTTTTAGCTCAAGGATGAAAGTGGATTGCTAAATCCCTATAAATAGAGAAATCCTGGCTGGCAGATGCAGAGCTCAGTCTGGTTTACACAAGCTTTTCAATGTCTGTTTTTTCTGTTAGTTTTCTAACAAAACAGAAGGGCATTTTTTGCAACTTTTGAACAACTGCTAGTGTTTGACAATGACACTGTTTCAGATTCGTCGTGTTGCCTGTGACCAGTTGTACACCCTTAGCCAGACTGACACATCAGCTCACCCAGATGTACAGAAGCCAAACCAGTTTCTCCTGAGTGTTGTTCTTGGTGCCCAGCTGCCTCTTTGGTCACCAACCAGCATCATGAGAGGAATCAACCAGAGGTAAGGCAGATGTGTGTTTATTGAGGAAGCAAATCTATCACATTTTTAAGTGAGTAGTGCTGTGGAAGCTCTGAGGCACAAGGGATTAGGACTTCACAGGTCTGTCGAAAGTAGGCATACCTGTCTTGCCCCAGATAGCTTTGGAATTGTGTAGGTGAAGGGAAATAAAACTGAATTCTCAAGGTACAGCACTCTCTGTGAACTTTTATAGTTCATCTTATTTGACTTTCCGTTCAGGAGGTGGTAATTGCTGGATAGGCCCGCTCTGTCTAGGCTGTGGTCATGGCAGTCAGAACCTGGCTGGAATCCTGCATGAGGCAGAGAGGCAGTGGAATGTTTGACAGTAACACTGAATTTATTTGACAGTGCTGCACGGATCTGTATCGGAAACCAATCCCAAAGGCAGTGATGTCTGAGCCCATGACTTCACCTGATTTCTTCTTGTTTCTATTACCCGTTGCACCTCTAAAGACTGTAGGTGTCAGACCTGTTAACGTGTATCTGGCCAAAGGTTGTTGAATTTAACAGTAACTTTAAACAGCAATTTAGATAAATCTGAGTAGAGGTGTAACTGAAAAATTAAAACATGTTGTTGTTTTTTTGTTGTCTGATAATTAAAATTGTTATGAGGTGAAGGAAGAGAGCAGGATTAAGCGTTACTCCTTCAGAAGTAGCTGTTGGGAAGGAATTTCTTTTAAAGTGTAGCATGTGCATGTGGAAGTACCTATGCTATTCTGGATTAGATGGACAGAGCACACAGGCCTTAAAGGCAACTGTTTAGAAAAAGTTTCTGGCTTTAAATTAAAGATTTCTTGTATTTGTACCTGTTTCAGACTTTTGTCCCAGTGTACAGAATATTTTGACCTGAGATGTCAGTTATTGGATGACCTCACATGTAAGTATTGTACAGGCACACGTGTCATTCTGATTGCAGCTTCTAAGCATGTCTTCCTTCTGTAGAAAAGACGTAGAATTGCCTTCACAGAGGGGTTACTACACCATGAATGCCATGGGACGTGCCAGTGTGCTGGCTGTCCTGTGTTAATGCCTGGCCTAACCTGTTCTTGGCATTCAGTGACAGCAAGGCAGCTCACTCCTTCTGGAAAGTGAACCCAGTTTCTTTGTGGAAAGTGTACTTTGTACACACTGTGAGGGAAACTAGACCATTACCAAACTGTTTGAAATTCTGTGTATTTATATTCTACATTTATAGAGCTGTTAATTTTGGGGGGGGTTCTGTTTCTCTTGCAGCATCAGAAATGGAACAGCTAAAGATAAGTCCAGCTGCCATGTTAGAAGATGAGATCACCTGGCTAGACAATTTTGAACCCAACCGCACAGCTGAGTGCGAGACCAGTGAAGCTGATAACATCCTGTTAGCAGGACACTTGAGGCTCATCAAGACTCTCCTTTCACTCTGTGGAGCAGAGAAAGAAATGGTTGGTAAGTATTCCTTTTTACTCTAAAGTGACTAGGCTAGGGTGAATTCTGCATAGCACTAACAGATGATGTGATCAGTAGACAGTACTTGTGAAAACATTATAATATGTCAGTAGAAGTGATACAGAGCCATAAGGAGTAATTTTGGCAGTACTTCTGTGGTGCCTTGACATTTGATAAAATATTTGGATCTGTGTTTTGCTGAGCAGGGATACCAATTAAACTCAGACACCAGAGTGAAAAGAGCAGGTGTATTTTACTTAAAATAACTAAATAATATAACAGAATAATATAGAAAACATACAGTAAGAAAAGACACAACAGCGCACTTAAATAGGAAAATACCATGTAATGCATCAAATCATTACTACCTGAGAGAGAGAATAGGGATTAAGAAAGATCCATCACCACTTGCACACTTTGCCATCATCCAGACCCGCAGTGGCTGGGCAGCCCCGGTTACAGCGAGAGTTTGCAGAGCCTGTCCCGGCCAGTGGGAAATCCTACGCGGTGCGTCCACCCGTAGCTGAGGCTGCCAAAGTCGCTGTGAGCGGGTCCGGCCTTGTATACCCCAAAATCAGCAAGCCAGAATAGCTGGCACCTTTGTTCTAGGCAGAAATACCTGGTTTCAGTCTCACATTAGATTCCCCCAGAGCCTGGCCAGGGCTCAAGGGAGAAGCTCAGGGAGTTTCCCTGCTTATCTAATTGGATTATGCACAAGGTCTCACATCAGGTCACAGTGCCAGACTACAGTCTCCACGACCCTGTTATTTTATCCACACATAAAGAAAGATAAATACACATTCAAGATAGCTACATCTTCCATATATATTTCACTAACGATTACATACTGAGTTAGCAGTTTCGATTCAAGGCCTGTTGCTTAGGCTTCCATGCTTCCACCTTTTCCATCAGAATAAGTGGTTTGTAATAACTCAGTAAAATACCCATTAGCACAATGGTTATCACTTATAAAACATGCAGGATTCACCTATAGGTCAACTCTGGCTTGGGCCTATTGTCCAAGCCTTAGCACTTCAATGTGTTTTTTGTTGATATGGTGCTATTAAGTGATATTGCTGTTATGGAACACCTTTTGACATTTGCAGTGATAACGTAAGTATTTAATGATAGATGTGGATTACTGTGTTAACAGGTTCATCTTTGATTAAGCCATTGTTGGATGATTTCCTCTTCCGAGCATCCAGGATTATTCTGAATAGCCATTCTCCAGCAGGCAGTGCTGCAATCAGTCAACAAGACTTTCATCCAAAGTAAAAATTGGGGTTTTTTGTTTATGTTGGGTTTTGTCCTAGATCTCATGTATGCAAATGTCACACTGGAGCTGTAGATACTAAGATTCCTCCAATTGTCTACATTTCCTACATAAGTGACTGAACAGCATTTTTGTGTGACCCAAACAAAATCTTTGCTTTTCTGTACTTCCAAAGCCTGTGCTTTGTTAGATCGATGATGAACTGCAAACGCAACTGAGTGCTGATTTTAGGAGCCCAAAGAGTACTCCTTTAGATCATCATCGCTTGGGAAGTTGGCTAAATTAGAGCATGAGCAGGAACTTTCCAAGCCCATTGTAAATGAGAATCTCAAAAGTTCCGCTATTTTCTTTCTCCCTTCAAAAGAACTGCATTTTCTAAAAATCTAATGCTGAGCAAGTCTCCTTGCCCTGAGATAGTTGATAATAGCCCAGAATATATCAAATGGGGGAAAAAAGAGTGGGCTTTCTCTTTCCTGTCACACCTGTCTTCTGTTACCACCATACAGTATCTGAAGGGGTGGGTAAATTAGCTGGTGTAGAGTTTTGTGCTGCTGCAGCTGGATTGCCAACATTACACTGACTGGTTGATGTTAGGATTGAATCAGGTATCCACACTGCCTTTCCACAAACCCTAAAAGAGGCTCCAGTGGAGTATTTAGCAACCCTCAAACTGAATGAGACTTGCTACACACCTTAGTGCTTTGCTCTGTTGCAGTTCATCTCAAGCATGCTCTTTTGTTTGCTTAAAGTAAATAAAGCCTTTTCTTTGGCCTTTGAAAGAAGGCACTAGTGTGTTTGATCTGCTGGAAGGTGCTAAGTAGAAGTGTTTTGTACTGGTCTAGCACAGCTTAGGTCTAAGGTCATCTCTTGTAGCAAGTAAGTTATCTGGTCTAGCTCTTGCAAAGCTTGTCTCTCTGTAAATAAGTCATTATGTCTCCATCAGTGTTATTACAGTGACAGAGAGTGTTTGTCTGTCCTCAGATCTACAACCAGTTCAGTGTCTCTTTTAGGGCACCTACTTTTCCTTGCTACTGAATGTTAAAAACAGGTGTCTCCATGTCAATGAGGAAGGCTTATTTAAAGGAGTGTTCCTAGTGCTGCTCTTCTGATTCAATTCTTCCCTATTCCTCTTCCCCAAGAAAGAAAAAATAGCACTCTGAAGTCTCTGAGGAGTGTTTTATCATTTAAAGTATTCCTTTTGAACATTAATTGTCACTTGTTCTGAGTAATATGGCTTTCTGGAATTAGAAATAATTGAGTCATCTACAAAATAGATCTCAAATGTGGTTTTCTTTTTAGGTGCAGTACAGCAGATAGCCGATTAGCTGCTTATGAAGTGTTAGTAATGCTGGCTGATAGCTCACCTTCCAATCTCCAGCTTATTACAAAAGAGCTGCTTTCTATGCATCACCAGTGTGACCCTGCACTTACCAAGGAGTTTGATGTAAGCAAGAAGCCTTTTTTGATTTGTATTGGCGTGGTTTGGAGTACTGTGTGTGATCTGTTTAACTGCTCCATTCATGAAATTTCCATGGTCTTCAATTTAAAATGACAAAAAGCAGGTAACAATAAATGCCATACCCATTTGATCTTCCTCAGAAGCAAATACTCCAGGGACTCTGTGTCACTTATCTGGATAAGAAAGGACGTATTTCCTAAATACCACCAGTTTAATTTAGATATATTTTAAGCCATTTCTAACAGGTTTGTGCAGTGTTAAATATCTAAATGACCAAATATAGTGCTCTTCCAATCTTTCAGAATTTATATTCCTGCTTTTCCATTAAATTGCCTTTAACAGCTCATATAAAGGTGCTTATAAAAGCTAAAATATGTTGTTGGAGTCTCATGCTTTTTATAACTTACTGGGACAAAAAATGTGTTTGTCGTTTTAGTATCTTCCACCAGTGGATAGTCGCTCCATTTCAGGATTTGTGGGACTGAAGAATGGTGGTGCTACTTGTTACATGAATGCTGTCTTCCAGCAGCTCTATATGCAGCCTGGTCTCCCAGAGGTAATTGGTTCAACACCCAGTGAAGTCCTCTTTTTGGAATTACTGTCACCTGAACTGCAAGTTCATCTTAGCACCATTTGTAAATGAGTTATTTAAAATAGAAATAAAACCCTGCATGTACGTGTGTGTGCAAAAATATATAAATTATAAGTTGTTGTGCTGTGTGTCATGACAACTTCCAGGAATAATTTTGCCAAGAACAAATTTAATAAGAGTATTTGTTTCCTTCCAGGCCTTGCTTTCCATTGATGATGATACAGACAATCCAGATGACAATGTGTTCTATCAAGTTCAATCTCTTTTTGGTCATTTGATGGAAAGCAAGCTACAGTATTATGTACCTGAGAACTTTTGGAAGGTATTTTGTCTTTTTGTTTAGAATGTATAGCTTTCCTACTTAACAAGTAATCATTTATTCAACCTTTTCTCATTGCAGAATTTCTAGAGATAAAGTTCTACTTGAAAAAGTCAAAACATGTAAAACCAACAAATTTCTTAAAAAAAACAACAACAAAAAAAACTTTAGTGATACGTATATGAAACAATGACCTTTTAATATACTTTTATATAGATTTTCAAGATGTGGAACAAGGAACTTTATGTTAGAGAGCAACAGGATGCTTATGAGTTCTTCACCAGTCTTATAGATCAAATGGATGAGTACCTGAAGGTAAGGGATTTCTTACCTTGTTTATATGCATCTCCTTGGTACCTTTTCTCTTTTATTCCTTTGTTCTTCAGAAAAGAAGGCAGAGCACCATTCATCTTATTTTATAATCTACATAATATTTAGAAGTTTAAAATTCCTGTTGCTTTCTTGGTCTTTCACTCTGCAATATATCCAAGTGATGTCTAACTTTACATCTTCAACAGAAAATAGGAAGAGACCAAATATTTAAGAATACTTTTCAAGGAATCTTCTCTGATCAGAAGATCTGCAAGGACTGTCCTCACAGGTAATGTTAAATTTAGTGCATGTTACCAAGTTATGTGCTCCCATAACTATTAAAATATGTAGGTCAAAACAGCACAAGAAGGTAGAGACAGATGCCTTTGTGAGCATCACACCTGTTGATAACCATGGGACAAATGCTGTATTCTTTCCTAATCATGTGTCTTGTTAATGCGAGTTGGATAGGCTCAACTCTGTAAATGCTTTGACTGTTTTTCTCCTTGAATTCAGGTATGAGCGTGAGGAAGCTTTCATGGCGCTCAACCTAGGTGTGACTTCATGTCAAAGTCTGGAAATATCATTGGATCAGTTTGTTAGAGGAGAAGTTCTGGAAGGAAGCAATGCATACTACTGTGAAAAGTGCAAAGAAAAGGTATTGGTTCTTAACGTATGTGAAAGAAGATTCAGCTGCAGCTTGATATTTTCTGAAGCATTGCATGGCCTTAGAAGCCTTGCTTAGATACTGCTTACTCTTTTCTACGTTGAAGACATAATCAAGAGATTAAACCCATAAATCCATGCAGATAGCATTCCTCATTCCCTGTAACTGGTGTTGTAGACTGAACCTTTAGAGGAATGCCAGGAGGGTAAAATGTTCTGTAACATACCAGCCCCCTGCACAGGCTCTTTCATACCTGCAATAGTACCTTACCTTTATGTATTATAGTCATCTTATGGTCATCCTGCCTTCCCTAGCTGTACTGCGCATCAGTGTGAGATGGCTGGAATTGTGAATCTGTAGAACAGTACTACAGAATGCTTGAGGTATATAGATAGAGGTGATATTCTTTTTTTCTTTTCAAGAGAACTACAGTGAAGCGCACATGCATTAAGGTCTTACCTAGCCTGTTGGTGATTCACCTGATGAGGTTTGGCTTCGACTGGGAGAGTGGACGTTCTATTAAATATGATGAACAAATAAGGGTAAGAAAACTTTTCTGTATGGGGCCCACCTCATCCCCTAGCTGCTTTGTGGAGTGGACTCTCTTCCTTCATTCTTTCTTCTTTTCCCCACATTTTGATACAGAGATTTTAAGTACATGGTATGCTTACAACATGATCACGCTACAAAAAATAAGCTTTTTTTTTCCTTAGAGCTTTCTTTGCTGCAGCATTCTCAGGGTCTTTCAGAAAGCAAGAGCAAAAACCTCCATAAAGACGTTTAACTTCTGTGTCATACGGGAAAAAAAGTTGAAGGGTGTTTCTCATGAGGGAAGTGTTAATACAGTTCTCATAAAATGATACTAAGCATGTACACCATATAATCTCTTGATTAATCTGAAATATCTCTTCAAACAGTTTCCCTGGATGCTGAACATGGAACCTTACACAGTGTCAGGGATGGCTCGCCAGGACTCGTCCTCAGAAGTGGGGGACAACGGTAGAAACACAGATCAAGGAGGCGGGAGCTCCCCAAGGAAGAAAGTTGCCCCAACAGAAAACTATGAGCTTGTTGGTGTGATTGTTCACAGTGGCCAGGCACATGCAGGGCACTACTATTCCTTTATAAAGGACAGGAGGTAATAGCCAAGAAGATTTGCTGGGGGGAGCTTGAGAGCAGCCTAAAGAGTACTTGTTTTGGGAAGGTATAGTGAGCCATTCAGAGCTCTATTGGAAACACTCTTCTCTTTCTTAACACCCAACATCACGGGTGTTAAGACAATAACACAGTAACGTGGGACACTGTATTATAAAAGTCTCAGCAATTCTTAACACACTTTGTATTGCAGTTTGAGGGCTTCATAGGATACTTGAACTGCAGGTGATGTGCTTCCCATATTTTTAATTAAGATTCTTTTTTTTAAATGTAACTTTGACTTTGACTGAACTAAGCTTTCTATTTACTGTCCAAAAAAAAAAAAATTAGTTCGGGGCTGTCATGTCTAGGGTATTCAGAGCGGTTTGTTTTTTTACTAGATGATCAAGTAGCTTTTTCTGTTGTGTTTCTATTCTGTTTTGCTCACAGGGGATGTGGAAAAGGAAAGTGGTATAAATTTAATGACACCGTTGTTGAAGAATTTGATTTAACTGATGAAACCTTGGAATATGAATGTTTTGGTGGAGAGTATAGACCTAAAGTCTATGATCAATGTAAGCAGAAGTACAGATTGATTTACAGTAGCTTTGTATTTCATACTGGTTCTCAGTAGAGGTATTGCTCACTCCATTATATCTACTTTGAGTTACTTGGTCCAATAATCCTTCTGAAGCAGGATTTTTTTCCCTGAAGTCTTCTGTTTACTGAAGGATATAACAGCTTCAGTATGGCCTAATACTAATTCAACCATTTTCACTGTTGTTCAGCACTTTGTAGACTTAGTAGAGGAGATTCAAAAGTAAAATGGCACCTTGTTAAAATAGTTTAAAAAAAAAACCAACCGAAAAACCAAAACAGCCCAAGCATTAATTTAGGCTAGTGAAAATGACTGTGCATAGAACAGGGTGTGGCATCATATAGTTAAACTTTCCAGTGTTTTAAGGAATTAATTCCAAATACACCTCCAACATTCACTTCCTTCATAATTCTGATAATTATCTTTTTAAAATATATATGGCTTTTGCAAAAATATTTTAGAATTCAGGTTTTTGTTACTTGCTAACACAGACTGAGGTTTTGATCTGACAAATTACTTCATACTGCCACAGTGTCTATTACTTGCACACCCAGTTTCACTTCCCTGTAGGAATGAAAACTGTACTAAACCTTCAAAGGCCTTCATCGACTGCCTTCTCTCCCATCAGCTAACCCTTACCCTGATGTGCGTCGGCGCTACTGGAATGCCTATATGCTGTTTTACCAGAGAGTGTCTGATCAGAACTCTCCAGTCTTACCAAAGAAAAGTCGAGTGAGTGTTGTACGTCAAGAAGCTGAGGACCTCTCGTTGTAAGTCCCTCTTGTGTCTGTAATGATTTCTCTTATGTTGATACCTAGACCCTATCTCCAGAACGAAGAAATTAATAATTCCTGTTTGACAAAGGAGTATACTGACCCTTCTGTTGTTTGGTTTTTTAAGCTGCTTAATGAATGGTCCTTTTATTGCTTTATAATTTCTGCTGCAACTATTGCAGTAAGAAGTTCAAGCTGACTGACAGCCTCAGTCATCTGAATTTGCCTTAAAATTTACACTGGCCGTACTGGTATTTTAAACTTGGAACTGTGGATTTGTCATAGGATTTCATTATTCACCTTGAGCTTGTGTGTATTTCAGATCTGCTCCATCTTCACCAGAAATTTCACCCCAGTCATCACCTCGACCCCATAGGCCCAACAGTGACCGCCTCTCCATCTTGACTAAGCTGGTTCGAAAAGGAGAAAAAAAGGGACTTTTTGTAGAGAAAATGCCTGTGCGGATATATCAGGTAGAGCATCTGAAAGTGGCAACTAAACCCTACTCATACAAAATATAAGCATGTAGTGAGAGGAGCACAGTAACTTTGAAGGTGGCCTTGAAGTAATTCCCTTCTTGAAAGCAAAGCAAGAAAATAATTCTGGATTCTGATGTAAAGTTATTAAAAAGGTGCTCGATGGTACATTATTGTAAGTTTTCCTGTCACTTCTCACAGAATTGACCCAATATTCTTTGCTTTGAAGAAACTGCAGGCAAATAAGTCAAACATAAGATATGGCAGCAGTCAGCGTGCAAGCAGGGAGATGAGAAGAGAAGATGCTTCATTTGAAGTACATGCGAGAATCAGTGGAGACAATGGCAAATTAGTCATCCTCAAGTTCTCGAGTTCACAAAACCAGTTTCATTTTTGTTCATGTCTGTTAGCTTGTGTAATACTGAATGTGATCTCAAAGGGGAAAACACGGATGGTGAAGGCAACTTTGCAAGTCAGGACTGAAAATGGAGGTGTCTGGGCATTGGCAAGAGCAGTGGGAGGATGGTAGAACCTGGGTATCAGTTGGCTGTCATAAGAGGAAGGTCTCAGCCTGCAGGCCTGCAGCTCTGGTCCATACAGGAGAGGGTATCTTGCATATATTGGGCCTTCTGAACACACCCCATTCTGCTGATCTGCTCATGTGCAAGAGAGCTTACATCTTATACCCAGTCAGAGTAAACTGTGCAGGCTGTGTGCAGCCCTCCACATAGGCTGGACCAGGACATTAATAGTCACTTTAGGCATTCTTGTATCTAAGGTTGTATTATTACAATAAACAGAACTTGACTCAAATTTACCAAGAGTCTTTCAGTAAGATCTCATTTGAAAAAAGAGAGGGTTGACATTTAAGTACATTAATGTGGCTGCAGCTTGTAATTATACCATGGCTCCTTGCTCTGTACATGTACATTTGCTAAGCACTCATTTCAAGTTTGAAGGATGTTCTCTTGGCTTTTTTGTTAAAATCAAGCAAAAGAAAATAGAACTTACCGGCAACTTCTTCCTTTTTCTTTTCCCTTAATGGCCAAATGATTAAGTCCCTCATCTGTTGTCTTCTGTTTTGTAATATCCTTGGAAGAAAATTACTGGTTTTGTACAAGTCTTCTCCTTTATGTATTTTCCTCTCTGCTGAAGTAGTGACTGGTTTTTGAAGACCACACATATTTACCTAAAAAATGCAATTTTAGTTAGAGAAATGTACTTTGACAACATCTTAATTTCTTTCTCCTCCTTTTACAGATGGTGAGAGATGAGAACTTGAAATTTATGAAGAACAGAGATGTATACAGTAGTGACTACTTCAGTTTTGTTCTTTCGTTAGCTTCACTGAATGCTGTAAGTACCTAGATTTTAATCTTGGAGTATATGGAATATGTTGGGTAGAAAGGGCCACAGAAGCTATTCAGGTCACAACCGGGAAAACCAGAAGAGTAAAGTTAACATGATACTGCTTTTTCAGCTGAGCAAATAATTATCTCCAGTCATTTTTCACACTGATAACATCTGTCTCAAAGCAGATTCTGGCTTCCTGTTCTAGTAGTGGGAGAAACATCATTCTGACATTGTAAAATGTATGCAGTAACACACACCTTTTTTTAATGATGTAAACTGAGCTCTAGAGGGACAGAAATTCTTCTGTGGAACATCCAAAAGTTGGTGTTAGTCACCTCAAATTTGATAGACTTTCATAGGAAATACATTTTACTACATTTTTCTAAATGGAGTAACAGAGAAACCAGCATTTATTGAATTTATTAAATCCACAGGTCTCGTGGGCCTTACAGCAAGTTTGTTCCTGTTTTAGCATATTTGTTAATTAGCATAGTCAGCACCAGAGACTGTTTTTAATACAGAAAAAGGCTTAGTTTTATTTTTTCCAAATGAGTAAATTACACTCAAGACCATGTTGATGTGTTTAAGAGACAGCATATGTGCTGCAGGCCTGCTCTGAAGTAAATTTGATGTTTCTTTCAGACTAAGGTAAAGCATCCTTATTATCCATGCATGGCAAAGGTGAGCTTACAGCTGGCAGTCCAATTCCTCTTCCAAACCTATCTCCGAACCAAGAAAAAACTCAGGTAAGGCCCTGTTCAGCAACATATGCTGAGGTTTTCGTGCTTGTTGTTCCTACAGCACCTTGAAATACTGCAGGTAGCATAGACATTCACAGGAGCAGCAATACATTTCTGCTCTGCACTGGAATCCCATCGTAAAAGAAAACAGAGAGGAAGGAAGATCAGGTATAACCTGGCAGTTTGCTGCCTTTCCCAGCTGTCCATTATTTTGGTGGTAGTGGATTAGGCATGGAAAGGCTTTAATGGATTTAAAGACAGCAAGTTGTTCAAAAATACTTCTCTAAATGTGTTTTTTGTCTTAAGCCATCTAGTGTGTGTTCAATTAAAGTAATTCTTTCTATCTGGCAAACAAGAAACATGGCTTAGGCTTTGGAGGTGTTTTTTCTCTCTCGTTTCTCACAGTTGTCACTGTTTTGTTAAAGGGCTGATACAGAAGAATGGATTGCCACCATAGATGCACTGCTCTCCAAAAGCATTGATGCTTGTCAGTGGTTAGTTGAATATTTCGTCGGGCCAGAGGGCCGGGAGCTTGTAAAGTAAGTACTGGTCATTTTGTCTTAGATATTTTATGTCTCACATAGGATAAAGCTTCCTAGTAACACGATCTGGCCTATACTGATGTATTCCCAAAGAGCTGACTCTGCACATTCTTTAAACAGACAATAGATAATCACTGAAGTTTTTATTTCTAGTATTTTCTCTAATTGTGAAGCTTTCTGAGTAATTCTGAAAATGTAATAAAATAGTGCAGCATACGTGGAGGAGGATGCAGATGTTTAATTCAGTGGAGTGCTCGGAATGTGTTTAAGTTTGTGTAGTCTCTCCTGAAAGTGGTGGGAGAGGAGAATGTGGTGAAAGTGCTTGGGGTACGGTAAGCTAAATACACCTGACAAAGATCACAGGTAAACCAGAAAGATTTTTTCCTCCCCAGGCTCAAGATCGGCTAATAGGTGTTTAGAAAATACCCAAGACAAATTATTGAAGGTCTGACACACTTAGAGAGGTGTGTCAATGTGAAGAACATTTTCTCTTTGAAGTTGCGTTGAAGGACAGGATCCTATGATAGCTTTTCAGTTCAGCTTTTTTGTTACTGGAATGAATAAACATAAAGTAATATTATAGGCCCTACTAGTGACAAGCAGGAGCACAGGAAAATAAGTTAAAGCTTATCCACAGAAGTACAACACAAGAAGCATTTGAACTGTTACCCTTCTTAAAATAATAATCACCACACTTAATCGTGGTAATTGTGTGTGTACACGTTGATTCCAGTTCTCTTTGCAGCTTCGCCTTTTATCTTCCAGGACTTTCCTCCTGGAATGCAGTGTGAGAGAGGTGCGGGTTGCTGTAGCCACTATTCTTGAAAAAACCCTCGACAGTGCCTTGCTTTATCAGGAGAAGGTCAGTGTCACCTCGTCACCAGTGATCCTGTTGGTTGTCTCTACCTAACGGCTCCTGCTGTGTTTGCAGACAGAGCTGTGTGATTTGTAAATGACAAGGTGAAAGGCGCTTGTCTTGATCGTGCTCGTAGCTCTTAATTTCTTGAATAGGTTAATGCTTGTCTGTTCCTACCCTAGGAGGTAACACACTGCTGCAATTCTCAGAATTTCAATTCAAAGTATTACTTACAATTCTGCCTGATTTCAGCTTGTCTTATAAACTGATATCGCATGTTCTATTAATAGTTTGGAAACAGTGTTTTCTTAAGATTTATTATCTTCTAAGTCCAGAAATCATCTTAATTTTTCACTGATTCTCCTTCCCCTCTCAGAAGTAGTAGCAGCAGTAGTAACTGAGTTATCTTACTTCAGAGAGAGACCATAAGTATGGTTATTGTTAAAGGTTTAATTTTCTATTAAAAAAATTGACAAGTAAGTTTGGGAAGTGCAGCTTTGTTATATTTTGCTGAGCTCAATATTCTGGGAAGCAGGAACTTTGTTAAAAGGCATCATTTGTAGAATGTTTGAGCCTGTTTCCCGTGGTAAACAGTGAACCTGTTTCCTTTGGGATGCCTGAACCGAATCAAGCGTATTAAGAGAACTGAGACAGAAGTGTTATGTGTTCTGGTGTGTTCCTGTAGGTTGTCAGTGGAGGCTTGGATGCATTTAAACATCTTAAGTCTTATTTAGTCTGAAACCATTTTTTTTTAAATCAAATTTTAATATTTGATACAACAGAATGTTTTTTCTATCTAGTTTCTGGGATCTGTCCTTTTTCATCCAGTGTCACAGGTGGATGGCACTACAGTTGTATAGGCCTGTTAAGGAAGTTTGTCATATTTAGAGCTTTAGGGAAAAATTGCTGTGAGGTCCTTCAAGCTGAATACAGAAGTAGGGAGGTGAACATTTACACTATAGTTTGATAAATTTTGGTTACTTCCTCTTGGCTGTTAGTTGCTATCTGTTAACTAGCAGGTAATAAATTATATACCAATGTGTAATATCCTTAGTGTGCTTTGATGCAAACTGAACACTTGACATTGCTTTTTGCATGGTTGATTGTGATAGTGTGCTAATGTTACTGTAATGACTGGAACATTTGAACATCAGTCTGAGGATTAATTTGAATTGCTTTAAAAATATTGCAAACTTACATAACTGCTGAGTTCCACCTCTGAGCAATTTACCTACATGCCAATATTTTCATTACTATCCTGTGTAATACATGCAGCGCTCATGCAGAAGAGCTAAAAATGGGAAGGCTGCAATCCCACGTTAGCTACTGATACCACTGCAGGCTTCTCTGACCACACATGATTTTGTTAACTATAACCATAACTCTGACCTGTGAAACACTTTTGGTTTTTAAGCAGCAGACAATTCTTTACATTCAAATTAATTTTTTCACAGCTAAAAAGTCTACATCAGTTATTGGAGGTGCTACTTGCTCTGCTGGATAAAGATGTACCTGAAAACTGTAAAAACTGTGCTCAGTACTTTTTGCTATTCAATAACTTTGTACAGAAGGTAAGAAACCATTGTTTTTCATGCTATTTTAATTTTAAAGGACAATAGTAAAGCAGCTAGTCATCCATATTCATAGAAGGTTTAAGCAGCACAGTGAAATGCTTCCAGAACTGTTATTAGATTATTCTTTCTTCTTTTTTTGAGACGTAAATGGCTTTGAACACCAGACTAGGATAAAGTCACACAAAAATATAGCAACAAGGTATACCGATTGGTTATTTCCAGAGTCTGAATTTTGGGCTTCTGTTCTGGGGGGGGTGTTCTTGGCTGTTCTTAGGGGGAAAAAAAAATAAAAATAAAAATCCAGTATTCAGGATTTTTGTCCTATAGGAAGCACAATAACTGACTGGACTGCTCACCCCAGTATGGTTTCTCTTCTTTTTTCTTTTTTTATATGGTGCTTATTTTGCATATGTTGACTCTGGTCCTGTTTATATATCATGCTCTACATAATGAGATAGCATTTTAAAGGTGTACCTTATTGATCTGGGTGATTATTTTTTTTTTTAGAGTGAAAAATGCAGTGTTTAGCCTATGCATTTTCCTTTTGTTCCCTAGAGCACTAATTCTTTACCTGCCCAGGAATGTTATTTTTTTTTATTGTTGTCTAAACAGCAGGGTATAAGGGCTAGCAGTCTTCTTCTCAGACACTCTGCTTTGAGGCACATGATCAACTTTCTCCTTGGCCCCAACCGGCAGAGTAATCAGGTAAAAGTTTACGTAGCCTGTGTTGTGCTGTAGTTTGTCCATCCCCATGTTTTTTATAATGCTTAAATTATGGACGAATACTTTCAATGTGGTAGGATAGACTAATCCTTGCATGATTCTGTAAACTTCATGCAAGTCTTAGTCTGCCTCTGCATAGTTAGTGTGGAAATAACTGTTTTTGGCAGAAGTCAGTGTTATGTTTTTGATAATAAAAATTTCACCAACTTCAAAGTATTAGAACATGGTGGTGGACTGCTAAGGACATTGCTCTGTTTTGACTTGACAGAAGTTGACTAAATCAATCAATCAAAAGCTAATTAAATCTCCTTTGGCTCAAGCAGAATCGCAGGTGGAGTTCAGCACAAGCACGTGAGTTTGGATATCTTCACAACACTGTAGCACTACTTGTTTTGCACTCTGATGTCTCCTCACAAAGAAATGTTGGTAAGAACTGTGGTTTTGCCTTTTATTGACTTTGCATTTCCGTTACTTTGACTGGGAGTAACTTAATATCAGTGAGGGAAATAACAATAAATGTGAATTTAAGACAGTAATGGTTAGCATATGTTTGGTTATTCTTTTATTTTGCTGTAAATGTACTGAGAGGCTTTGGCATGGTATTACAGGCACTCACAGAGATGGGGGGGTGGAACATTGATATTAACATTATTGTGCCTTCCCCCCTTACCCGTATGGCTGAAAGGTCTTTCCTCACGTGAGTGAATCAAGCTGTGCCACTGTTGCCTGGAACAGACTCATAGCCTAACAGGCTGTATTTTGCTTAGATTTGTTATGTGTTTTGCTTATCTGAAGGGAGGAGTATTTAGACTGAACTACTGAATAACAAGCAATTAAACACTCTGCTAGATGTTTCTTACGAGAGGCAGAAGTATCCAAATAAAGATAATAAAGGAATGAGTTGACATCCTGAGTTTCCTGAGGGATGAATTTAAAGTTGTCTTTTTAAAAGAATAACTTGATTTCTGTCTAGGGTTAAAAGTTTCTGGAGTTGGAGGGAGTCAGAAATCATAAAGTAAAAGAAGAATGATATGATGATAATGAGATGAGTATGATAAATGTGCAACAGTGATTGGGAATGAAACTAAAGCCCAGAATACTGATAGTAAATATGAGCATTTTGCTTTGACCTTCTTGCAGTTTGTTTGCCTTTGTTGTCACTAAAGTAAACAACGCAGTGTACAAGAGATTGTTACTTGGAGTGGTACCATACAAGCTATAAGCTAGTTGAGATAAGTGGTGTTGGAGATTACATGGTGCCAAATGAGCAGCAGTGTCTTCAAGGTGTATGGAACAAACTAATTTCTTAGTGGATTGTTTTTGTATTTGCTATTATAGCTCCTGGTCTCTTTAAGCAGCGTCCACCTCTAAGCATCACCACTTCAGGTCCACTTTTGACACTCCATGAAGAAGTGGAAGCCTTGTTATTCCTGTCTGAAGGAAAACCCTACTTAATGGAGGTATCTGTTCTCAATTCTGCCCTGCCTCAACCTGAAAGCTGCTCTGATGTGATTTATTTGAAGTATCCTTACATGAAACCCACTGAATATTAAAAAGCAACCAGCAGGGGAGTATGTGGTTATGATTTTGAACCTAAAGAAGGCGGCACCTTTGGTTTCTTCTTGGCCCCTTCTTATTCTAGTATAGCTTAGGGGTCTGGTTTGAAGAAGTTAGCAAAGGCAGCTGACCACATTTTGCAAGTGCCCATGCAGACAGTGACCATGTTAGCTGGAGCTGCTAACTTGGATTGCTCTGACGTGATGGATCATGCTTGCCCAGACCCTTGGAGGTGGGCAGCAGGAGCTGAATGAGGGGGCTGTGAGGCCAGGGGTTCAGCTCGCTGGGCCATGCAGGTGCTGGGAGAAAAAGCTTCATCCTTCCTGAAAAAGACTTAACATTCAATTACAAACTTACTTAAAAATAATTGTGTGGCTGTGCCTGAAATGGTTTGCACTTCCCCATTAGGTGATGTATGCGTTACGAGAGCTAACCGGATCTCTGTCGGTTCTCATTGAGATGGTGGTGTACTGCTGCTTCTGTAATGAGCACTTTTCCTTTACTGTGCTACACTTCATCAAGGTAGGGAGATAATCAAGATAAGCTTTTTGCGTAAGTGTTTCTTCTAGGCTTTGGTCATACTGTGTCTTGTGGGTTATACTGGGTCTGGGATCTGCACAACAATCAGTATGGTTTGTTGGGTTTGGGGGGGTTTTTTTAGGCTTTTACTATTTAAACCAACAAATTTTCAAAAACGTGTAAAGCTGTCTTGTACAAGTTCTTTGCATCAACATATTTTGCTGTCTAAGTAACTTTGTATTTCTTACATACAGACTCAGCTGGAAACTGCTCCACCTCATGAACTGAAAAATATATTCCAGTTACTCCATGAGATACTGGTAGGTGGTACAGGATAGAATTTGTATAGATGCATAATGACAAAAGTCAGGACTGCACTGGTAATTTCAACATCAACATATCTTTTAATCTTTCAGTTTGGAGTTTTTATCACTTTTTAAATTACTGTCTTGATAATCCAGTGATACATGCAACTTCATAGGTTTTATTTTTCATGTTGAGGTGGTTAAAGCTATTGTGTAGAATAGATACAGGTATCACACACAACTTACTTATATGGATCTTTTTCTTTCCTAACAGGTTATTGAAGACCCATTACAAGTAGAGCGCATCAAATTTGCCTTTGAAACTGAAAATGGATTAATAGGCAAGTAAGCCAGTGGGTGAATGACTCTGTCTCCTACTGACCCTTATGGTGATGATGGTTCATATCATCTCCTAGTTTCTAATCCTTCTAAACTGTTTTACTTCTCAGGGAAAACAACTCGACACGTTTGATTTAGCCACCACTATCCTAAAAACACTCTAAGAAAATCCAAAATAAGCATTAGAATATTATAGTAATGACAAACTGGAAAGGAATTCAACGGGGAAAAATTTTCTCTCACAACAGCAATCAGTGAACCCAGAGAAGAGTGATACTTATGCACTTAAAAACTGACATTAACCTTAACCAAGGGGTTGGGAAGAGACCTTTTTTTAAATAAGCAGCAGGTCAGGGTGTATACATAGTGCAGGGAAGGGGAAAGTACCTTGGATTAACATAACAGAGTAGCTTTGTGAATCCTGCAACCTTAAAAAATAATTTTTATTTCCTACCTGTCTTGAAATTGCCAAGTTTTTAGTTTTGTCAGTGTCCTAATTAACATAAAAAGAAAGTGTTTCAGCATGGAAGGATGCAAATACTACTAACTACAGGATAGCCTCATAATCTGACAGGTGGCTCCCATTTGTTGCTGCTCGTACAAAGTCTTGTCTCTTCATTTGATACAGAGACTTTACTAAAGCATTCAAAAGCAACAGAAAATTCCCAGCACTGATGAGAGCTTGGTTCATGTGAATCAGGAGAAGAGGCTTTGTGTGCAAGAGAAATGTGGGGTGGCCACATGGTGCTCAAAGGGCACCTCTGATGACTTAGTGCAGCTTGAGCATCTCTTTCATAGCTGTTTGGCTGAGGAGCTGCTTCAGATTGTGGCTTTCACGTTAAGTTATTTTGGATTCTGTTTTAGTCAGAAGGAATTTTTAGCTTTGTTCTTTTTGTTTTATACTTCAGTGCTCTTCTGTTTAGTAGTTTCCCTGTATAACTGATAGAAGAGGAGATAATATGCAGCAGTAGCTAAGTGGTTATTTTATTTCTGAGTAAACAGGTCCCACCTAGACCAATTCTGTAACTTGGGCAGTATATGATCTTTTTTCCTCTATGGAGGAGAGGTGCAATTACTCAATTGGATTTTTATGTTGAAGGTTTCAAGGTTTCCTGTGAGCTTTGGGAGTGAAAATTGTAGTTTTACTTTGGAGTTTGTTACAACAGAACTGAACAGCATCCAGTCTCACTGCCCATGGACCATTACCTATCTGTCACATTGGCTAGTTTTACTTCAAGAAAGGAAATGAGGAAGTAATAGTTTTCAGTGGTTCCTCAGTAGGGTATTTCTGCATAGTTTGCAGTGCACCAGTGCTGTAATTTTAATCATCTGCTGTACTTCGACAGTAGAAAAACGCAATTTACAGTTCCCTAGCAATTATTTGCCAACTTTTAGAGGTTTCACTACCGTGTTCTTCGCTGACTGCTATGGACAGAGCACCTTTTGAGTAGCAAATCTGGTTGTGGCAGCTCCGTGGAAATCTTTGTGTTTCTCCTTAGTCAAAGAATTTTATTAAAAAATGAGGGAATTCACGGTGTAGAAAACTTCCTGGTAGGAGTGGCCTGGGTTTTGCCCAGGTCTCCCATAGAAGAGTATCATGGCTGTTGAATTCTGCTATGCTTGTTTGTGTGAAGAATTTAAACATTGTTCTAGCTTTAATTTTGATCCAGGTGGAAGCTGGTGATCTAGTCCATTTAAGGGAGTTTCAGACAAATATTTTTTCCCTTCGGATAGATGTAACCATAGAGATTATCTAACATAGAATGGATTATAGGGGAAGAATAACTGCATTAGGAGAGGACTGTTTAAAATTCAGGTACCACATTTGAAAGAATTACTGCATTTTCACTTTGATCTATTTTTAATCCAATAGAGATGTGGAAGTATTTAAAACTGCCAGCAATACAGCAGTGTGTTTTAACACAAATACTCATGCTAACATCTGTGGAAATAACTTCTGTCAGCTAAGTTAAAATTTTAGCTTCGTCTTCGGTATGTTTTCAGACTGGCTGGTACACAGAAATCTGAGTTGTGTTTTTGAATCCCTGTGTTGCTCCCCACAGCCTTGATGCACCACAGCAACCATGTGGACAGCAGCCGTTGTTACCAGTGTGTCAAGTTCCTTGTTACTTTGGCTCAGAAGTGAGTAATACAGGTTTCAGAGTTTAACCTCATCCCTACCTTAGGCACCTCTGTGACTCAAGGCTGCTACTCTTTCTACTTTTGATCAGTTTTATCTTTTGTTACTGTGATATAAGTGGTGCTCAAAGGTCTTGAAGTGACATCTTTACTGATTAGTACTTGAGATGGATTTCTCAGATAACAACAGATGATTGCTGTTTATAAAGACAACGGTCAGCTACATCCTGTAGAGCAGGAGCCTAGTGTGAAGACCAAGATAAACATAAGGAAGCTTTCCCAGATCTTTGAAATATTACAGTTCCTAAAATCTCTCTGTTTAAAACTTGGTATATGCCCCAATAAAACTTAGTTCTGAAACATGAATCTGTGTAGTAGACTACTTTGTGTAAACTCTACTAGACATTATTGCTTTTGCTAATTCAGCTAATACCAGGACTGGACAGTTTAAGTCCGAGCTTGCAGTGATAACTGCATACAGAGGTCAGCAGTGCAAAGAGAGAGGTCTTCTGATTATTTTTTTTTTTGTTTGCCACAATGCCAGAACCAATGTTTCATCAGTTAAATCAAATTCTTCAGCAACAATGTCATTAAATTTATACCACTTCCCTTTTCCACATCCCCAAGGTGCCCTACTGCAAAAGATTATTTCAAGGAGAATTCCCACCACTGGAGTTGGGCTGTGCAGTGGCTACAGAAAAAGGTAATTTGGTTGTAACCTCATGGAGAAACTGTCACTTTGTTTACAGTGAGGCTTACAGAACTTTCATCTCTGTATGCCTTTCTGAGATGACTAAAACCAAAATATGAGCTGTTTTGTTTTTTACGAGGACAGTTTGGATACAGCTAAATCTGATGCATGCGAGAACTTCAGTGGGCCCCCACGTGTTTCAGGCATAGATGCGTGAACAGTGAATAAAACTAAGTGTGAATGGTTGTAATGATTATTCCGTGCCATATGGGAAGCTTTCAGTGCCGCTGTATTCATGTTAGAAGGTTTCCACTTTTTTAAAAAAGCAGTTTTCCTTTGCCTGTGTGTTGATGCGAGAGAGTGCGTAAATGAGTGCAGTCCTTACAGAACCATTGCAGCTTTGCACCAAACGTAGCTGTTGACAGATACAGCTTTTTCCTCCCACACGTGTAGTTCTTGTTCTTCCCTCTAAACTTACAGTAGGTTGGCCAACACATCTTTAATAAACACCCAAGAAACTTAAAGCTCAGCAGAATTGGCCCAGGTTGGCCCACAGGCAAGCAGGGCCGTGCTTGGTCTCCCAGCACTGTGTGTACAATGTGACAGTATCCCAGCTCCAGGCTGCCTTTCTGTCCTGACAGCTGCTGCCAGGCAGATGTCAGATGTATAAACCAGTGTTGAGTACAGAACTAGAAGTGGAATTAGTGGGATGCTTGCAGTGCAGCTGGCACAACTTGTTGCCGCTCTCCCCTTGAAACGCAGCAAACTGACAGGTCTGGATAGTCCTGCCGTACTTGCATTTACTTTGTACTGGGTCATGTAAACCCTGAATCCACCACTCTTCAGCTGGCACCCAGTAGTTTGCACACAGTTACCAAGTAAAGGGAGTTGGTTGCTAGCTTTCAGCTGAAGGACAATGACTTATTTGACTGCGTTAAGAGCACGTGCTTGTCTATGCCCCTGATCTCCAGCTCGTTGCCGAAGGGTTCAGGAAGCTTGTTCCAGACTTGTTAATTCACCTACTATCACAGGTGGATGAGACTTCACACATGTAAAGCTTGTATGGGTATTTCATGGCTTTCTTGGCTTTTTATGCAGATGTCTGAACATTATTGGGCTCCACAGAGTAACGTGTCCAATGAAACATCAACTGCAAAAACCTTCCAGCGCACTATTTCAGCACAGGTATGTGTCAGTCTTGGGAGAGAATGTTAAACTTGGTTTATTCTCTTTTTGGTTTTCAGTTAGCACCTTGAGTTCTGGCAACCTTAGTATATTTCAGTGCATTTAAGACCAGTCTTCCTTTAGAAGCCTAGGCACTGTGGTTATTCCTAAAAAAACTAACCTTTGAATGATATTAGTCAGTACCTCACAATTACCTGCGATGACTCAGCTGTGTCACTACAGCAGCTATATTGTTTCAGAATCAACTTTTAAAAAAAAAAAAAAAAAAAAAAAGAAAGAAATAAGGTATCACCATGGTCCCTGACGCTCTCTTGGACTGTTTCCAACTCAGGACACGCTGGCCTATGCCACAGCCTTGCTGAACGAGAAAGATCAGTCTGGAAGCAGTAACGGCTCAGAAAGTAGTCCAGCCAACGAGAATGGAGACAGACACCTGCAGCAGGTAACTGTAAATTAAGGGCATTTTCTCTTCTGTTGCGTTGCTTCTGGGGCTCGGGTCAGAACCACGGAATGTAGACACAGTAATTGGGCCTTACAAAAGTAACGTGCCATATCTTTCTCTCTCCATCCCTTGTGTGTATTGAAAGGGCTCAGAGTCTCCTATGATGATCGGTGAGCCTAAAAGTGACCTTGATGATGTTGACCCTTAGAGGAGATACCTATGAACACAAGAACAGATCAACTCGAACATTTAATGCCTGGTACCTACTGAAACCGGAGTCCCGTTGCTTTTGCCATTAGAAGAGTCTGGAAGAGAAGTTGGCTTTATAGGATTGGAGGAGGTTGCTTCCCAGTGCTGGAGGAGGTTGCTTCCCTGAAAGCTAAAAGCGTTTTTTTAGCCACAAAGGCTTCAGATCAATAAATACTCTAGAAAACTGCATCTTCACCTGCAGTAGCTTATGACAGTCCAGACACCGAAAACAGTTTGTCAAGAAGATTTTATCAAATACACACAAACGCTAGTGGTTGAATTTTTATGTGAACATTAAATGAGTGAATGTAAAACTGTTGCTTTTCTGTGATGCTGCAAAAAAATTCTTTTGGTTTTTATACAGGAAAAAGAAACAGACTGCCCTTATGTATGGAGGGCAAATTTTTAATCTTTCTGATAATATTGAATAGGAATATTCAAATTTCTGTAAAGATGTGTGATGACTTACATTTCATTGTAAAATATTAGTTAAAGAATGGGTTTACATAAGGACTTCTGTATTTAATATGTCTCCCTGCTAATTTGTAAAGCTCTTTATGAGAAGGATCAGCAAGTTTGCTCTGTAAGGGGGGTGATCCCTTACAGAATGGTTTGGTCAAGGAGCTCTGGAACGGGTTGTCTTCTCTGGTACCCTTCCAAAAACCACAGACAGTTGGGAAGGGCAATAAAAGAAAAGCTTTGTTCTCTAGGTATGCAAGTTTTCATTATTAAAGGATGTTGGTGGAATTTTAAAAAAAAAAAAGTTAATGAGTAGTTAAAAGAAAAAAGCACTTTAAGATGGAATTCTGTTGCAGTTTTACTCATTAAATTTTTTTAACCTTTGGAGACATATTGAATAAAACGTAGTCTCAATCATGTGATCTGCAATCACTTGCTTATGCTTTGAAATTACTGAGAAAGTTGGTATTGGTTGTATATGATGAATAATTTCTGAAGTGAGTTGGGGACACTGTTGTGCAGATTTTATAGCAATTTTAACATGGGAAAAGAATGATTTGGCTTTGTTTGTATTTTCACTTGACCAGGCAACGTTTAAAATATCACAGCTCTTTTGATTTGCTCGTAAACAACTGGAAACCAGTTGGGATGATTTGAGCACAGTTTTGTTTTCCATGTCAAGTGCAGTTCAGTGATTTCTGGCTCCGGATACTAGCTTCTTTTGTGCCAACTAACTCCTCATCTTTGGTACATTTTGCGTTTGTCACGTTTTCTGCACTGCTTTTTGCCTTTATTTATGGATTCTGCCTTACTTTAAAAAAAAAAAAAATTATAAAAACAAACATGCACAGAAATGGGGGACATCTTAAGGAGTGCCTGGGTACCTCCAGAATAGATAAATTTGCCAAGTTAAAGGCACAACCAGCCAAAAAGTGCCTTTTTTTTCTTTTTACATACTGTTGCCGAAACAAGAAGCAGCAGACAGCTTTTCACTGTTGTGCACTAATATTGAAATTAATCAGTCATTTCACTGTTGGAAGTAAACATCCAATCTGATTTCAGCTGTACAGCTTTATAACTTATTGCGGGTTAAGAGAGCCGTTGTCGTAAATTGCGCCTGCGAAGAAGTAAAGGGTGGCATTGTAGTGAATCTCTCACTTTCTTTTCCAAACAATGTCTTCATAGACACATGGCAGAGTTAGCATTTTATAAATGTTTCTGATAATGTGCTGGGACATTTTAAATGTGATGTTTTAAATTAATTTTGAATAAACCATTTCTTACGGATACCCCTTCTTCCTTCCCCCACCCCTAATACTTTGTTGATGGGTCATAAAATCATCACAAGAAGTCAGTACACAGCGGTGATGGTGACGGAAGAAGCTGGTAATGTTCCTATGGGTTGGCACCACTTGTCACTTCAGGTTCCTGTTATTTCCTATGGAAACAACGTCCTCGATTACCGCAGGCCCAGAGAAGCGTTGATAAGAGAATTGCGTCGGGATCACTCATCACCACTGTATACTTGAAACCAATACAAACTTTTTCACGGTTCTGCTCACGCTTGTACAAAGTCAATGGTTATAATTTGCAATAAGATGATACTTGGTCAATTATTTTTGTTTCCAGCTGCTGTCATTTGAACCTGCTGAAGATTATTTTTTGGAAAATAGAGTTCAACAAAACTAGTTTTTGTGTAAATTGTGATGCATTTCTATGTTGTAATTTTTACTGCCGATCTTTTTGGATGAAAATGTTTTTATACAGCTTACAAAATGTTCAGTGAGGATCAGCCGCAGCCTGCCTGTGAGCATTCGGGGAGATACTGTCCGATTAATACGTAGACATTTGGCACTGGAAAAATAGGCAGTCTTGAACAGTCTTGGGATTCCTGGTCAATGGAATAAAGTTATTCCTTTCACAGAAAACTAGTGTAATCTTTAGAGTGCGCATACACTGCTACGCTGTTGTCTTGTTGATCCTCTTATCTTGAAACTTCTTAGGCCAGTCCTGCAGGTGATAAGCTCCGAGAGGTTGCCCTGATTGCCGTTTTGGCTCCTGTCCATTGTAAATGAAGCAGCTGCCTGCCCCCGTGGCTGTGCTGCTGTACACGCTTACACCGGGGCGTGTGCCGGGGCACTGTCAGATCTGTATCTGTGGGCAGTTTCTTCTGACCTTCTTAGCAGAATGATCTACCCTGGCTACGCTTGCAGTCAGGGATTAGGCCGGCTTTTGTGTGTCAGATTTGCAGGCGATCTGGACTGTAATTAATACTGCCTTTTCCGTTGGTGCGAGGTGCTGAAAGCTGGAGCCGCAGCAGTGCCGCGGTGCCGGTGTATCCCCCTGCTCACCCCTCTGCTGCTGCCCGGGAGGCTGGCTGCCACGCACGTATCCTCCACGGCGTAGGCTCCCATGGTGCTGGGGCTCGGGGAATGGGCGTTACAGCCCGTCAGCGTCCAGCCCTCGTCACAGGACACCGTCACCTAATGGGGGGAAGAGGTTAACCCTCCACGGGGAAGCAAAAGGCAGGGGTCTGCCCCTCCCCGAGGGTCCCCAGGGCGATGTGGCCGGTGTCACACTGAGCTGCTGGACACCAGCCAGGGCGGGTGCCCCATTATAGGTGAGCAGCTGGGGACACCAGTGAAGGCTGGGGTTGGGGTGGCTGCAGTGAGATGCCAAAGCCAACCCAAACCCCATCAGGGTGGCAGAGGGACAAGCAGAGGCCAGGACAGCACCGTGGCAGAGGAGTGTGGACTGTCCATACCTTCTCCGCGGAGCCCAGGGACGTGTGTTCCTTCACCCGGCACTCGATGCCGGCGGCGGGACAGCACATGGCATGTGCCATCACCTCCGTCCTGCCAGCGCAGCGGCTGGGCCTGCTCCCTGGCCCCGTGATGGCTCTGCCACCGTCACCCAGCGCCGTGCCGGGGGAGTGGAAACTGCACCCTGCCGAGGGGAGAGGGGCTGTCAGCATGGGGCAGCCACAGCATCATCCCAGCACGCACACACAGAGGCACTAAGGGATGTCCCTGCTGGGCCCTGAGCCTTCCCTGCTGCCATGCACGCAGCCTGTCCCCTTCCCCTGTCACCCCAGCACTCACACCCACCCTTTTATCCCCAGGTCCCAGAGTTTTTCTGGAAGAAACAACCTTGGCCATCAGGGTGTTGGCTCAAGGCTCTGTAACCCGCCGTGTTGGGTGTTACCAGTCAGCACGTGGTCTCGTGGGGAGCAGCCGGCTCCCTCGGCCACCGGGGAGCTGCCGTTGATCTGGCACTCGGCCCTGGGCCACGTGCAGCATCTGGCGATGGCGTAGACACCGCGGCCCCGGAAAGCGTTGTGGGCCACGCACTGCTTCCGCCCGTCCTTGTCCTGCAGCCGGGGCAGCACAGCATCACCGGGGGTGCTCGGGGGCTTGGGGACACCCCAGGGGCAGTACTTGTGCCCCGGCATGCTCTGCTCACCTCCATGTGCTCCCCCAGCCGCCTGCCGCTGTGGGAGAAGCTGGAGCAGCTGAGCATCTCCTCGGTGCCGGCGCAGCGAGCCACGGCGGTGGCGTGCCGGGTGAGCCCAGAGCGCGCCGACCACACCGTGCGGCAGTACAGCTGCTCGTCTGCAACGGGGCGGGTGGTGTCAGCGGTGGGGCGGACACCCACAGCAGCACCCAGAGCCCACGGCACGGACTGGGCTGCCAGCCAGGGCTGGCAGGTCTCCCCGCTACCCTCTGCGTGCCAACAACCACGCTCGGGCTCAGCCATTCCCCGGCACAGCTCAGCGGGGAGGAGGATGCCCTGCCGACACGCAGTGCTCCCACCCAAACACCTCTTTCCCCAGTAAGGGCAGAGCTCTGTGGGCACCCCGCAGGCGGCTGAGGTGTTTACCTGAGTCCAGCTGGGCCGGCAGCCCGGCCACGCTGTTGGGCGTCTGGAGCCGCTGCTCCTCGGGGAACCACGCCATGTCCATGGCGTTCTTGGTGGCGAAGTGCAGGAGGCGCTGCCGGAGCTCGCCGAGGCTCAGCTGGGGCTCAGCGCTGAGCAGCATGGCGGCAATGCCTGTGAGAGCCCAGGGAGCCGCGGTGAGGACCGGGAGCCATGTGGGCACCCACCCACAACTCAACTCCAGAGAGACTCCAGAGGAATCGCTGCGGCCCATCATCCACATGCCCCAGATGCAGGCTCCGGCACCCCGATGAGCCAAACAAACCAAAACCAACCATGGCACCGAGGCACGGAAAAATGTCCCCAGCAGAGGTAGCCCTGATGTCCTGTGCCTGCAGCGACACATGCCCAGCACCAGCAAGCGGGGCCCAGCCCTGCCTGCCACCCCGGAGCCCAGCTCGCCTGCCACGTGCGCGGCCGCCTGCGACGTCCCACTCTGCGCCGTGAAGCAGGTGCTGCAGTCGCTGGAGGCACCGATGATGTCGTCCCCCGGGGCAAACAGGTCCACGCAGCGGCCAAAGTTGGTGCCCAGGGTGCCGATGGAGGCGGGTTGGTCCTCACTGTTGGTGGCACCGACAGTGATGACCTGCCAGGGAGGTGACGGAGAGGGACGTGGGCGCAGCCCCAGCCCGCTCAGCTGACTTGGTGCTGGAGCAGATGAGCCTGGGGAGGTGGTAGTGTGTCCCCACACCCCTCCAGACCTCAGGGAGCCCCCCCAGCCCATACCTCCGGCTCAGATGCTGGTGAGTAGAGACAGGCATCATCCTTGTAG
>NW_020799109.1:5726971-5729965 GCF_003259725.1 Athene cunicularia
GGTTCTGCTCACGCTTGTACAAAGTCAATGGTTATAATTTGCAATAAGATGATACTTGGTCAATTATTTTTGTTTCCAGCTGCTGTCATTTGAACCTGCTGAAGATTATTTTTTGGAAAATAGAGTTCAACAAAACTAGTTTTTGTGTAAATTGTGATGCATTTCTATGTTGTAATTTTTACTGCCGATCTTTTTGGATGAAAATGTTTTTATACAGCTTACAAAATGTTCAGTGAGGATCAGCCGCAGCCTGCCTGTGAGCATTCGGGGAGATACTGTCCGATTAATACGTAGACATTTGGCACTGGAAAAATAGGCAGTCTTGAACAGTCTTGGGATTCCTGGTCAATGGAATAAAGTTATTCCTTTCACAGAAAACTAGTGTAATCTTTAGAGTGCGCATACACTGCTACGCTGTTGTCTTGTTGATCCTCTTATCTTGAAACTTCTTAGGCCAGTCCTGCAGGTGATAAGCTCCGAGAGGTTGCCCTGATTGCCGTTTTGGCTCCTGTCCATTGTAAATGAAGCAGCTGCCTGCCCCCGTGGCTGTGCTGCTGTACACGCTTACACCGGGGCGTGTGCCGGGGCACTGTCAGATCTGTATCTGTGGGCAGTTTCTTCTGACCTTCTTAGCAGAATGATCTACCCTGGCTACGCTTGCAGTCAGGGATTAGGCCGGCTTTTGTGTGTCAGATTTGCAGGCGATCTGGACTGTAATTAATACTGCCTTTTCCGTTGGTGCGAGGTGCTGAAAGCTGGAGCCGCAGCAGTGCCGCGGTGCCGGTGTATCCCCCTGCTCACCCCTCTGCTGCTGCCCCAGCAGAACCAGGAGCTACAGCCAGGGCTGCCGGCCCGGCTCTGCCTCCCTGACAGGCACCTTTGTCCTCCACTCTAAGGACAAAGACTTTCACATTTTAGGCATGACCCAGCCCCTGCTCCCCCCTGGCAGGGCCAGTCCTGTGAGCCTGGACTGGGTGTTGCAAAGAGGGTGCTGACAGGACTGTCCCCAGTGTACCTGGGTCAGCACGGCTTTCTCCTGAACCAGAGGGGCTTTTCTGCCTACCCGCATCCAAGATACTAAGCAAGGGCTAATCTTTTAATACCATTTCCTTCCACCAGGCTTATGCTTGCTTGAACTAAGCCGTGAAAGCTGTATCTGGCTTATTGTGCATGGAACGTGCTCACACCTTGTACTGGGAGCCAGCGGGGAATCAGGCAGCAGGATCTTCTCCTCTTGCAGGGAAGTCAGCTGAGGTGAAATATCTGATGTGTGTTTTGAGAGGTTATAGCCTAGTGAGTCTGCTGAAAAATTACCAGCTGTGTCAGAGCTGTTCAGGAATTCTTAGGCTAACATCCCTTTTTGTCTCACCCCCTTTGTGCAAAATTCAGATTATAGCTGATGAAGTTATGGGTTGTAATTATATACATCTTATGTAATTGCATGTTTAGATTAGGGCTGGGCTTTTTGCCATCTTTAGGTAACAAGTTAGAAATAGTTTAAACCTTTCACAGTGGTGCTTCGTGCTTGGTCTCTCTTCTCTTGCCCATTAAAGCTGGATTAATAGATCTCTATAAGGGGCTTTTTGATGGGGGAAAAACACCCCAACCTAGAATAGCCAAAGTTTGAAAGGTTAACCTGCTGCTTGTGGTATCAAGCTTTATTTTTCTCATCTGTCCTCAGGTAACGCAACACAAATTATACATTGTAGTACTAGGAGGCTGCTAATCACCCCAAAAATGTGAGCCCCAGCTTTGGTGGCTTCAGGTACTTCTCAGCCTGCCTCTGCTGCTGTGCATCTCTCTGTGAGCATCTGTGCTTTACCTTCTTGCTGGGGCTTTAATGTTTATCACGTGAAGACCAATGTTACTAGAAACAGCGGCAAAAAGCACAAGGGCACGTTCCCCAAACGTGGATGATGGTTTGTTTCCGTAACTGGAAGCTCTTATCCTACACCACTGTTTTAAAAACAAACTTCCTGCGTGTGCATGGGACAACAAGACTCAGCTCCTTGTTCTCTGCTCGGGCAAGGGGAGTCTGTGCTGACCTTGGAGGCTCCAGGGGCCCCTCCTGCCGGAGGCAGGTTTGGAGCCCGTGGTGGCAGCCTGGGGCTGGCTCGCTAACGAAGCAGAGCTCGTTTTGGGGAGCAGCATCCCTGCCTGCCGAGTGCCAGCTCCCCCTTCCAGGCTGATTCCCCCTGGGTATGTACTTGAAGCCAGACAATGGATCAGATCTGCTGAGCACTGGTCTGTGAATTTTATTTTAAAAAGACGTTTATAAAATGTTTATTTATAAAATTCCAAATAAATATTTAAGGTACAAATGTAAAAACCAAGGTACTATGAAAGCTCTTTTTCTTCTTTCTTTTTTTTTTTAAAAAAAAAAAAAAGGAATTACAGCCAGTTCTATGTGTCTTGGGAAAACCTGAAAGGGAAACTTAAAGCAAGGCATAACACCAGATCATTAACTTTGACTTAATAATAGAAAAACCACTACGAAAGCAGTAGTTGACTGTAGCAATACAGATTAAAATCTAATTAAACAAGCAGACTCTTTAAACTACAGCCCCTACACTTGACTAAGTAAAGAGGTCTCTTAGGTACATGAGTAGGCAATTATAAAACTGCCCAAAAAGGGCTAAACTATGATTTTTCAGGTGCTGAGCAGCATTAGCTGGTATATAACGAGCAACAAAGGAGGAAAATAGGGGTTGGGTTTTTTTCAAAGGTGGTGGTTTTGTCCTATGCTGGGTGACAACACGAACGAACAGCCTCAAGACGCCTCATACGGTCAGGGTGGTTCTAGAAAGACCCTGTGTGTGGTGGGGAAAGGATTCGGGGATGGCTCCTGGGGTGGGACAGGGCTCCGGCTGCGCGGGGGATGCTTGGAGACCGCTTTGCAGAGCAGCAAAAGGGTGACAAACTTGTGGCCCACCCTCACGGCAGCCCAAGCGCGGGGGTTGGCAGCAGTGTTGCAGCGTGGACCGGGATGGCACC
>NW_020799109.1:5733803-5738884 GCF_003259725.1 Athene cunicularia
CCCCAGGCAGAGCCGTTTCTTATGTCGTGCTGGATTGTACCAGCAAAGCACTCCCTGGGCGGCAGGGGATCATCGTTTCCATGCTCCATCCCCCTCAGGTGCCGGAGAACATCTCCCCCCCTGCTTTTGGGTTGGTCAACCCCCATAAATTTGTTGAAGAGCAATAAATAAGAGCATAAATTTGAACAATAAATAAGAGCATACATTTGAGCAATAAATAAGAGCACAAATTTGTGCCTCCAGCCTCCTGGGGCCGTGCCGGGTGCCCAAGCAGCATCCAGCCCAGCTTTCCCAAAACAGGGAGAGGGACTCTCAGCATCCCCACACTGCTGGATCCGTTGATGCTTTGATCCGAACGCAGCCACCCCGGGAAGGCTCAGCCACAGAGATCCCTGCGGCCCCGAGCAGCCCAAGGGCAGGCGGAGGTCGCAGCAGCTCCCGCCGGCGCTGCTGTCTCTGCATGTTGCAAAGAGGCTGCTCAAAAGCTGCTGGGTTGCCCCTGTCATGGTGACAAACCAGGCTTATCTCCATCAACGAGCCTTCAACGAACACTTATTATTCAGAGGGAGTTTGGGAACGGGGGCTCTGGCATGCAGAGCCACCGGTAGCGCTGTGGCTGTTGACACCAACCTGGCAGAGAGAGAAAATGTTGCCCCAAAGCACCACCTTGAGCAGGTCCTCGAGAAGCCACAGCTGTCACCAGGGTTTCAGCTCATCCTCTGTCCCTGCTGGCGCTGGAAATTTGTCCAGGAGATGGGGGACAGCCGGTCTGTCTGCCCCCATCACCCCTCTCCCAACCTGGAGACATGAAGGCTGCCTGCTGCCGGAGTACCAGGATCTCATTTTAATTCCACGGGGGCTTTGGTAAGTGGGAAAAAGGCTTTGCAGACATCTCTGCCTTGGAAAGGTGGGTGAATACATCTTTACCTACCTAAACGCTGTTCCTGTTTCAAGCAGCAAAGCTCATCTTTTCCCTTCCTAAGCTCATTATTGAGCCTGGATTCTGCCCAGCCCAGCATTTGGACTTATCTGCACCCACCCAACGGGCTCTGGTGAGGGGGAGCCTTGTCCCCTCAGTTGCAGAAATTCAGGACGTGGCAGGGCTCTCCTCGGGTTTTGTGGGGCGGCAGACTCTCCTGCGGCTGGGTGGGCGCATGGCGCAGGGGACAGGCAGGACCCTGAGGGCTCCTCCACGCCGCAGACCCTGCGCCTTCAGGGGTCAGTCCCAGCCCCTTCTCTTCCAGGCTGCGACCTTTGCGTCCCCTCCACAAGCTGAGTCCATGCCAAGCGGCCGTTCTCTCTGGGAAATCAGTTTTCGGGCTCAAACAGGCAGTCGCTATCCTCGAGCAAAGCATCAGGCCCCTCTTGGAGCCCATAATAAAGGTCATCCTCCTCCCCAGCGCCTTTGCGGGAGGAACTGGGCTGCTGTCTCCCCGCTGGAGAGCCGGGGCGGGCGGTGGATGGTGGAGGGTGTCGACCCCGTGGCAGGGGGCTGCCAGGCGCGGAGCCCTCCAGCGATGGTGTGTCCATATCCTCCAGGAGCGACGCCAGCGGCGCGTCCCCCAGGGCTGGCCGGGGGGGGCTGCAAGGACAGGGAGAGCTGAGGGGTGGCGGGCAGGGTGGGGGTTACACTAAAGGCAGCTGTGCAGAAGCTGGGGTTTTCCCCAGAGCTGGTGGCTGCTGGACCTGGTGCTGGGCTCGGCGTTGCTCAGTCAGCGGCCCAGCATCACCAGTCCCCTTGCTGCGTGGTGGGGTGCATGGGGAGGGCCCTGTCTCCCCCATCTCAGCCCCCCGTGCCTGCCTCTACGGGGACAACCCACCTGCCGGGTTCCTTCTCCTGCCCATGGGACGCCCATGGGGCCACCCTCGCAGGCTGTGCAGAAAGCAGAGCACCCATGGCTGCGTTTTGGCAGAGGACGTGCCCGAGTCCTACGCCCCAAGGCTGCACGGTGACCCCCCATCTCCTGCAAAGCGCTTTTGGGACCTCCCAAACCAATGCGCAGCCATCACATGTGGCATCTGCTTTGAGGGACACGTCCTGAGAGTCTCATTTCTACCAAAGTCTGACCAGGAGCTTGGGATTTATTCTGGTGGGGGACATTGTTGCTGTTTATGAAATAAAAGCCAAATACAAATTATAACCAAATGCAATCCAGATATCCTCTGGGGAAATAATTTGGTACTGAGACTCCCTATGGGCTGAGTCTGGGCTCCAGCAGGGCTGGAGGTGCAGGGGGTCAGTGTTGTGTGAGCAGCAGAGACCCCTCTGCCTAGTCTCCCTCCCGCCACACCGGGGGTCTGACACCCCCCAGTTCCACCCCACATCCTGCCAGTGCCACCCCGACCCCGGGGACATCACGTACCAGCTGCCTGCTGCCGGTGCCAGGTCTGGGGGGGGTTCTCCATCACCCCCCATCTCTCGGTGGACCTCTGCTTTCGCCTGCACGGCCAGTTGGGAGCAGCTGCGGGGTCTGGGCTGGCCCGTGGGTGGGAGTGAGTCCAAGCCCACCTCCTGCCTCTGGATCTGCTCGTAGGATGGCAAGCTTTTCTCGTAGGTGCTGGTGGCCTCTTGGTTGGGGCAGGGTGTAATCAAGCTGCGGGTGAAGGAGTAACAGGGTGCTGAGCAGGCCCTGGGTCCCCAGGGAGCCGGGAGATGCTCAGGGACATGACACAAGCCTCCATCAGGTGCTTTAGAGGCCACCGAGGCCACATCACTGCCCACGCCAGCAGCGGGTCCGTGCCAGGGGATGCCCCAGGACAGCAGCAGGATGCTTTGCACCCTCCAGCATCGCTCCAGCTCCAGCCCCGGGACAGCTCAGCCAGCCCTTGCCTCCCCCACCACGGCCCTCGCGTGTCATTTTTTTTTCTGCAATAGGTGTAGTTGTCCCCGGTGCCAGTGTGCTCAGACGCTGCCCTTGTCCCCGGGGGCAGGCAGATAACTGTGTGTACAGATGAAAACACCCACCAAAAGGGTGCTGGGACCTACCGGGCATCCCTCTCCGGCAGCACCATGGGTTTGTGGTCCAGGAACCGCTCGGCCTCAAGATCCACAGGGATGAACGTTATCTGGGGGGGAAAGAAACACAGAGCCTCAGTCCTTGGTAGGGGTAGAATGGCTGGGCTGTTCCCTGAGCTGGGGTTTTGGTCTTTTCCCAACATATTTGGATGTCTTGCTTGGAAATGGATTTTTGGAGGGGGAATCAATAAGGGCTTTGATGAACCCAGCACGCCCCGCTCTCAGCACCTTGTCCCCAGTGGGGTCATGCGTGTCCCCAAGCCCAGGGAGGGTCCCAGGGCTCATGGAGAAGGTTGGTGGCCAGGGAGAGTTCTGAGCATGGTGACAAAGGCACATCTCCCTCCTCACCTGAGCTGAGCTTGGCTTTGGGGGGAGCTGGGGTCAGCTTCACCCTGGTCCCAAGGGACTCACAGCCGGTCCTGGGGGGTCCCAGCTTGTCCCAGGGTGCCATGCACAGCCCCAGATGTTGTGGGGTGCAGCCAAGCTGTTGATGGGCCATCCTGCATCACTGAGATCGGTGCCACAGCCGCCGTCTCCTTGGCAAAAAGCCTTTTCTGCCAGCTCCGTTTCCCGGGGCAGGGACGCGTGGCTGCCCTGGGCCCCCTGCGGACCTGCAGGGCTGCAGCCATACCACATATTGTTTATAATAGGTTATTTTTCATGAGCCCGGTATACGTGTTCCCACACGGGCAGGAAAACAAGGGAACAAAAAGAAGGCTGATTAACCCACCGCTACCCTCCGGCTGTGGAACGTGCGGTGGGAAGGGGACAGAATTTAACACCCCAGCTCCATCTTAAGCAAACGCGGCACGCAGACGCTCTGTCCTCACTCCCCCTGGGTGGACCAACCCTGCTTCATCCTTCCACGGCTTTAGCCCCCACCTCGCAGCCCAGTTGCTACCCCACCGAGGCAGCCCCACTGGTGGGTCCCCACCAGCCCACCCCACCAGCCTCCAAAAAGATCCCGGAGTTCCCTCTCCTTCCCTGCTGCAGCCTCGCAGCCCTTGAAAACACGCTGCACCCTGGCGTCGCCCTTATTTTGGGGTTCTGCCAGCTCCGATTTACAGCCAAATCCAGCTCCAGCACCCAGGGCTGGGAAAGTCCCGTTGGGATCAGCCTCCCTCCAGGTCCCCGTCTCTGGTGCCTCCCTCTCCCTCCCCATCCCTTCCCCAGGCCGTGGGGTCCGGCCGCGTGTGCCTGCAGGGAAGGTTACCCGGACACGTGCCGGGCGGCTTCACTGGAGTGTGAACGGCGGGTCAGTGTTTGCATTCATTACAAACCCGTTAAAAACTGGCTGGCTCAGCCCTGGGCAGGACCAGGCTCAACGTGCAGCTGATCCTCAGCCCCTGGCAGCCTCCAGAGAAAGAAACCACTCCTTGCCTTACCCTGGAGGTGTGCTCAGCGGGCAGCAGCCGGAGAGAAACGAGCTTCCCGGCATCTCCCCTCCCCTGCCTCTCCCACCCCGCGCCCATGGCCGAGGAGAAGACCTTCCGTTACGGGTTCATCATGCTGGGTTTCTTCCTGGTGATGACGGGGATGTTCATCATGAGCGTAGAAAAGCCCCAGATCTACATCACCTTCTGCGCTCTGGGCGTCCTGCTCGTAGTCGTGGGCATCATCTGGAGCATGTGCCAGTGCTACCCAAAGGTAGGGTCCGTCCCGCCGCCGTGCGCCTCCGGGGGGGCTCGAGGGCTCAGTGGGGTTTGGAGGGGCTTCGGATGCTGTGGACATGCAGCCTCGGGCTGTGCCTCAGTTTCCCCATCTGTGGGGTGGGTTAGAAGCAGACCCCAGTAGGGAAGGTGGCTGGGGTGATCCAGAGGGGGAAGGGAGGCTCACACCCTGCTGCACCTCCTCGCTGATGCCTGCTGGATGCAGCCCCACTCCCTCATTCAAGCCATTTGAGCCCTTATTTATTCACCCCCCAAAAGAACGTTTCCAAACAAGACATCCAAATGTGCTGGGAAAAGACCAAAACCCCCGCTGAGGGAACACCCCAGCCATTTTACCACAAACGAGGGCCAAGGGTCCCCTGTACCCCTACACTCGCTCTGAGCCTGGGGCTTTG
>NW_020799109.1:5738934-5741797 GCF_003259725.1 Athene cunicularia
AGAGGGAACTCCGGGATCTTTTTGGAGGCTGGTGGGGTGGGCTGGTGGGGACCCACCAGTGGGGCTGCCTCGGTGGGGTAGCAACTGGGCTGCGAGGTGGGGGCTAAAGCCGTGGAAGGATGAAGCAGGGTTGGTCCACCCAGGGGGAGTGAGGACAGAGCGTCTGCGTGCCGCGTTTGCTTAAGATGGAGCTGGGGTGTTAAATTCTGTCCCCTTCCCACCTCACGTTCCACAGCCGGAGGGTAGCGGTGGGTTAATCAGCCTTCTTTTTGTTCCCTTGTTTTCCTGCCCGTGTGGGAACACGTATACCGGGCTCATGAAAAATAACCTATTATAAACAATATGTGGTATGGCTGCAGCCCTGCAGGTCCGCAGGGGGCCCAGGGCAGCCCGTTATTTCGGTGGGATGGAGCAACCACCAGCAGCCCCCAATGCACTTGGAATTTCCTCTGGGCAAGGCAGCAAACCCGTCCGTGGTGGGCAGGGAAGGGGCTGTGCCTCTCAGGACGGCTTTTTATAGGATGCTGCCTGAAATGCCAAGTGCACTTGGATGCCCTGAACGCACACAGGAGCCACTGAACATCTCTAAAGCAAATGAAGTGAGGCATGGGAAGTCAGTGTGTGGGGAAAGCAAGGTGGAAGGGATGGTGATATGGCTGGAAGGGGCATTGAAAAGGCAGAGGAGCAAACAGGGTGGCACAGAGCTGGTTTTTTTCTCTGGTCAGATTCCTCATTCTTTGCTGCAATTTTTATTATCCAGCTCTTGCTTTGAATGGGCAACCCCTGGTCTGATAGGAGCTCCCCAGGGTGGGTCAGAGCAGGGAATGCAAAGCACCTGCAACCCGCAGTGGTTTTATTAAAAATACAAAGGCTTTCAAACATGCCGGTTACCCCCGACGCTCTGAACACATCGCGCATGGGACCCGCAATCCCGACAGCCCTGGACTGATGGTTCAAAAGCCAGACGGACCCTTTCCCCTCCTCGCCCACCCTCCTCTCACCCCACAAAGGAAAGGGCTCGGTTTGAAGCCGAGGCAGCCACCCGCAGAGTCCCAGCCCCGTGCCGCTGCCAGCTCAGACGCCCCGGACGCTGATGTTTTCGTAGCTGGGGGGAGGCGTTGCCTGCGCCTCCCCCAGGTGCTGGGTGTCCAGCCAGGATGGGCTGGGGCGGAACAAGGCGCTGTCGGAGGAGCTGCGCCGGCGGCCGCCCTGCCAGCTCTCATCCTCCTCCAAGTAGCGGTACAGGGGTGGCGTGAGCTCCTCCTTTCTCCCCGGGGGCTGGACATAGGCTGGGATGCCGTGGGCTGGTCGACAGGTCAGGGCTTCTTCATAGGTGGGGATGGCACTGGCATCCCAGGTGCTGCAAGGGAAGAAGAAACTCAGCAGCACACCCCATCAAACGGAGCATCCCAGCACCCAGGAACTGGAGCACCCCAGCACTGGTCAACTGGAGCATCCCTGGGCCTCATTAACCAGAACCATCCCAGCACCCGTCAACTGGAGCATCCCAGTTCCCTCTCATATGGAGCACCCCAGCACCCATAAACTGGAGCATCCCAACACCCATCACCTGGAGCATCCCAGCACCCATCAACAGGAGCATCCCAGTTCCCTCTCAACCAGAGCATCTCAGCACCCATCAACCGCATCAGCTGGAGCATCCCGAAGCACAACAGACGCATGTGTGCTGGGGATGGCACACGGGCAGGTTTTGTGTGCTTAGGGGCAAGGGAAGACCATGTCAGCTGCTTCCTGGCACCAGGAGGGTGGGGATCTGTGCAGGAGGAAGGGCATCATCCACCAGACCTTGTGACAAGGCAACATCACCCAGTTGCCACTGAGTTTATTAACCCGAGAAGAGGAAGGGCAGCCTGGCCAGACAGCCTCAAAGAGCTGCCACCTCCAGCATTAAGGGCTACAACACATGAATGACTGCAAAGCAGCCGAGGTGCTGGCTCTGGAGACATCTGCCCCCCATTCTGCACCACAAGGCGTCCCACAGGCAGGAAAACATCTTCATCATCGGCCTAACCCCAAAGTCACCCCCCGAAGCACAGAGGCTGCCAGCAGCTGAGTGAGAGGTTTGGCATGAGCAGCCAGTCAAGAGTCAGGCATCCCGGTTCAGTGCGGTCGCACCCCACCCTTGTGCCCGCCAGAGCCCTCCACGTGCTGTCCAAGCCTGGTGTCACTTCCAGCAGTGCTTTGCTGAGCAAACACGGCTTGTGTACAGGGAAAACCTCCGCCCAACCTTTGCCCTGTACCTGGCCCGACTCAGCGCCCTATGAAACAGTGCAGTCCCAAAGACGGGAAGGCTTTGAAAGCACCCCCCTGTCTGCTTGCTTTTGCAGATGAAACCCCAGAGCAGCCTGCTCTGGGAGGCTGCGAGCATCGGAGGGGCACAGCTGGCCCAAATGGAAAGCTGTGATGCTCCACAGGGATGCTTCCTCCATCCCAAACTTGGCAGCCTCCCGTCCCAGAACTACCACCCGGGCATCCGCACCATGGCTTTTGCCAAACAGCTTCAGTTTGCAAATGTCTGCTCCCTTGGAAATGTGGAGAGGGGGATTTCTCCCAGCACAGGATGCTTTGCTGCGCAAATGCCAGTGCAGCTGGGGCTGGAGGAGCTGCTGCAGAGCCAGCAGTGCCCGGGCACTGCCCTCCCATCCAGGATGGGAGCTGGGAGGTCAGGGAAGGGGATGTTCGCTGTGGGGGCACAGCAAAGCCCTCCACGGGAGGAGGAAACTCGCCCCAGACTGGCTCACAATCTCACCCCCAGATATTCAGATGGGTACTGAAACCCCTGGAGAACCAGGAACGTGCCTCCCGCTCTGACTGAATTTTCATGGGTTTATGTTCTTAAGAG
>NW_020799109.1:5741847-5754037 GCF_003259725.1 Athene cunicularia
AAAAAAAAAAAGGTGAAAAAAGAGAAAGAGAAAGGCCAAGGGAAGCCCCGCCGCGGGCGCTGTGTTCTGTGTTCTGCTTGTGAAGGAGGCGGCTTGCTGGGGGGGAACCTGCCGCCCGCCAGCGCCGGCGAGGGGGGGTCGGTAAGGCGGCGAGTGCCCCGAAATGGGGGTTCGGGGGTGGCACTGCCCGCGTTCCCGAGGGACGGGCAGCAAGGAGCCCGGTCGCCCCCAATCCGCCAGGGAACAGGCGGATCAGGGACCTGGGGAGCGCTTCGGGCTGCAGAGCCCAGGGGAGGTTCCCTGTGGGCATCGCTACCCACGGGTGGGACCCCACTGTCCCTGGGTGGGACACCCACGCTGCAGCACGGGGGGAGATCTCCCACAAACTTGCTTTGTCACCACCTCAGTCCTCCTCACCTCTCTGCCAAATGCCAGCACGGCCCCTTTTCCCCAGCTCCGGCTGGATCTCTTTGCCCCGCAGCACCCATGAGGATACCTGGGTGTTCTAAACAAGCCGAGGGTGCTCCGCGCTGAGGTTCGGGATGCTCCGTGGGCCTGGGGCCTTCACGCACAGTTCCTCAGGGCAGAGGCAGGGGTAGATGCTACCAACCGCTGTCGTGCCACGCTGTGCTCTGGCTGCACACTCGCACAGATCCATCACGTTGCTCTCGAGCTGAGCAGCGCTGACAGACAAAGCCATTTCTATGGATACACCTGCGCTGGAGCTGAATGAACCCTGGGCTGCTGGTCCCGTGCTCCTTGCAGCTCCTCATGTTGCTGGTTCAAAAACAGCTCAGGGTTTATCTGCACAGGCTGCAGGGACTGGTGCAAAGACCCGTCCCGTAATTCTTATCTGCGGGGTGTATGCCTGGTCACCACTCAGCCTAGCTGAAAAATGTGGGGGTGTGCAGCCCCATTTGCCTGAGGACACCGAGGAGTTTTACAAATGGTAAACTGAGGCACAAAGAGGACTTGTTCACATGGGGCTGGCCCTGTAGCAGATTGTGTCTCCATCACAGAGAGAGGGGCATGGGGCAGGGGTCCCTGAGGCCAACACCCCAACATGGCCTCACCCCCCCAGGCTGGGATGCACCAAGGTCCTCGAACCCCAGGGTACAATCCCTGACAACAAAGCCCAGGTGTCCTCCAAACACAGTGGTCTTCGCTCCTTGGCAGGACAGAGTTTGGCCCCGGGGATCCCAGGAGTGAACATCTGGATTCCTCTGTTGCAGCTACGCTGGAGCTGAGCACTCACGTTACCATCCATGAGTGACATGGGCACTGTGAATCATCAGTTCCCTTATTAAAGGACAATGAGACATCTTCTGCTGCTCATTACCTGCTCAGATATTGTATTTAACTGAAATTTGATTGTCAGATGGCTTCTGAAGCACTTCAAAGCGGTGTTAGTGCATGGCTCTGTGTGCTCTTCCTAGCTCAGGGCTGCAGAGAGTGAGATGGCTCCGTGACAGCGCATTGCTCTGGCCCTTTGGTCCTCCAGCCCCATAACCATCTGTAATCTTCTGTCTTCCCCAGAGCTGGCCTGCAGGCAGCCACAAACCCAGGACAAATATTTCACAAGGTAGAGGCTCTAAGTGCTGAGTGGTGCCAGCTTAGCAGCGCCTCGGCCAAAACATATTTTCCCTCTCTGAGAACATTTCTGCTGGGGGACAAGGTGCTGCAACACATCCAGGGCATGGACAAAGGGCTCCTCCAGCATAAAGGCAGAATATCTGTGCAAAATATGTAAAACATCCCATACATGGTGAAACTACAGTGGAGAAAAAAGAGAAGATATAAAAGACAGTTACAGCCCCTGCAAGAACAGGAACAAAGGAGGAATGGAGAAAAAGAGATTGTTCCAGTAATTGCCTCCCCCAGGTAAGGATGCTGTGCCTGATCAACGCTGCTGGCACAGAAAAGTGCTGCTTCTTGATTCACTGTTCACCACATTTTGCTGCTGCAGCAAATCACATGTAAAATAGTGTATTTCACTGTATAATCAGGCTAAATAAATTAGCTTTTTCAATACCTCTGTGTGTGTGTGTGTGTGTGTACGTGAATGTACTTTCTGCCCCATCAGACCAGGTGGTTGATACCAGAGGACCAAGCCAAGAGCCAATTTGGGTGCACCAGGGCACCAAGCCCAGAGAAGAGGAGCCCAGGCTCCCTGCCAGGGCTCTCCTAGCTGGGACAGGAGTGTCGACACCCTGGGCCAGGTCCCAGGTCCCCAGGGGTGATTTGGCACCCAGGCCGCTCTCCTCGTGCCCAGCTGCCCCCGGCAAGCACCTCTCGGCAGCGCTCTGCCACACATGACAGAGACACTAAAGAGCTGCTGCTGAGGCTGTAGGGGACACACCTCTGGAGGCCCATATTTTCTGGATCACAGAGAAGTCATTCCCAAGGGGCTGGCACACGTCGTGTTTCCCCTTAGCATGGGCCACTAGGCACAGCAGAGGTGGGGGCAGCCTGCAGCACACAGCCATGAGGATGTACAGATGGGAAGGAGTTCCTGCACCCGGCACGTGTAAAGCAAGGGAGAAACCTCCTGCTGTTTATCTTTGCCTTCATCTGCATCTTCTTTAAATGCCTAATTAGTTGCGTTAGTTGATATAGTGGCTCAGGCACTCCTACTTAATCCAAGCAGTAAATCTAGGCATTGAAAATATTTGTCCCACATCTTCAAAAGACGCAGTGTTGACCAGTGTCCTTAGGCCCATTTGGGGTTGAACCTGCAGCTGGCCGTAGATCTCTCTGGGGTGGTTCTGCTGTGTGGGCAGCTGGAGGGTCTGGGATGGCTCATGTTTGCTCTCCAGCAGGCAAAGCCCAGCATTTGGATGTGAAAGGTGATCATCCCCATGACCACAGAGCGGTGTGTGCTTGTTTAGGCCAGGTTCACCAAGAAGTACTCTTCCTGTGGACAGCTATGTTTTCACTATGAGACTTTACAGACTCCAGAAGCTCATTTTGTACATAACAGATCTTCTTATTTAGTTCCAATGGCTTCTACTGGATTCGAGTTACAACAGAAAAGTGAGAGGTGTATAAACTGCATTCAGCTCTTCAGTTTCTGAAGTGGTTTCTGCACGAGTTGTGTCCATCATCTAGCAAGCTTCTGGACCCAAAACCTCCGCGTGTGTTGAAGCTTAAATGTGTGCTAACCTGACTGTAACAGTGTCCTACCCAGCAGTTTGTAAAGCTGCAATACAATGGGGAACATGGCTGTGGTGGGAAGTCCTGGAAAGGGAGAAGTCCTGATGCCCTCATCCACAGAGGGCTTTGCAGACAAGCAATGATCTCAAATTCCTTCTGCTCTTCATTCAGGACTTGTGTTAGCACAGGAACACCGGGCTGACCTGGCGTCACCTCCTGTTGAGGCTGTTGTGTAGATAAATGGGCATGACAAAGCTGTGAGTATCCTGTAAGGAAAGTTTTGTGTTGCAAATGGGGACAGCAAGAGCTTCCTAGGAGCTTTCCACCAAAATCTGCAAAGGATTTGCAATTCACCTAAAGAGGTGCATGTGGGAAGAAAGAGTTAAATCTTGATGCTTTTGCTCAATCTTTAGTCAAGCAAAACTTTTCTTGAGCTCCTGGAGATTTTTGCCTTAGGGAGGCCCCATGTGCTCTGAGCATTTCAGATGAGAGCTTCTTCCTCTGGGAAGATGCACAACGTTGTGCTAACACATGCGTAACCCACCACCCAGCGTCTTTTACACGCTGCAGATGTTGCAGCTCCGTTAGAGCATGAGCTGCCATTTGGCTCATGGTGAAGAAACATTGATTTTCAGCCCTGTAGGCTCCTCAGTCAAGCTTGCTGCGGGTCGTGAGTGCATTTATCACACCTGAGCAGAGAGAGCTATCGAAGATCTGCGCTGGCTGCTGAAACATGCAGCAGTTAGCTTTACTCTGCACATGGAATATCTGAGGCTGAAGTTCCTGTTTACCCTTGATTCCAAATGCTGATGTTCAAAAAAGTAGCAAGCACTTACAAACGGAGCTGGCTAAATTTGCTTTCCAGAGAACTCAGCATTACACGCGGGATGAACTACAGCTACCCAGACATCCCCGAGACCCTGTGCCACCTTCATGTCTCTGCTGCACTCAGCTACTACAGTGATCTCCAGGAAGGAGGTAATGGGCTTTTTTTTTTTTTTTTTTTCCAGCGAAGCTTAAAAGCAGCACTAATTATGATTTTTAGAAAAAGGATGGCGCAGCCATCTCACTCTTCTGGTTGCCACCATGAGTGAAGCCCCAAGGAAGCCCTCGGTGTCCGACACACGCCTGTCCCAGATATTCCACAGCTGGTTTCCTTTCCCAGTGCCCCCTGCATTATCTCACTGGCATCAGGCTGCCCACAAGCCCTTGCTAACATCAATGAGCTGTGCTGGGTGGTTGCTGAGGGATATTACACTGCCAGCAAAACTTTTGTTGGAAGCATGACAGCCTGAGGAGATGCACAGGTATGGCTGAAAGGAGAGGGAGCACCTTTTATTAGTCTGAGTGATATATAGCTCAAAAAACCCCCCAAACATACTTCCAGGCACAAAAGCCCCTCTGCAGGTCAGAGTATTTGGGGCAGCATCTGGTGTCTGAGGGTTATAGGTGGCAGGAAAGGTGCTGTGTTACTTACATCAGCTTAGGAGGTAGGTGTTTTTAAGCTTGGTTCTCTTTTCTTCACGCTGCGTGGTCTCCGTTTCAAACAGCAAATGTCACTCTCTTCCTTCCAGCAGCAGTGATGTTGCTCTGGCTATACTGCTGTGCCCAAAAGCTTGTCTGCTTTCTTCAAAGCTGGTCTGCAATGCTGTCCGTTGACCTAGTAAAAGTTGTTTTTTCTGCCTGCTGTTGACCTAGTAAAAGCTGTTATTTCTGCCTGCACACCTTGTCTTGCTTTTCACCTGGAAGATTTACATCTTCTCACCCAAGTTTCTAGGTAACTGGAGACAATTTCAAAATTCTGCAAAAAAAAATGACAGGAGGTGAGTTTGGGAAATAAAGGGCTGCAACTTCTCTGTAATGGCATTAAGTGTCAGAGCCAGGCTGACGGAAGGTATCAACACTCATCTCCAGTGAAGCCAAGGGCAGTACGGTGGCTCCCTCAACGGTGAATTTGGCTCACATTCCGGTTAGCTGTGCAGTTTGAGGCTCTGTGGAGACCCCACGCTCAGAATGGTCTCCTGATTTACTCCTGAAAGAAACAGCAGTAGTGGAAGATTTCTCCTATGGAGGTGTAGGAGCAGGTTGCTCCTAGGTCTTCCCCCAAACTGTCAAGGAACAGATCCTATACGGACCTGGGGGAAAGAGAAGGATGTGAATGTAACAGGTGTTTATACAGATGCATGAGAAGAAACAGATGGAAAATGTTGCCTAAATTACTTACCTTCAGACTCAAAAAAAAAGGTCTCTATCTCCCATACGCAGGTGACTTACCATCAGCATCTCAGACTGTGGCAGGACCTCAGAGAAAGCACCTGTAAGTAGCATCCCTGAGACAGAGACCTGCCACTGCCAATGGAGAGCACAGGCTTCCCTGCTTGACCTCCCTTTGAAGTCATCAGGGACCCAGAGAGTTAATCTTTCTCCCCAGAATGTATCCTGTCCTTCCCTTAGCTAGGAGCTACTCTGGCTACTCATCTTCTTTTAAAGAGTGTAGTTTCACTTCTCCAGAGGTGTAAATACTCCTGTGCCAGGAAACTGTCAACTGTTGTTGGCGGGTGACTCCTTGCCTCGCAGAGGGATGAAACTCTCCTCCCTCGATGATTCACTGTGCCACTTCCAGCAGCAGGGAGAGCTCATCCCAGCCCTATAATCTGCTTAAGTCTGGATGTGAACGGACACCTCAGTGCAATAAAAGTTCAGAGCTTATTACAGGTTTTTGGCTGATACTAGAGATAATGGTAATTAACCGCTCTGGATAATAATGGCTTATTGCTGGCTGATCTCCCGACGCTTTTCTTAAGGATTTTGTAAAAAAATGTGCTTCACCGAGGACGGAGAGGGCAGGAGACAGAAAGCAATCGTGTGAGTTGCCAGCTCGGCACAAAAGCCTTGAGAAGCACACCTAGGTTTTAATGTGAGCTGGAGACGGGATCTGTGCATTTACTCATTTTCAGATCTATTTTGGGAGGCACAGCACTTCTGGCTGTGGGTATCAAAAGGCCGCTGCACCCCCTCGGCACAGTTTTGCAGCCATCACATTTCTGCACTTGCTAGAGGGACAAAAAAACTGGGGTTTGATTGGGTCAGGAGGTACTGAAATTACTGACTTTTTACCAGGCGTTGCTATAATCAAGTCTGCCAAACTGAATTTTACAGGACTCTTGTATTAAGGGAAACTGAGCAATCACACCCTCGCCACCTTCCCGTGCAGAGACCTTTGCCAATCGCGTATCTGCAGGGGTGAGGACCAGGTTGTTTATTCAGTTTTCACTCAGTCTGAAATTATTCTGTATCTCCACGAGATGATCCACACATGGGAACAGGTCTTGTTGCTCTCGATAAGAAGGGGCAGGAACCTCTTCTCAAAGCCTCCAACTTCCTTCTGCTCAGCTCCGTACGCGTGGGAGTTGCTTCCCAACATGGACTGTCACCGAGCCACATCTGCCATCGAAAGGAGGCAAGCAACTTGGAGGGAAGTAAAATGGCTTTAAGATACTGGCAATCAGCTTTTGACCTGATTTTATGCTGAGTTTTCTAGTGAAAAAGTGGCATTAGCAGTCTATCAGCACAGCACTGAACCATATTAAAGACGCCTCCATTTATCTTCAATAAGACTAATACTGTTCCTTATTACTGGAACAATGGTATATTTTTGTCACCCTTAATTATTAACTTATCTGGCTGCGATTGCTTTGCTCAGAAAAGGGTATGCTAGATAACGATAATAGCTATACAACTCATATAACCAACATTCTAAACTTCTTTTTTTCAGCCTTTCTTTTCCTTTTTTGCTTTGCTTACAGCTTTTTCTATTTCTCTTTGGCATAGGTAAGTAAACCCAAAGAGCTAGATCCTACAGTTGCACTGATATTTTTGGAGCATGGCCTGGAGTTTTATCAGTTTACATCATCTGGGAGTGGGCCCATGAAATTTTTAAAACATTGAAATAAATGAAAGCAGACAGGTGACGGAGCGGCAGCACCAGACGGAGAGAATGGTGACGGCCAAGGCAGCGAAAGCCTTAGCTTTATTTGGAGGAAAAGGACCCGCAAGTACATCTGGTACCAGGAAGCTAAACACACATGCAGATTTGCTGGGAGCTGAAAACGGGAGAAAAATGTAGCCTGTACAGAAAAATAACTTCCAGTGTTTTCCTCTGGTGACATTGGCAAGCCTTCACTGTCACATTAGCAGCCCCAAATGCTTTTTGCATGTTCCCACCACATTTGCCACTCCAGGCAAGAGGAGGTCGGAGGCAAGTGACAGGAGAAGGTATCCTGGAGACGTTCATCACCAGCCATGCTTCACAACTGCCTTCACGACAAAGTTCACCCTGGGCATCTTGGAGGCCGCCGGCACACGTGTCCATTCTATGGAGATCCAGCTATACCATGAGTCTGAAACAACATATCTAGTGCGCAGGGTGGGCCTTTCAGTGCCTGCAGCTCCTTTCTGATTGCCCAGCACAGTTGGTGTCTGCAGGATCTCACCGATGGAAAGAGACGGGGACCACTACTGCTTCTCCAAATGCTGCCCCTCCTCCCTCTCAGACAGCCTCATGCCCAGCGGGGCCACAAGCCCAACTGGTGGTTGCCCATGAGCTCGCTCTCCTCCACTGCTCACCCACGAGGAGCGTGGCCTCCCTCAGTTTCTAGTTTCGGTGCTGGAACCCCAAGTCCTTCACTCACCAGCTCATCATGCTGGCTACCTTGCCACAGCCATTTCATTTTTGCTGCTGAGGACACTGGCCCCAGTGACAATGAAGGGAGGGCTGAATTCCTTTCCCAGCCCGGCTCTCTGTTTTGACAAGTGATTATTTTTATAAATCCCAGACAGTGTGTCTTTTCACAGGCAGTTGTAAAGCTGGATTTAATACACGTCAGAGAGAATACACGAAAGCTCTCGCATGTTCTGCAGCACGGGGGGGGGGGGGGTTGGGGTTCGGTGGCTCTGTGAACGTGCTGACCGGCAGCTGACCTTGCCTCCTGACACAGTGCACAGCCACTGAAGGATGGGCCCCATCCTGCCATCGTTAATATTCCAGATTTCACTTCACACCCTACATCTGCTTCCTCCCAAGATGACAACTGGGCTCCCACCAGGCGTCTACAACAACTCGTTGCCGGAGGAGTGGGGCCACACAACACAGCCACGATGCAAGCACATAGGGTACAGCCCAGGAATCCCTGGTTCCTTGTCCTGCCTTGCAGCACCTGTTATTCCTTCTCTTGGTGAAACCCTTCCTGGTGTAAACAGGGTGACTGCAGCCTTGAGAGGACAAGGGGAAGGCAAGGAAGAAAGAGCAAAGTCACCCTGAGGAGAAGGTGTGCTGAGCAGGCTAGGCCACAGTCACCGGGAGACCCTTCCCCATCTCAGATGTTAAACAAGTCCTTCCACAGTAGATTAGGTCCACCTACATCTAAAATAGCCTAATCATCCTAAAGCTCTTGTCTTAGTCTTCAGGTGGTGTTTCATTTTCCCTGAGAGCTACCTGGCGGTTTCTAAAGTAACTGCAATCCCATCATCCCTTTTTGGTTGATTTTTCAACAGCCACCACAGCTACAGCTGTTGTACTAACCCTCTGCCTTCCTCCTCCTCAAGTCCTCATGTTGTGAAACCTGAGAAGTGGGTCCTGGCTAATGGATATTCTGTTGATAAATATCTTTCCAAAAACACCATCTGGAAGCCAGACAACTGAGCGACCTAAGGTAAACCTCACTCTTCCCATACACCCTCTGAAGAGAAGGTTTTCCAAGGTACAGCGTGCAGGTTTGATGAGTCAAACATCAGTAGAAATGTCTCTGCTCTCTTTTGAAATCTCCTGGGCCTCACAAACATGCATCCAGGTAGAGAAAGACCACACAGAGCCACCCCAGCTCCTAAGTCCCCGCTCCTCAGGCAGGTAGGACAGTCACACCAGCTATTTTCCGTTTAGGTTTACACTATCAAAAGGATTTAGCAGTGTTTGGATGCTCTTCCTCACATTCTGTGGAAATACACCCCGATCCCAGGACATGGCTGTCAGGTGTTAGGTGGGTATGTGCTTCTCCTGACTGCTACAGCCTTGCTTTGCCTCCAGAAGGCAGAGAGCACTCCACAGACCAGGCTGGCTTTAAATCTTCCTGTGCCACAAAGTGACTTTTTTCTTTCAGAGGTAATATGTAAGTATGTGCCATCCCTCTGGAATATTCTGGCAGTTGTTCTGATATCATCAGTCTGTAAAACAGCTGATAGCATTCCCCTGTATTTTTCCCTTCAAGATGACATTTGACATTTTTCTTCAATTACTGGATGTACAAAAGCTCTCGAGGTTCGTTCAGCCCGTATCCAGACCAACGTGTGTCAACCTGCCCACCACGTCACACCAAAAGCCCAGCTCCAGCCCAGTCCCCCAACAGGCTTTTCCCTCAAGGCGACCGAACATACTTTCATTTTCTCAGCAGAGGGAGCTTCTCACACAGGAATTTGAAAACCACCTCCATCCAACCCTCTGAAACCAGCTCTGTGCCAAAAAAATGCGCAGGAAACCTGAAGGCAGGTGATTAGGGAAATGTTCTCCCAACCTCTAGTGACGGTGGTCTGGTTTGTTTGCTGAATTAAGGCAGCTTGCAGCCTTCCCAAAATTCTTGATTAGTTTTCATAACTGTAACTATTAAAACACCCATCCTTTTGGTGACCTGGTACCACTCACCAGCAGCGCTGTGGCAGTCAGTACCAGGGCTGTGAGAGCTTGCACGGGAAATAAAGGGTTTTCTAATGCTTTTCAGTGTCTTTCTTTGGTTCCACTGAATGCCTCTTCATACTTTTCTTACAGAGACAGAAGTTTTCAGCCTACTTTTGTCCGCAGCTTGAACGCTCTGTACATCATTATCATGTCCCTTTTAGCTGTCCCCTTAGACAAACAGCTGCATCTTTTCGTTCTTTCTTTGTCCAAAAGCCTTTGCATAGTTGTTACTGAGTCCCGCTTGGTAATGAACAGAGTCCTCACGGTATCAGCGGGGTGAGCTCTCACCAAGGCGATGGGTAGCTCTGGCATGGCCAGTGAGAGCTCCCTGCTCTGCTCCCTGCACCCCACCTACACAAGCGTATGTGGGGTGAACTCCACCAGAGAGCTGATCCAGGCAGAAAAAAAGTGATTTAAAAAAACAGTTCAATTCTTCAGTCAGATCAGTTCCTCAGCCTGTTTTACTGAGTGACAGCAGACGCATTTTGTACTGCACAGTGTGCCCAGAACAGCATGAGTGGGTGGACGGGATGGCAGGAGCGGGAGGGAGGAGAGGAAGGGAAGAGGACTGCTTTTTTAAGAAGCACTAACAGCTTAAACACACTTAAAATGATAATTTAATTGAAGAGATCAGGGATTTCAGTCTTACCGAAGATACCGAGGGACTCTTAGCTTTTCAAACCAGATTTGTGGATGATGTTTTCCTAAGCCTATGTAGATTGTTGGATGATGTTTTGCTCACATCTAAAATAACTAAAATGAAAAACGTCAGCATTTAAAACGTCTGTCTCCCCTTCCCTCATCCCCTTCTGATTCCTCTATTTTCTATGCTTGGCATCGCTAGGTACACAGCAATTACACCATAATCTTAGCGGTGATTTACTCCTCTGTTTAAAAGCAGTTTCACATTGCAATCTTTGAGCTCACCTACTCCCTTCTCGCTGCCCAGGACCTTACATAAACAAGAGCAAAACATGGAAAACATTATAAGCACTTCTAATAGGTCTGCATAAAAACAATTTCAAAACAGAAATTACACTAAAGGTATAAATATTCCCTTATGAATAAATGATGCTGTTACCCAATAACCCTGCACTTGATCACACTCAGATCAACAATAATTATTTAGCTCCTTCAGAGAGGTTAAAATAATCTCTGTTAGGGCATGGGAAACTTCTTTTCCGTGCATAATTTCAGTCAGCGGACAAATTGGTAAATAAAAGCAGATAACATCAACTTGGATGTAAGAAGGAAAAGAGCTAGTGGGCAGAATAGGCACAAGTGCAGTGAATATAATTTGGCCGTGAATAAATTTAGGCTGGAAATCAGGAGACCATTTCCAAACATCAGAGCTGTGAAGTTTCAGAGAAGTATTTTGATAAAAGTGGTGGGACAAAATACCGAACAGGGTTCCAAACAAAGCCTCTGAGTTGTCTGAAGGAGACTGCAACGTTTGGCTGCCTGCTATAGCTGAGCTCTGATGCAGCAAACCCTCCCAGCCTGGTGCTCCCAAGTAATCTCCTGTGGCAGTTAAAGGCACAGGTGAGTATTTGTCCTGCTGACAACGGGGAAGAGGCACGTTAGTGTGCTGTGTCACCGTGGTAGCATCCTGACAAAACACCTGGACACCATGTTCCTCTCTGAAGCCAGCGGTGCTGCGGCAGGGTCCCTCTGCCTCTCTGGTGTCCCTGACAGCACTGTGCTGTGTCAGCATCTCCTGGGCTGGTCACTGCCCGCTGGGCACCTCTGCCACTGCCCTCTCAAACAGCACTTTGGGGATTGTTTGAGAGGGGAATGATGGATTTTAGCTTGAGAAAAACACACCTTATCTTTCTCACAGACTTTATGTATCTTCCCTCCTGCTGTCCACCACGGCAAAGAATTTTCTGCTAGGGTTTTGGAGGGGGGTATCTCTTTCTTCCTTCTAGAAAGCAAACTGCACAGCCCTTTTTGACTTTCTGCAGGAGACACCTGCGCTGCCAGGTTCACTGACACCTGAACCACCGCCACAGGGCTGCACAAGAGAGGCACGTGGAGACGTTTTGCTCCTGCCTCCTCAACACAAAAGCACCAAGGGCAAGCCGCTTGCCCGAGGGACACCGGCCACCACAGCACCTCCACCACAGGGCTGCCAGGGGCCTGTCCCCAGCCCCATAACCCCTCAGCCTCGACTGGCAGGTCCCCGCTGCCTCAGGCCCTGTCCCCAGCCCTGGCCGGGGCTCTGACCTTGCCTCGGGCCCCGTCCCAGCCGCGGCCGGGGGTCTGGCCCTGCTCCCCGCCCCGTGCCAGCCCTGGCCGGGGCTCCCCCCG
>NW_020799109.1:5754087-5764493 GCF_003259725.1 Athene cunicularia
AGCCTTGAACCCGGTTGAGGCAGCCGAAGTGGGAAGAAGCAAACGAATAAAAGGCAGCGGGTGTTTCTGCCCCTGTGGGTTGGGTGGTTTGTTTTTTTTTTTCTTTTGCCCGTCTGAAACTCCTCTCAAAGTTGCGGCGTCAACAGCCGGCAAAGTCCGGCTGCGGCGGTGCGGCTGCTGTCACTGCAGCATCGGTAGAGACGGGCTGTGCATCCCTCCGGACACTCACATGGCTTCGGCACGTACGTGTGTAACATGAAAAATGTTAGTCTTTGAAAGGCTGGCTTAGTACCGTGCTTTAATACAACTTGCATCCAGCCTCTCGGCTTTCTTAGTTCCAAGAGGTGATCGAAGGGGAATCAAAACTTTTCTTCCACCCGGAAATGCAGATGTCTTTAATGCTCTCTGATATTTATGGTAATTCTGTCACGTCTGCTTCAGTTCTCTTCCTTGTCTCACGTTCGTTACAGATACAGATGGATATTAAGGTGCACAGTGTTACTCTTTGAGGGTCAGGGGTTGCTTTTTTTACCACCAGCTGTAGTAGCAGTTGAGCTTTGAAGAAAATGCTACAGTTGATGTTTGTTCTCCAAATCTTAACCTCTGTGGCTTTGCAAAATTCGTGGGTCATGTATATAGCTTACACATTCTCCTTCTCAACTTTTCTCTCTTTGCCTGTTTGTTTTCAGGCTCAGACCATTTTTTGTTGTGTCTAGGAGGAGGCATTGTTTAATTAACCTTCATGGAACTGACGTTATTTATGACAGTGATAATACCTCCCTTCCAGTATAGGTTTTGCTGTAGATTTTTAAAACTTTCATTCTAGTTTTCCAAATCCCATCTTCGTAAAACTCAAAAGCTACGGGGTATTAGAAATGCTTCTTCCGTATAACTAGACCCCTCTGGTGGTATTTTATTTAGAAGTTCAGAGGTCTGCAGAAAGACTTCCAAAGCATTGCTGCTCAACATAGAGACATCCAGGCTTTGTTACTTGCAGGTAGCATGCGTGTAGACGAGTAACAATATTTCTGAATGCTTTTTCACAACGAGAAAAATGTTTGTGGTGTACACTGCTGACGACATGTGTATGCCTTACAGCGCCGGTTCAGTTGTTACCTCTTGCAGGTTCGGGAATGGAAAAATGAAGGCAGCAAAAGATACATGTGCACTGGCCGGCCTGGCTGGCTGACTGTATCACTTCGTGTTGGGAAATATAAGAAGATTCATAAGAACATCATGATCAACTTAATGGATGTTCTAGAAGTGGACAGTGAAAGACAGGTAACAAATTCATCATGAAGCTTTCATAATAATGAAGTTTCAGCTTTTTTTACTGTATTTGTAGCTGAAGAGGAGATCAGATTCCACAAAGAACAAAGGATTTTTGTAGCAGTAGACCCACCAAATTTCAGGTTTCACAATGTGTGCTTGGATCATGCTATCCAAAAAAACAGCATATGGAATTGCTTAGCTTTTATGTGCTGAAGTCTAAAAGACCAGATTGATTTATGGTTTTGGGGACTGAGCAACAAGATGTTGAGGCAGAGGAGGAATCACTAAACAGTTTCAACTATTTTTAGTAGTGCTCTTAGGGAAAGTAAGCCTCTGAGTTCTGATAACAGATGGAAGTACAATCCAGTTATCTGTATTTTGTCATCGTTAATGCTAAACGCTTAATTTATGTTTGGTGGGGGGAATTGGGTTTTTTTGCTTTTTAGGTTGTTCGTGTGGAACCTTTGGTGACCATGGGCCAGTTGACTGCACACCTGAATCCCATGGGCTGGACTATTCCTGTGGTACCAGAGCTTGATGATCTTACAGTAGGTAAGGGTCATTGTGATGACAAGAGTCTTACTGATTTTGCTGTGTTTTCATTAGTTTTTTATGCAGTAACATATTGCATTATTTTAAAGGTTCCAGAAATACTCTGTTGAACTTTACATTCTGTTCTGGTTTGGTTTTGTTTTAAATAGTCTTTAAAGTCATTCCCAGAGCTTACAAGTGGGGTTTTGTTCTCATGAACCACCTTTCTTTTGGAGTGGGTTTCATTTGATTCGTTACATTCTCTCTTGCTAAGGTGGCCTGATCATGGGAACTGGCATTGAGTCGTCATCCCATATATATGGACTTTTTCAACATACCTGTGTGGCCTATGAACTTGTTCTTGCCGATGGAAGCCTTGTGAGATGCTCACCAGTAAGACAAAATGTTATTTTGCTATCATTTACAATGTCGTTGACAGTTATCAATGTGGATATATGATTTAGTATGACATACTTTTTGCAGACTGAAAATTCAGACCTATTTTATGCAGTGCCTTGGTCTTGTGGTACTCTGGGTTTCCTGGTTGCAGCAGAAATAAAAATGATTCCTGCCAAGAAATACATCAAAATACATTACGAGCCTGTGAGAGGACTGCAGAAGATTTGTGAAAAGTTCACTGAAGAATCTAAGAAGAAGGAGAACAGTTTTGTGGAAGGACTTGTGTATTCTCTTGAAGAAGCAGTCATCATGACAGGAGTCTTGACTGATGAAGCTGAGCAGAGCAAGGTAACTAAAGGGAAGTTACTCACAGAGGGAAAAAAATACCCCCAAAGTTTAACAGAAGCTGTACTGTATGCCAGTATAAAACCAGACTCGTTATAGATCAGAACAATCTCTTAACATGGGATTAGAAGTTAGATCTGTGCCTCAGAATATTTGAAATTACAACTCTTTGCTACTACAACAGAGTCTGTGCTCTAAATCCCCTCAGTTGATAAGAAATAACCCATTGATTGCATTATTCTAGCAAATAGTTTTGTCTTTTCATTGCAGTACCCAGGGAAGAAGAGAAGTATCTTTTCTCATATACTGTTTTAAATGGCAGTCATTCAAAGGAACTTTTCCCAGCAAGCTTTTAATACCGTTAATATTGGTAACACACACCAGGGACATTTACATGAGGGACCTGCTAACTGTTCACTGCAGCCCTCAGCCCTGCCCTAGCAAGTCTTCGGATTAAGGACAGGTTGAGAGATCGGTTTTTAAGGCATCCAGTTCTGTCACATTCATTGTCTCTTAATTAGCTTGTAACAGGCAAGCCTTGTTTAAATTAAACTTTAATGGCAAGAAAGTTAGGAAGGAGCCATGCATGTGAAGGAGTGGAGGCTCCCTAGATCTCTTGTGACACTCTCATTCAAACTGCCACAGAGGGTGTAACATTGATTCTTCACGGTAAAGGAATTTGGGGATGTACATAATGTGGTCTAGTAAGGTGTAACTGTTACCTGGGTTGGTGTTTGCTAATGAACGCATGTTTTCTTGTAGATAAACAGGATTGGCAACTACTACAAGCCATGGTTCTTTAAGCATGTGGAGAAGTATTTGAAAGCTGACAGGACCGGAATAGAATACATTCCCTCAAGACATTACTACCATAGACATACACGCAGCATTTTCTGGGAGCTCCAAGTAAGGCCAGTTCCAGAATTAGAATAACATCTCCAGGAGGGTACTCTGCTCTTTCTCACTGTAGGTGCAATCTACCTTCTTCCCTTTGGCAATAGTTCTGTCTTTCATGACAGAAAAAAACAGTGAAGTTCATGGCAAATCTAAAAGTCCTACATCTGGGCAAAACAAATCCAAAGGCACTTCTTTATATGTAAGGCGCTATATCATAACCTCCTAATTTCTGTTTTAGTGCTTTTTTGAATTTAGACCTTAAGTACGTATCTCAGCATTAAGATTTCATACCTACAAAGTGACTTTCAAAGGCAGCTGGTGGAAAAAAAATTAATGAGAAATTATGGCTGAAAATTTGCCCCACCTTAACTTAGCATAGTAATTATGCAGTTAGGTCATTACTGTGAGTTTCATAAATGTATTTGCTGTGATGTGCATTTACGCAAAACTATTTGGCATTCTGAAAGATTCCCATCGCTACGTTTTGAATCTCTGGAGTTTGATACCTGATCCTTTCCGCTCCCGGAGAAATTAAATGAGTTGGCTGCGCAGGAAGTACTTAAAATTTTACGGCCTTAAAATTCTTTATAAGAGCTGATCTTGTATGCTTGCAAGAGTTCTGTAAGTTTAGCTTCTTATGCTCTTCTTTAGCTGTTTTAAGATAATAACCTACTGTTCTCTGAACTTCGTTCTCTGAAAGTATTTGGGACAGAGTATATTGTGATTCATATGACTGAAAATGGATCGTTGTAACGAGAGGAGGCTTAGGGCTGGGCTGGTGTAGCTAAGTTCGGTCCAGGCCTCTCTTACTTGTTCATACTTGTGTTATAGTAGTTTAGCAAAAGTATCAGCAGTTAAATTTATTGAAAATCTGGCTTAATATTGCTCTGAGGATTCTGAACCACTGACTTCTGGTTCACTTCCACATTCTTAAGTGAAACTTTTTTTCTTTCTTTTTCAAAGGATATCATTCCTTTTGGCAATAACCCTATTTTCCGTTACCTGTTTGGCTGGATGGTTCCTCCAAAAATCTCTTTGTTAAAGCTCACCCAAGGAGAAGCCATTCGAAAGCTGTACGAGCAACACCATGTTGTGCAGGACATGTTGGTGCCAATGAAGAGCCTTGAAAAATCTATCCAAACCTTCCACGTTGACCTTAATGTAAGAACACATGCTTTTAAAATGCAGCAAATCTTGGATTCTGTGCAGTAGGGACTGTGACTGTGGATCTTAAGGCATAATAGTGTGCTTGTGTAAAAGGTCATTATTGTATCCTGGGGAGTACTGTGCTTTGTGAGTCTATGATGCAAGGCTGCAGAAGAAACAAACACAGCTTTCTGAAAAAAAAAGAATTAAAAAAAAAAAAAGTGAGATTCAAACTTATGGAGAAGGCAAACACTTCTAAAAAATTTTATCACTTAGTAAAACTTGAACTGATTTTTCTTTCACCTGAAATGACTGGCAATCTCCCTAAACCCCCACTGTGGGAATTAATGTCCCTTTCTTGCTTTTATTTCTGAGTTTTAGTTAGTTAAAGAAGTACAAACTTAGCAATTTCAATTTGGGACTGACCTGGAAATGAAAACTCTTCATTCTCCTTTTACTCAGAACATGCATTCGGTTGTTGCTTTGGGATCAGGGATTTTTTTTTTTTTTATTTTTTTTTTTTTTAATTTCAAATATTTAAGGGGGAAGAGATATAATTCTAGGAGCACACAGCACATATTCTGAACATCTCAGTCCATTCCTGTTACAGTCATTAGAAAGCAGAGCTAAGAACCACAGCGAGGGAACTGGAAAGGAAGAGTGTATAAATTTCCTTCCCAAATTGGGAAGAAATCCTCTTGACTCTTCATTTTGTCACATTTATTACGAGAGAGTTTAAAGGATCATTTTGTTAAAAACAAGTGATAAAGTGCTTTCTTACCTCTGCAGGTGTATCCTCTTTGGCTGTGTCCTTTCATATTGCCCAATAATCCTGGTATGGTTCACCCGAAAGGGGATGAAGCAGAACTCTACGTGGATATAGGAGCTTATGGAGAGCCCAAAAGGAAACAATTTGAAGCCAGGGCTTCAATGAGGCAAATGGAGAAGTTTGTAAGAAGTGTGCATGGGTAAGGGACCCGCTCCATCAAATAGTAATAACTTCATATAATTTGCACCCATGTGGTTTAATCACAGTTACTTAATCCTACAGCACTTGAATATTTCAATAATTTATCAACCAAAATAACTAAAAAGTCATTTTAATTACTAATTTTGGTGTTAGAATTTTTAAATACGCTCTTGCTTTCATTATTTGATTGCAAAACCAAGCGAGTGCAGTGGCCGAAGTTCTCACAGTGTCTTTGGGAGCCGGGTGGCTTCAGGTTGCCTGTGCCTCTGCTCAGCTGTGGGCTGCTCTGGGAGCAGAGTCTCTGCTGAGCAAAACACATCCACGCACCCAGGTGCAGAAAGACCTCAACAGGTCTGCACTGGCTGTGATGCTAAAACTAACTTGTTTTGAGCCAGTTCAGAGCAGGGGCAGAGCAAGTGCTGTTTTGGCCGCAGTCCCTCCAGGAATCCCACAGGCTGTTCACGTTTGGGCAGTTTCCCTGCCTGCCCTTGGGCCCATGCTGCTGGCGCTGGCGTGCCCTCGCGCGGGGATGGGAGCCTTGACTCTCCCCGGCAGTCCCTGTGCGGTGGTGGGAGCCTTTCCTCCCTCACAACTTGTACTTCCACTGCTTCCTTTTCCCTGCCCCGATTCTTATTCCGTAGGACCGTGGTAGGCGTGAGATATGTGCCCGCCATCTGTCACAGACTCGTGCCAGCCTAATTTGCTGTAGTAGTGTCAGTGGAGAAGCTGTTACAGGCTTGTTTCTCAGGAACAAAAAACAACTACACCGTATTTTTAACACCATCAGTATAATTTATCCACATTTCTGTTTTGACCTACTTCTCAGACTAACAGTGATTATATCCCATGTGGCTGAGTAACAATGGTGAGTCTGCTTTGAGATGATTTGGAGAGTGTAAATGACTTTTAGCTGCAATAAGTGATCTGCCAGAGAACAAAGCAACCGAAAGTTAATTTTAAGCTTTTTTTAATTAACTTGAAATTAAGCCTTTAATTTAAAGCTCTTTACTAACAAAGTTTTGTCTCTTCTCTACCTGTCACTGGGAAATGAACAATGGATAAATGCTTAATCTTACAGTTTCGTAATCACACACAACAACAGAGCTTTTATGTAACAGTTGTGTTTTACTGCTGCACTCTGCTAGCTGCATTTGAGAGCGCACAGCGTGAAAGTAAGGCAGAGTCCATAGCTAAATAGGGATTTTATTTATTTTTGTAAATGGGCCTTTGTTACACTGGGCTTCATTTACACTATAAATTTATCTTCTCGGCCTGGTCTGATTTAGCAGGCTTTTGCTTTCGCAGTTGCATTTTCAGTGTCCAGTTCAAAGAAACTGTAAAATGTCAAAGCACATATTGCTACATCTGCCTTGAATGCATTTTGTAACACAGGCTAATAGGAGACAGCATGACTGTACCTCCACGGATCATAAGAAAGCATGTAGAAAAAAATACTTCCTTTTTTTTTGAAACTGAAATTAAAAGGTTTCTGAATAGAAGAAAAAAGGAAAGCATGCTTTCAAAAGTGGTTAGAAAAGTGTTCGTCAGGGAGAATTTAGGTTATGTGTGGTTTTCTGTGCAAGGGGCCAGACTCTTGGTTTGGGGGAACTTCTGAAGTTCTCTCTAGCCTTGTGTTTCTGTCAACACGAGTTGTTAGAATACAAGTTGTCAGAACATTTGACTGCACGTGGTTAGGATGTCTAAACACGAACCACTGTTTTACACACATTATTCAATCCTTCTCCCTTTCTCTTTGTAGTAGCAAACCTAATGATAGTATCAATACATTGATGGCTAAAGAAGTGTTCTGAACCTTATTTTAAAAGCAACAGTTATTTAGTGGCTTTCTTTTCCCATCTCGTCCTTCATCAAAACGACAGTATTCAGCTGTTCTCACCATTACATGCTATTTCCTCCTGGAAAAGAGATCACGGTAATACTAATTCCAGAACTTATAATCAGCTGAGTGTCCCAATGTAATCCATGTGAGCAATTATATCTGCTTGTTTTTAAAAAGCAATTTTGATGGGGTTTTTTGTTGAATATTTGCTATTCATAGCTTGCCCTGAATTTTTCTGTTAATATTTTATTTCAAATCCTGTGGCACAATTAATACTGAATCTCTGTCTGGTTTGTGGTTTTTTTTTCTCCTTTCATTTTGTTTCTCAAGTTTCCAGATGCTGTATGCAGATTGCTATATGACCCGTGAGGAGTTCTGGGATATGTTTGATGGTTCGTTATACCACAAGCTGAGGGAGCAAATGAATTGCAAGGATGCCTTTCCAGAAGTGTATGACAAAATCTGCAAAGCTGCGAGGCACTGAGCCTGGATGATCTAATCAAGCAATCAGGGAAAGATGAATTTATCTATAGCTAGTTGGTATGTTCTTTAAAAAAAAAGCTTTATTGCTCTCCAAATAAGCTCATTCTTGTTGATGTTTAAAGGTATGAATTTCTGCTTTATAAATTTATGTTTAGTATTTCTTCGTATGTTTTAAAACCAATTTTCCAAATTCAAAGTGATTGTTTTTAAGAAATCTTAAGTGCTAGCCTTTGTATCTAATGTAGTGACCCAGGTGAATTCACCTATTTCCAAGCATAAGAGAAATAATTGGAAAAGATGAAGATACTGGAGCTACACTAGCTGTATCTATAGCTATATTTAACATTACTTTTGAAAATGGTAAGGAGGGCTCAGAAATAGGTGCCAAAGCTGAACGCATTGTCAAATGAATCACGATGCTAAAACCATTTGCCTCCGGTGGGTAACCTGCAGCAGGACAGCTTTAGCGATGTTACCGTGATCTTGGGGCTGTGCAGCGCTGCGTGGTGTGGGGAGGTACTACACTGCTGGGGTGATCCTCTGCTGTAACCCCAGCAGAGCAGTTCAACTCCCTGACAGTGCCATCGGTTTCAGAACCGAGCACTGAGGTGTGAAGAAAATGCTTTTTACTTGTGCCTATCAGGTTCTTACTGATTTTGATGATAAAGCGTAAGTTGGGTGTAGGTTTAGGTACTTTGTAATTGGGTAACAGTGCATTGGGGTTTTGACCCAAAATGTCAGTGTTCTGGCTTCATCCATGACTGAAAAAATTGCTGCTATGTCATATAGCCAGGCTTTCCTTTGAGTTTTTACTCATTTTGGGTCAGTTTATTTGGATTTTTTTTTTTTTTTTTTTTTTTTTTTGCTTTGTTTTTGGGGAGGTTGGGGTGGGGTTTGGTTGTTGCTTAATTTTAGTGCCTTATAAATACTCAGTTGGAGGAAGATGTGGGTTATTTCAGAGCGTTCTGCCCTGGCCGGTAGGAAAAGGAAGTCGAGGCTTTACTTATACGAGGTTTGTTAGAGCAAGTGACTGTGGATAAGAAGAACTCTTGTGAATCTTGATATACACAGGCTTTGGTTCTGACTCGAGTGACATTTTTGCTTTTTGTTTTAGCTGGATTAGATTGATAGGCTTTGTAAAAGGACTGTTTCAGTCACCTGGAGAGGGAATCAATAGCGAGTGCCGTTCCCTTCCCCTTCTGCTGCTCGCTGGTGAGAACAGCACAGTCACACACTTCACATAGTCAAATGTAGAAATGTGGAAACGTTTTGACCCTGTAGCCAGAAACACGGTTCCAAACCAAGCCCGTGTCTTGTCCAAGCATTACTTTAAATCGTTACTTGAAACCTTACTGAGCTTGAGGGAAAAGAAAGTCATTTTCCTGAGGCTTGTGCCGGCGGTAACATGAAGAACTTTTTAAAGTCACCAGTGGGAGGCATTGTAATTTTTATATGAGTGCTAAACCAATGATTTTATTTATTGATAGATGGATATTTATGGTCCAGATGAAACCAATGATAAAGCAGTAACAAGAATAAGCTTAGCCTTTTACTCAGCGATGCATGTTGGGCAAGTTGTGTGCAGATGAAGCACCCCCTTAAAACCCTGCACCCCTGGGCGGACTGGTGTTGGGGGCAGCTGGCGAGGGGAGACGCAGCCCCTGCAGAGCTCTGCAGTGCTGCCTGAGCCACGGAGCCGGGGCTGTGTCAGTGATCCAGGGGTGTCTGCTGCACCGCTCCGGGCTCTGGGGTACACGGGAAAGCAGACACTGATGCTCGGGGTGTAACCAGCCCTCCGGCCCCTGTCAGGGAAGCAGCACAAGAGCAGTTTCCTTGTCCCTGGGGGAAAGCTGCGGTTTAGCTCAGTGCTTGTAAGATAATCTGCACAGAGCGAGGGTGGGTTTGGTTAGCTTTTAAAGGGTGAAGTTAAAACAGCTAGAGGATATGCAAATATTTTACTTAGGCTGTGTTTCTCTCACTTATGTACTGATGATCTTGAGGTATGCACTGTTATTTGTTTTTTCATTCCTTAATTTATTGGCAAACTTTGTCTGATGTGACCGGATACTGTAACTGTATCAGTCACACACATGCACATGCAGAATTGCTGTTGCTCTTAATTTTTGGTTGTACGGGCTGTTGAAAATAAAGACCTAGCCAGCGTACTGTTCGAAGTGGTGTCTTTTAATGAATGATTACTTTCTTTTCAGCAGCTGTGTTTATCATTTCTCATGCTTATTGAATTGTTTCAAATGGTTGGTGGTTACAGAATCACAGAACTATCTAGGTTGGAAAAGACCTTGAAGTTCCTCCAGCCCAACCATGAACCTCACCCTGACCGTTCCCAACTCCCCCAGACCCCTCAGCGCTGGCTCAGCCCGACTCTTCAACCCCTCCAGGGATCCCGGGGACTCCCCCCTGCCCTGGGCAGCCCATTCCAACGCCCAACAGCCCCTTCTGCACAGAAATCCTTCCTCAGAGCCAGCCTGACCCTGCCCTGGGCAGCTTGAGGCCATTCCCTCG
>NW_020799109.1:5764543-5776535 GCF_003259725.1 Athene cunicularia
AGTGAGGGGCCCAAAACTGAACCCACTCATCGAGGGGCAGCCTCACCAGTGCGGAGCACAAGGGCAAGATCCCTTCCCTGTCCCTGCTGGCCATGCAATTGCTGACACAACCCAGGATGCCACTGGCCTTCTTGGCCCCCTGGGCACACTGCTGGCTCCTGTTCAGCCAGCTGTCAATCACCCCCCCAGGTCCCTCTCTGACTGGCAGCTCTCCAGCCACTCCTCCCCAAGCCTGTAGCGCTGCTGGGGGTTGTTGTGGCCCAAGGGCAGCCCCCGGCATTTGCCCTTATTGAAGCTCATGCAGTTGGGCTCAGCCCATGGCTCCAGCCTGTCCAGGTCTCTCTGCAGAGCCTCCCTACCCTCGAGCAGGTCAGTGCTCCCACCCAACTGGGTGTCACCTGCAAACTGACTGAGGGTGCCCTCGATCCCCTCGTCCAGATCATCAATAAAGATGTTAAACAGGAGTGGCCCCAACACCGAGCCCTGGGGGACACCACTCGTGACCGGCCACCAGCTGGATTTAACTCCGTTCACCACAACTCTTTGGGCCAGGCCATCCAGACAGTTTTTACCCAGTGAAGCGTGTGCCCATCCAAGCCACGAGCAGCCAGTTTCACCAGGAGAATGCTGTGAAACGATGTCAAAGGTCTTACTAAAGCCAAGGTAAGACAATGTTCACAGCCTAACCTTCATCCAATAAGCAGATTACTGAGATAAGGCGCTGGCAGTGAGAGACCTGAGGGATTGCGACAGGAGCCTGGTGCTGCAAACAGCTCTGAAGAAAAGTCTTTGAAGTCTGTGAGTCTACCCTTATCTCTGGCCCAAGACACACCTGTACAAAACAAACACCTCCTAGCTGAGCCACAACCCTTCAGTTACACCCCACTAATTCCACATACCCTCACCATTCCAGTTAACCTGATTGTTTATCCCTCCTCGCCTCATTCTTTCCAAAGGGGATAAAACTTCATTTTGGATTTAGGTGCTTCAGCTGCCGACATGGAGAGCAACTCCATTCTTCCCACTTCACTCTAATAAATCTAATCCCTGGTTTGACTGAGCAGCCACAGAAGCGAGGATGAAGGTTCAGTGCAGTCTCCAGCCTGAGGAGTTTCACATCCACACCTTCTGCTCCCTTGAAAAACGCCTTCACAGCAGCTCCCTAGGCTTGGTCAGAGGTTTTCCTGCCCCTCCTTTGCTCACAGCTGGTGCATCCTCTTCCCAGAGAGAAGCTCCCGGGCTTTCCCCTGAAATCCAGGCTGCCAGGAGCCTGGGCCCTGCTGCCCTGCAGGTGCCCAAGCCCCGTGTTCCTTTGATCACGTGCCATGTGCTGCGTTGGCCCCGACTGACGCTGCCTTTCACCATCCTCTCCAGTTACCCCAGCGGCATCTGCGCAGCCTGGGCATTTCTCTTCAGAGACCTCCCTTTGTTTGCCTCTCCGGAATAATAATCAGGATTTCTTTACATCACTCCAGTTTTACCTGTGTTCAGTTATCTCCCCCACCAAAGGATAATTGCAGATTAATTAGCATATTTAATCAGCCACAGCTAACATGTAATTACACCTAGATTTAATTATTCCAGGCTGGTCAAAACACTAGTATGAGACTTCATAAAGCTTAACTCTAAGTGAACCAGTACACTTTCAACTTTGTTTCAAAATGACATTACATTTATAAATTTATCTGCTGACGCAGAAGTCCTGGACACAACTTTTATCTAAACTGAATTCAAAAGAAAACAAATAAAATTGGATTCGCAGGCTATGCTCATCCCTTTTTCTACCTTTTAAAACTAAAAATCCAAAACCAACATCAAACCCTATTCACCAATTTATGGCCACCCTTTGTTACCGCTGCGTGCAGGGTTTGTGTGGTGGGGTTTTTGGTAGCAGGGGAGGAGCTTACAGCAGTGAGAAGCTACTAGAAGGTCCCCCTGCTCCAAGTCACCCACCTCTGGCCAAAGCCAAGCCAGTTAGTGACATTGGCCAGGCCTCTGATAATGTATTTAAAAAGGGGAACCTGAGAGGAGGAGTGGGGAGTTGTGAGGAAGATATTTCTGCAAACACCCAGGTTGGTGGAAGGAGGAAGGGGGGTGCCAGAGCAGAGCCCCACCTGCAGCCCGTGGAGGACCCCACGGCGGAGCAGTGGCTGCACCCCAAAACAGCCAGGACTCTGAGTTGTAATGTGTGAAGAGCTGCAGCCCCTGGGAAGGACTCACCTCAGAGAAGCTCATGGAGGACTGTCTCCATGGCAGGGACCCCACGCTGGAGCAGAGGAAGAGTGTGCGGAGACCTCCCCTGAGGAGGAGGAAGGAGCGGCAGAGACAACAGGTGATGAACTGACCACAACCCCTGAGCTGCTGCAGGAAGGAGGTAGAGAAATCAGGAGCAAAGCTGAGCTCAGGAAGAAGGGAGGGGTGGGGGAAGGTGTTTTTAAGATGTGGTAATGCTTCTCACTGTCCTACTTGGATTAGTAAATTAAGTAGTGGTGGTGTTCCAATTAAACTGATGTTCTTTTTCTTCCCCTAATGAGTCTGTCTTTTGCCCCTGACCATAATGGGTGAGCCATCCCTCCTTGTCCTTGCCTGCATCCCTGAGCCTTTTGTTGATTTTTCTCCTCCCCATCCCTGGGGAAGAAGGAGTGAGTGAGCCCACCCGATCAGCTGCGTGGTGCTGTTGCCCTCTGGGCTCAAACCATGACACACTGATACAGCTCTCTCTCCATTTCACTTTCTCCGTTGCCTCTAGATTTTAATATATCCTACAAAATTTGGAACAATCACACTAAATTCCCCCTAATTCCCTCCAGCTGCTTATAAACATCTGCATCGTTTATTCATGTGAAGCTGTACGTTACAGCTTGTGATGAAGACCCTTGCATGCAACTGCTTTAAAGCTGGCACAGCACAGGTCCGTTTCCAACAGCCTAACTACTCTCCTTTGCTATAGTAGCTCTTACTCAGACCTGGCTCTCCGTGTAGTGGTACTAGTGGACCCGGGGCTATTCAGCTGTGGTAACATCACCGTGCCTGTAACAGGTACGTGCCACTTCTTCAAGCAGGATCGTTTAAAAGGATTCACACTCTGTTTCACACCGAGTGAGCTGTGCATGCTGGCAGAGCTTCCTTCGGAGGACGGGCGGGATCTGGCAAACTCTTCTTAAGTGTGTCACTTTTATAAAGGCCAAGGTGGAAATAATGAATTACTTGACAGAAAAGACCACTGATTGTTTAAGAGCATTTTATTACCACCGAGCAGGACTTGAGTTGTTTCCTCTCTCTTGACTTGCGTGCCAGCATGCTGTATTTTCATCTACCCCATCTCATCCGCTGGCGCATTCTGCTGTTTATTCACCCATTTGGGCTTCCCAGCACCATCTTATGTTTGGAAAACTGATTTCTTCAGAGGTATCTGGACAACGTGGAGCAGAAATCAAATCATTCCGGTTGTTTTTAGCAACAGGCTTGAGACGTTCACTGTGGAAAGAGGATGTGATTCAGCAGGCTCAAATTATTGGCTGGATTAATCTCATTAGTCTTAACGAGCATGGAGGTGAACAGAGCTGTTAAAAGCCTGGCTATTCCCTCAAAAGCACAGCTGTAACTTGAAAAGTGATTTTGGAGCCAGCGCTAATCAGAGAGATGCGTCTGAATTCCAAGTCCTGCTCACTGTTCAGATTTGTATATTTTATTCCAACTGGAACTTCAAGATTAACAAAGCTGGGCAATACTGATGGCCAGATTTCATTATGCCTTCTCCACCATAGGACAGCTAACTTCTGGCTGCCCCACTGAAAGCTGCCGAGTTCCATTCAGCCCAGACCGATTTCTAACTACTCTCTGGAGAAGAAGAAAGCCCTCTGCAGAGCTGTCAGCCCCCAGTGCCACCGCTGCAGTTTGCTAATCTTGGCCACAAGCACAGCGGAGAGCGGAGGGCTATCCGGAGCTCTCTCATTACTACAGTTCCTAACTGCTTTACAGGGATTTCACGATGGCAGTTTCAAAGCCCTTTGCCGTGAAAGTGCCTTGTTGTCTTCCTCCCTCAGCTGGGTAAACCAGGGCACAGCCTGAGAAGGTGCTTTTTTGTTCAGGACCATTGAGCAGTCCAGTGCCAGCACTGGGAATGAGCCCGGGCAGCCTGATTATCCATCTGCCTCCCAGTTCCTTCCCAGACTGCCTCCTCTATCTACCTACGCCTCCGCTGCAGGCAAATTGCATTTCACAAGATACAACAACACCCACCTTGGCTTCTGTGAAGGGCCTTGAGAGCCAGGAGTTCTTTAACCCTCCCACTACCCCTGCACAGTGCGGAAGCTTGAAGGTCTCCTCGCTTTCCTGGGAGGGGAGAAGTGCAGCAATGCCAACCTCACTGTCCGCAGAGAAAACCTGTGGTGGGACTGGAGAGTGTTTCTCGGTCCTGATCCAGTGCTTTAACTCCACAGACATCCCATTTCACATCAGCTGTAGTGTCAGTAACATGCACTCAGTCTCCCCGGAGCTGCTCAAGATGTTTTCTCCTGCACAACAGTGTGAAACCACTTACAGGCTCCTTGTCTGTCAGACAGAGAAAATGGGCATCCCGCTTCAAGTTGCTCAGGTACTGCTGTGCATCACACCAGTACAGGGACTGGTATCTGATCTTCCGAGGGTATTTTTCATGCTTAGTGATGTTGTAGTGACCAACACCTACAGTGTTCAGGAAGGAAAAGGTCACATGTGATTTTTCATTCAAAGGTAGCTTGGGGGATGCGAGTGGGGCAAAACCTGGGAGTGCCTTTACATGGCCAGGCCTTCAGTCACAAAAAGTCATAGAATCATAGAAACATTTCGGCTGGAAAAGACCTTTAAGATCATCAGGTACAACCGTTAGCCTATCACTGCCAAGTCCACCACTAAACCATGTCCCTAGGCACCACATCTACAGTCTTTTAAATACCCCCAGGGCAGCCTGTTCCAGTGCTTGACCACCCTTTCAGTGAAGAAATTGTTCCTAATATCCAATCTGAACCTCCCCTGGTGCAGCTTGAGGCCATAAAAAATCAGACAGACATGGATCTGCTCACGTGGGTCCAGAGGAGGCCATGAAGATGATTGGGGGGCTGGAGCACCTCCCCTGTGAGGACAGGCTGAGAGAGTTGGGGGGTTCAGCTGGAGAAGAGAAGGCTCCAGGGAGACCTTAGAGCGGCCTCCCAGGGCTGAAAGGGGCTGCGGGAAAGGGGGGAGGGACTCTGGATCAGGGGGGTAGGGATAGGATGAGGGGTAACAGTTTTAAACTGATATAGATCAGATCTAAGGAAGAAATTCTTCCCTGTGAGGGGGGTGAGGCTCTGGCACAGGTTGCCCAGAGAAGCTGTGGCTGCCCCCTCCCTGGAAGGGTTCAAGGCCAGGTTGGACGGGGCTTTGGGCAACCTGGGCTGGTGCAAGGTGTCCCTGCCCATGGCAGGGGGCTGGAACTAGATGGTCTTTAAAGTCCCTTCCAACCCAAACCTTTCTGTGATGATATCTGAACCAAAGTGAGCCTATATTTCAGGGGAGGAAGGAGAAGACACACTAATTGGTGTCAGCCTGGCCAGTCCCCTTCATGAGCAGTTCTTCTCATCACAGCAGTCCACAGAGAAGTCAGTTAGCTCTGCGGGCTTGAGCACGTTCACCAGTCGCCTACTGCCAGCTGTAGTGAAGGGCTGCCGTGTCACAACCGCCTCACTGACATGTAATCTGTAAGGTTCCCCAGCAATTATGAAGATGTCTTCATCCTCCATCTCTTTCAAGTTTCCTGTTCCCCACTCAGCTGGATAAAGGAGAGGAGCCATGTGGAAGCCTGGTCCTCAGCCTTAGCCAGGGTGGACTATTTCAGACTAAAGCTTTGTTTGCTTTGAGCCCTTTGGGCTTTGTTCTGGTTCTTCATGGGGAAGCTGCCAAGATGAACACAGCTCCGGGGATGGGTACTAAGGGAAGGGCTCCTACCTACACTGCCTCTGCAATGTGCTGATGATGCTGCTAGAGGAGAAAGTGGCTTTTAAGCAGCAGAATAGGATTTCTGGGAAGATACAAGGAGCTCCTGGCACATAAAAAGACTCAAATATAGCTGCTCTCATCCATGAAGTGCATCCACTTGCTTGCAGCTGATGCAGAGCAAAACTAATGGGAAGGGTTGTCTGAGCATCCCTTGAAAAGGGCAAGGGCCTGAGGATGCAGGCAGTGATAACATGGTTGCTGCTGAGCTCCTGCCCCTCTGCTCAGCACCAGGCAAGCTCAGCTGCCCACGGGCGGCACGTGCTCGGCGGGGGGTGCTCAGTGTGCTGCTGTGAGCAGCGGGCACCGTTCCCTTGACCTGGCAGGACGCTGGGCTATGGGCCTTTATTCACTGTTTAGTCTTTAGCAACCTGTTCTGGTCAAGAACAACAGCACCCAGAGAGGGACTCATCTCCTCACTAAAGGACGGGCATGTGGCCAAGGTGACTAGATTTCCTTGATAATCAGTGGAGAGAGAAAAATGCCGGGTTCTGCACTTGGGCCCCAGCAGCGCTACAGGGCTGGGAAGGAGTGGCTGGAGAGCTGCCAGTCAGAGGGACCTGGGGGGGTTGATAATGAGCCAGCAGTGTGCCCAGGGGGCCGAGAAGGCCAGTGGCATCCTGGCTTGTGTCAGCACTGGTGTGGCCAGCAGGGACAGAAAAGGGATCTTGCCCCTGTACTGGGCACTGGTGAGGCCGCCCCTCGATGAGTGGATTCAGTTTTGGGCCCCTCACCCCAAAAAGGCCATTGAATGACTCGAGCGTGGCCAGAGAAGGGCAACGGAGCTGGGGCAGGGTCTGGAGCACAGGTCTGCTGGGGAGCGGCTGGGGGAACTGGGGGGGTTCAGTCTGGAGAAGAGGAGGCTGAGGGGAGACCTCCTGGCTCTCTCCAACTCCCTGCCAGGAGGGGGCAGAGAGGGGGGATGAGTCTCTGGAGCCAAGGAGCCAGTGCCAGGCCCCGAGGGAATGGCCTCAAGCTGCCCAGGGCAGGGTCAGGCTGGCTCTGAGGAAGGATTTCTGTGCAGAAGGGGCTGTTGGGCGTTGGAATGGGCTGCCCAGGGCAGGGGGGAGTCCCCATCCCTGGAGGGGTTGAAGAGTCGGGCTGAGCCAGCGCTGAGGGATCTGGGGGAGTTGGGAACAGTCAGGGGGAGGTTCATGGTTGGACCGGAGGAGCTTCAAGGGCTTTTCCAACCGAGATGATTCTGTGATTCTGTGACAAGTCATCAGGTCCTCCAATGCTCACTGCAGAGGTAGGAGAACCAGATTATTTCAGCAGGAGGGGGCCCCCAAACCCATCTGTGTAAAACCCCCCTCTGGTCCCTACACATGCGTAACTCATGGTGTAATGCATCCAGCACCACATCCAAGTTCGCCCTGAACCTCAGATGATGATACACAATTTTCTGATTGATTTAATGACTATATTTTCACCAGAGTTGTTTATTTTTAAAAGTGTTGTCTGTTCAGGAGGAGCTGTCTGAAAGCACCCAAGGGTTACCTGGGAGTTCCTGCACCTTGGGTAGATGCCAGGGTACAGGGGATGTGCAGTAACTTTATATCCCCCAGTAACTTCCCAAGGGGTGAGTTTAAGACAAATCTCCAACTACTGCTTCACTGGGCATAAAAACATTGTCCTGCAGTCGTGCAGTTATAGTGATGTCACTGGAGGGAATGAAAGTACTTGGGCAAGTGAGTCAGCCAGGTGTGTGAGCTAGTATTGTGTGCTCGTGGGCCCTACAAACTGCATAAGAGCATGTCCAGGCTCAGTTGGAATGTGACACCTCTTTGTGCCGAGCCCCCAAGCCCAAACTGCAAATCCTCCATAGGATGGTGAGAGGTTTGGCCACTGAATGACTTGGCCTCTCACCTACCCTGACTTCTCTTCCCTGTGGCCTGGTGCTACCTGGGATGCTGCTAGAAAGAAACATTTTCCACCATCCCAATGGGGATCCAGGGCTGTGGCTTTTCTGAGACTGACCCCCTCGATTGCTTTGGCAAGGTGCTATACCCAATGCTGTTGTGCCAGGGACTGATTTCCATCCTTCATTCACCTTCCCCCCATCCTCAGTGCTCTTCCTCCTGGAAACCCCCCAGGGAGAAGAGGGAAGGCCCCAGGCGGAGCTGATACCCTCAATTCTGCCACCCCACCGTACAGAGCACACCCCTCACAGGCCACATGTTTAGCTTCAGTGGCATAAATCAGCCCTGGGCAAAGCAGCATATCTGTGAAAGGCTGCAGGGACAGCAGTACCTTTATTAGATTCCCCCAGCACAGCTGGAAAAAATAAGGAGCACAGACATGCTTTCAGGCACATAACCCCCGAGCTTAGCCCCGCATTCAGTCCTGTCTGGTGATTTAGTAAGAGATACCAGCTTTCCCCACAGACTGTGTCTCTTGAGCAACCTTAAACCCTCCCAGTTCCAACACTGCCCCAGCAAATCAATCCAAGATGGTTTTGTGCCTTTGATCAGCACAGCAGGCAACTGTACGGCACTGATGGAAATGTGTTTCACTTCTGTGCCTCGAACAGGCAGTAGAAACAGTGAAAGATAACCCTCCCGTCCTGAACTGCCTGGCGAAAATCTTCCACGCCCTGGGCAAGCAGGAGATGGCCAAAGGGGTATGGAATATGTCACTGGATGTCCTGTGTGCTGGGTGTCTGAGGAGTGGGCAGGTCCCCCTTCCCACAGGGACTTGTCCTTGCAGCCAGGAAATCTGGACCTGATCCGGGCTCTGGCACTGAGCTGCTGAGGGACTTCCCCAGGTCCCTCGGGGCAACATTCCACAGGATACCGAGTCACCTTGCGGAACTGGATCAACTGTTTAATGACTGTAATGCTCCTAAAACACTCAGGAGCATCAAAAATGTGCTCTTTAATCCCCTGATTTTGCCCATTTCCAGCCTCCAGTAAACAGGAGCGCGCATTAGTGAATATCTCTTATTATAGAAGAATCATGAAGATTTCTTCAAATCCTACTTTTAAATACTCATTCTTACTTCCTTATATTTAAACAGGATTATTTAACTGCTCATAAAATGAGCATCAGGAAAGTGAAATCTCCTTTAGTGGAGTACTTTAATACGTGCTTACAACTGCTCTTCAGAGATGTTGAACTTCCTCTGAGCTCGAGTCAGGAGGCTGAGGAGTGCAGCATGGAGGTGGTCACTGGGTGCCGGGTGATGTCTGCCTGCCAGATTGGACTGGAGAAAGCTGTAACAACATCAAAAAAAGGCTTTTTTGATTTCTCAGCCCTTCTTCAGGTGCATTCCTATGGCCAAATGGTTCGACCTCTAAACATGCCAGGGCATGCTGCTCCCATGTCTTGACCCCATATTCAAGGACCCCATGATCACCGGGAACCAGATTTACAGTCAAGATCAACAGGATGAGCAACATCTCAGGGTCTTGCACCACCTTTCCCAGTACTGCTAACCACAAGCCAGCCTGGGGTCATGCTTTGGAGAGCGCTGGGCAAGCTGGCCTAGCTCTCTGGTGTAGCTTGGCATGGCCAAGGAGCTGACCTGAGGCATGTTAGTGGTTTGTACTCGTATCATTTCATCATCCATCACGCAACTAGGCACAAGCTGATGTTTCCTCTGGTCTCCAGATCAACGTGAAGATGTATCTGCAAGATTTGGAACATGCAAGATGGGACAGGGCCTGGTGCCTGACAGGAGAAAGCTCATGCATGTGAAAAATGACCTCAAAAGGGTCCTCAAGGTTTGTGCATACCTGAGGACAAACCTGGACACGGGCCAGGTGAGGATGGGCACATCATACCCTTAAGATCCCAGGGAGCTCCTTGCAGTGTCCCCAGGTTTTCATGAACTCTCAGCCCTAAAGTTAGACCACGAAGACTGAGGGAGGCCCTTGGCTGCCTCTCCCTCCTGTTGGGCCTGGATCTATTAGGTGTGAGGGAGATGGAGGGGTGCAGCATGGCTGAAGGCAAGAACAGGGAATGGAGGAATTGCTACGGTTAACATCAGCCTTAGCCGGGGGTGAATTCGGAGAGCTTAAGGGAGTGAAGAGCCACTGGGTGACATTAGACACAAGGGTGGGAGCAGGAATCCATGCCCACGTGTACACTATGTACGTAGTGCTGAGAGCAGGGCAGCCACACTCTACTACTCCTCTCCCCGGAGTCTGATGGAGAATGTCATCCTCAGAGGTAACCATTGGTCTCTCTTTTCTCCTGACAGCCGCATTTTGTCCTGCCCCACCTCTACTATTTTTTACTATTACATGAGGGTGGATGCTGTGCAAGAACTGTTCCTGGTGGATGAAACCCCTGCGCAAAACCATGGAGTTTGACCTGAACTGCAGCTCTTCAGGGGAAAATGACTTAAAAGCCAGGAAACACTCACCAATGAGTGCTTCAAGTGGGCCATTGATCTGGACAATGCAGGCTTCACTAAGAACCTGCAGTGCCTCCCAGAGCCATTGCTTGTGCTCTTTGGTCAGATGAAGCTGAAGACAGAAAATACTGATGCAGGAGGTGGAGCAGCAGGTTAAGAAAGCTGAGGAGAAATTCCCAGAGCAGCGCCTGCAGCAGGAGCTGAGGGCGGTCTGCTGCAACCACATGCCGGAGGTGATCCCGCTCTGCAAAGCCATGGCTGCTTGGGGGAGAATGAAGCTGGTGAAGTTGCTGTTTGAGATGATGAAGGTCGATTCTCCCAAGGGCAGGATGAAGGAGAGGTCACTGTCCCTCTGAGTCATGGGGGTGGTAGCAAGTTCTGCAGAGTGGCTGTCTCTCTCATGAGCTGTCGGGATCTTTGGAGTTTTCTAAAACCTTGTTAATTAAAAAAGCAACAGACAGATCCCTTGTGGTGTTAGCCCTGTAAGATCCCTGTTCTTTCTCCGCTGCCCCTGGCATTGGTGGCTATCCACTGCTACCCCCTGCCCATGTCTGGCTGCCTGCTGAGGTCCCTCCGGCTCCCATCCTGAGTAGGCAGCAGAGAGCCTGGGGTGTCCCCTGCTTCCACCATGTCCCCAGCCCCACGATGGCCGAGCTGGGAGCCAAAGGGCTCCTGCTCCTGCTCTTGCTGTGGGGTGGTGTGTTCTCTTGACACCTGAGCAAGTGACATCACCCTCTGACAAGCCCACCTCAGCTCCTGTGCCCACCCTAAGGATGCCCACCCACTTCCACACAATCCAGCCACGGGAGCTCGACGCAACTACGGGGTTGCTGCAACCCGTGCTGGGTGGGAGACGGCAAGTGACCCCACATGTCCCGTGGGGTTGTTGAAGGTTAAACTTTTAGAACAACATAGAAATATTATACTTAGGTCAGGAAAGATGCTTTTTGTGTATGTTAAAGCCGAAGGCATCCCTAATCAGAAGAACGAGTAGATAGCTGCCTTTGAGCAAGGACATCCCGGAGCCATTAGACCTTGAAGAGGGTACATTGCCAACTTGGCAAGTACACTCAAGGTCCACGTATCCTTAGCTGAATTTCCCTCGTTATAATACAAAAAATCACGCTTATAGGTCAAGAAGACCCTTGCCTAGGTGAAAACCCTTCCCCTGAGCATGCGTAGAAGTACTGTGTCAGCAGTATTATCATCGTGTGTAAATTACTAACCAGTCATCCTAGAGAGGATGGGCTTGGAAAACTACTAACTCTGCAAGTTTTGTGGGTAAATACAGTGTGGGAAGCCCTGTTGGCGTGCACCTTAGGAGGAGAAATCCCCCACGCACCCGGCGCTGCAATAAACCAGTGTCGGCTTTCTAAGCTACCCTTTGGTTTGGGGGGGTTTCCCGGTTGGGAGTTTCGCTCACAGGGTCTCCCCGCGGCGGACTGCCGCACCGCCCGCCCGACAGGTGGCGCCCGGCCCCCTCCTAGCGCCGGCGGAACCATAGAGACGGACATCCGGTGGGCGGAGGGCGGCTTCCCTCACGTGACAGCGGGCTGCGGTTCCCATTGGTTGTGCCGGCGCGGCGGGGCGGGGCGTGTGTACGCGCGGGTGTGCGGGTGTGTC
>NW_020799109.1:5776585-5779386 GCF_003259725.1 Athene cunicularia
GACGGCAGGGCCGGGGAGCCCACCTGCCGCAGCCAGAAGCTGATGCTGCAAGCGGGGCTCATCCACCCCGCCAGCCCCGGCTGCTACCACTACCTGCCGCCCACCGTGCGCGCCATGGAGAAGCTCGTCAGGGTGGTGGACGAGGAGATGCAGGCGGTGGCGGGGCAGAAGCTGAACATGCCCTGCCTGAGCTCGGCGGAGCTGTGGCGTGCCAGCGGCCGCTGGGACGGGATGGGGCCGGAGCTCTTCCGGCTGGCCGACCGGCACGGCAAGGACTACTGCCTGGGCCCCACGCACGAGGAGGCGGTGACGGAGCTGGTGGCTGCTCAGAGCAACCTGTCCTACAAGCAGCTCCCACTGCGCCTCTACCAGGTGACCAGGAAGTTTCGGGACGAACCCAAGCCCCGCTTCGGCTTGCTGCGCAGCCGGGAGTTTTACATGAAGGACATGTACACCTTCGACACCTCCAAAGAGGCAGCTCAGCACACCTACAACCTGGTGTGTGACGCTTACTGCAGCCTCTTTGACCGCCTGGGCCTTCCCTATGTCAAAGTGCAGGCGGCCACAGGCAGCATCGGCGGCACCGTGTCCCACGAGTTCCAGCTCCCGGCAGACATCGGTGAGGACAGACTGGTGCTGTGCCCAGCCAGACATTTTGCAGCCAACATGGAAACGTTAAACGGGGAGCAAACGTCTTGCCCCACATGTGGAGAAAAACTCACCCAGACCAAAGGGATCGAAGTAGGACACACATTTTATCTGGGCACCAAGTACTCCTCCGTCTCCAATGCTGTCTTCTACTCCCCCGAGAACAAACCCCAGCTGGCAGAAATGGGTTGCTATGGCCTGGGCATCACTCGCATCCTGGCAGCTTCCATCGAGGTGCTCTCTACAGAGGACAGCATCCGTTGGCCGAGCCTCATCGCACCCTACCAGCTCTGCTTCATTCCCCCCAAGAGAGGCAGCAAGGAGGAGGAGGAGGAGGAGGGAGCCACACTGCTGGAGCGGGTGTACAACGACCTCACTGAAGCGCTGCCACACCTTGCCGGCGACTCAGTACTGGATGACAGGACACAGCTGACCATTGGCAAAAGGCTAAAGGACGCCAACAAGCTGGGTTATCCCTACGTGGTCATAGCCGGGAAGAGGGTTAGTGAGGACCCCCCAGTCTTTGAGGTTTGGAATCAGAATGCTGGCGAGGTTTTGTTCCTCACCAAGGAAGGTGTCATCGAGTTGCTGAGTAAAGTGCAAGTCCCTTAAACTCCATGTCTCTGAATCTCTCATCTTTGCTGCACTAAGTTTATCTGAACAGCCCTGGTTCCTTTTCAAGGACGTGCAGGTTGTGGGCGATGGCTCTGGGTAAGCGGAGTTGAATCCACCTCACATCAGAGCCAACCACGGTGTCTTGCAACCACACCGGGTGCTGGGGTTGAGCTGGGGTCAGCCCACATTCCTTAGTGGGTCCGGGGATGTTTCATCCTCTGGCTACAGGCTCCCGTGAGCTGCTTTTAGGGACACGTGTAGCCTTGTGCAGTCATGGGAGTGCTGGGGTCAGCTCCTCACTGCCCAGCTGTGGCAGATATGGCCTCTGTCGAGCGTACACAAGAGCTGAGACTGCAAGAGGGAGGACAGGAGGGCTTTCCCTCGCCCTTTTCAAGTGCTGAATTCTTGGAAGGAGAGGAAGGCAGGTGCTTTTTGTCCATTTGCATTTTGTCTTTGGAAACACCCAGGCTCCGTGAAGGTGGAGGTTAATCTTTATGAAAGCAAAATGGTGAACTCTAGATCCTTGTTCACCTTGAAAATGCCATAGCGCTGCAAATCTGCAGGAATTAAGGTGAAGAAAGATGTCAGGCATCCGCACCCCAGTCCTACAGGTCAGTCTGGCTGGTATGATGTCTGGATCTACTGGGCTTGGGTGGTGATGGTGTGATTTCAGGAATGCAGCCTCAGACTATTAGAAAATAGTTGCAAAAAAAAATAACAAGGAAACGTGAAATCTGGGGGCCTGTGAAGCCTGGCAAGAGGCATGTCCAGGACACGTTGCTTATAGGCTGTAAGTAACTCTGCCCGAGGGTTGTGGCATCCCGCCTGTACGTGCCCACTGCAGTGTGGGGCTGGCTGGGCCCCGCAGCTCCCGTGAGGAACAGGTTGCCGCCATCCCAGCGGGATGGGGAGTTCCTTGGAGGGAGCTGCCTTGCCCTGAGCCGAAGCGATGATGTGCATACCCAGTACTTCCATCAGCTAAACTTCTGTTCCTGTGCACAAGGAGGCAACTAATATTCAGAGTTTCACATCTTTTTCTTTGCAGGGATAGTCCCTGTTGTTGGGAGCTAAGCACCTCTTTGGTGTAGGTGTGTTTATGTACAGAGGTGTACAAGGCTCCTGCAGGAATAAATACCAGCCACCGGTTTCTTGTTCTTCCTAGGCCTGAGCCGTCTCCAAGCATTTCCCAGGCTGCTGCTTGCAGAAAGGGTGAGTGAGAAGCCTCAGGGCAAGCACCCAGCAGCGACAGAACAGGGAAGAGTCACAGAGGTAGAAGCTCAGGAAGGAGAAATTTGGGAAATTTCAGCAAGCAGAGAGTCCAGAGAGCCCCTAGCCCAGATCACAAGATCACAAGCAACAGTGGTGCCGTGTCCTTTAGGGCTTTGGGGTAGACCCACACCCTCCATGTGCTCCCAGACTTCAGGAGGTCACCTCGTCCTTCTCCCACTGCCCGGCAGGATCAGCACAATGATGGCTGGAAGATGCCACCCTGAGAGGTGCTGGGGCCGGGCCTGAGGGGCGCTGGGCCGGGCCTGAGG
>NW_020799109.1:5779436-5789411 GCF_003259725.1 Athene cunicularia
GCTCTCCACCCCGACACCTGGGAGGAGGTGAGGCGGCGGGGCCGGAGGGCGCTGGGCCGGGCCGAGCCGAACTGAACTGAGGGCCGGTGTGTGTCCGCCCGCAGGAGCTGGAGGCCATCCCCATGTTCATGAAGCGGTGCCCGGCCGAGATCGACGCGGCGCGGCAGCCCGAGCTGGCCTGTCTGCAGTCCCTCCTCTTCGACGAGGAGCAGGGCCCCGCAGGTGGGCAGCCGGGGCTGGGGGGGGTGTCTGTGGGTCTGTCCCTCCATCCCCGGCCTAGGGAGAGGGCTTGGGGTGCTGCTGGGGAGCTGCACCCCGCTCCCGTTTTGATGGCCGTGTCTCCCCCTCCATCCCCCGCAGAGCTGGCCAGGATGTACAAGAACGAAGGGAACGAGTACTTCAGGGAGCGGGACTACAAGAGAGCTGTCATCGCCTACACCGAGGGGCTGAAAAAGAAATGCGAGGACCCAGAGCTGAACGCCGTGCTGCACACAAACCGAGGGGCCGCACAGTTTTACCTGGGTAACCCCCCGGTCGGGGCTGGGGAGGGGGCTCTCCCCTGTCTGATGGGTTCCTGTCCTTTCGTTCTTGCTCTTAGTTTGCTCTTTCTTCCTCCACTCACCTCACAGTGCTTGTAGAAACAGGGAGTTACAGAATCTCCGCATAAGCTGTTTTGTCACCTGCAGATCTGGTTGGTTTTTAAATATAAATGAAAAGTTCTGAGCAGTGTTGCTTGCTTCATAGGTAACTACCGTTCTGCTCTCAATGATGCCATCCAAGCGAAAAAGCTAAAGCCCACCCACCTCAAAGCAATCATAAGAGGTAAGAGGTAAAACAGGTGTTACCGCATGAAGCACACAGGGCGCATGGTTTCAAAACAGCTTTGCACATTACTTTTACTGATTATGCTGTTATTGTCACAAGCCCTGTTGTTGGATATTGCTTTGTTTCACTGCATGTTTCTGTTAAATAACTGCATGTTTCTGTTAAATAACAGTGTTTATAAATCTTTAGTTACTGTGAGTGTGCGCTCATCCTTTGTTTCCAGACAGCCTTTATTTCTGAAAAGTAAAGCAGTTACTGTATGAGATTTTTTTTCTTGTTTTGTTATTGCCATTTCTCCCCAAAACAGAGCTCTGCATTCTGCTTTGGATTTTCAGTAAAAACACAGTGGTTTTGCTCTTCAGCTTCTGTATCTGTCAAAGAGGCATTGGACCTGTTTCTGTAGAGCACAGCATAACTTGTCCACGGTAATAGTTTTTGGGGCTTGTATTTTTTTCCCCAGCATTTCTCACTCTCTGGAAATCACCACTTTATTTTTCCTTATGAGACAAATACTGAAATGTTAATTATAATAATAAAATTTTGCTTGTAACAGACACTTCTAGTATCATCCTGCTGAATTCTGTGACTAGATGAGCAAATGATACAAGAACTGCTGAAATATTTTCTATTTTCTTCTCAGCTGAACTACTGGAAGTCTGCAATTGAACACGACCACGCAAGACAGTAGCCTGTGCTGTGTTTGCTTCTTGAAAGCACTGGGGCTAGTGCTGCCTTTATAACTGCCACTTTGTGTAATAGTTGTACACGGAGTTCAGTACTAGAAACTTAAAATATTAATCCTTCCAGGAGCTCTCTGTCACATGGAGCTAAAGAATTTTTCTGAAGCAATAGCATGGTGTGAGGAGGGCTTGCGAATAGATGCAAAAGAGAAAAAGCTTGTGGAAATGAGAGCTAAAGCTGACAAATTGAAGGTAAATATTAAGGCAGTCTAGCATCTACAATGCTGGTTGCCTGCTTTGTGTCAAGAAGCACTTTGGGATCCTTGGTTGAAGTGTTCTCTGTACAAGTTTCTGTGTTGTATAATATCCCCAGACAGAATTGAGTGGTGGTTCCATGTAGCATGTGGTGTTGAGATGTGTAGGGGAAAGAGCTGGAGGGGACCTTTCAGGGGATCTGAACTAACTTCTCCGCTCACTGGCAGGGTAGAGCAGTGATGGGCATTGACTTGCTGTGTGTGACCATGATGCAACCTTTTCTTACATGTAGCGAGCTGAGGAGCGGGATGCAAGGAAAGCAAAGGTGATGGAGAAGAAAGAGCAGTGTCAAAAAGAAATTTTGCTTGCAGCAATAAAGGTGGGTCAGTGAGTGGGGTTGATTTTGTGTGTTTTGTTGTTTGGCTTGGTTTTGTTAAGAGCTCTCGTTTGTCTCTTAAGAGGTTGTTCTCATACACAGGCTTTTGAGGGCTAGAGCCAAAAAATTGAGTTAAACCCATGATTCTCATCTGCATGGCTCTAGCCCCAGCTCCCAGGTTTCTGTATTTCAAGTAACAACTACTGCAAAATACAAACCCGGTGTTAGGAGACAGACTGAGCATCCAAGCGGGTGCTCTGGCTGCTGGGCTGTCACATCACACTGGCCCAGCAAACCTTGTTTTCTCTGCTGCCGTTGGGCATTACTTCAGTGGAAGGATAGAAGATAACTATCCAGTAGGGTGGAGGAGGGAATTAAGCCTGGATCCTCTCCTACCTCGGCAAATATTTGGGTTATGTTAAAATATTTTGGGCTATTACATGAAATTGGATCTGCTCTGCAGTTGTCTTTCCAAAGAAAAGAATGAGTTTTTTTCAGCTCTCTGTGAGAGTGGATGTTCTCGGGGCGGGTGCGTGAAGTTGCACGCTGAAGTGAGTGCTTTGGGGCCTGCTAGGTCCCAAAGAACAGGATTTCAGATGCATCCTTTTCCCCGCATTTTCTTCAGGCTCTTCTCTCAGCATGCAGACTCCTCTGGATTCCCACCTCTCCTCATCTGTTTTGTGAGGAGTCTGGGTGTCTGGCTGAGGATCTGGATTCTACTGGGAAGACAGTAACTCAAGTCCAATACAATAGGAAAGCTTTTGATGGCATGTTTAAGAGCTGACTCATTAATAAGAATGACACAATTTGTTCTTTTACTGACTGCTAATTTGTTGCTCTTATCCTCCCCACCATACCTGTTTGGGTTTTTATTGGGTAATTTATTTTTTTTCTTCCTTCTCTCCAGGAAAGAAATATCAAGCTGGTTCTTGAGCCATCAAATGAGGAAGAGGAACTAGCAGATGGCCTGGCTGAGATATCTTTAGATGGGTTCCACTCTGACAATGCCACAGGAGCAAAGGTGCACTTAGATGCTGATGGCAACTTAAACTGGCCTGTCCTCTTCCTGTACCCTGAGCACGAGCAAACGGATTTCATTGCAGCTTTTCATGAGAACTCCAGGTAAACGCAGTGTCAGCAGCGTCCTTGCATAAAGAGATGTTTGAGCAGATGAGGACAGCAAGTGAAACACTGCTGTGCTAATGAAGTAGCTCCAGATTTCTAATCCCCTAGCTGACCCTGCATCTGGTCGCACTAGTCCTGAGGATCTTTCCAACCCAAATTATTCTATGATTTACAAATGCCACTTTAAAATATGAGGGCGAAAATCTCAACGATACGTTTATAGTGCAGAGAAACACATCGTGTTTAGCCACTGTGATTAAAGGGGCTTGTAGGGCAAGCTTAGACCAGTGGCCACTAAGTGACCCATCTACATGCATATATTTCAGAAGTTCATTAAGATGCTCCAAATATGGAGTCTCAGAAAGAGGATTATACTTAAAAATTATAAAAAACGTCCAAAAGGGACCTCTTAGAAGTGACCCCACAGCTTTCCACAGGGCTTACAGCAGGCCTGACCGAAGTGCTGCAGACCTTTCAAACTGTAAGCAAGTGCCTGGCAAGGTGGGAATTCCTCTTTTCTTCATGTTAACCTGTTTCTGATCTTGCAATGTTAAACAAACTTGGAATTCGTAACTTTGGGGGGTATTGTATTCCTCAGATCTGCTAAGTAGTTTAGGACAAAATTACAGTGTAAGCAAATGAGTAAAGTTGTGGTTCTTATACGGTGGTGTTCACTATGTCTTTTCATAACCAAAGGAAGTGAGAATGGATTCCTAGAACAAGCTGGCCACCAGCAATCCAGAAACACAAGCATGTTCTGAGCACTCTGATCTGATGCAGCGTGGTGCTGGTGGAACCATGTAGAAGGCAAATCAGTTTTAGACTACTTGCAGAGTGTTTATTTTGGCATCTTTTTCAGTGTGAAAATGAAAAGTTAAAAATAGTTTTCTGTTGCACTGCTCAAGTTTGAAACCAGTACAGTGAGTTACAAACAGGACCTTGGTCTCATTGGGAAAGCAATGAATTTGAAGGTGGAGGAACTACTAGTGATCTAAACTTACTTTCAAGTCTGTGGTCTGATTTGCTAATGTATTTTTACCATCATTAAAATGAAACGGTACAAATTATTGAAGCTGAACACTTTGTCTAAGCTAACCAAGTGTATTTTGGCTTTTAGGTTTATTGATCATTTAATGGTGATGTTTGCTGAGTTACCTCCTTGGGATTTAGAAAGAAAATACCTTCCCAGCAATCTTGAGGTGAGAAGTTTGAATTTCCTTTTATTTCAGGGTTGTGGGTTTTTTTCTGGAGCGAGAAAATACACGGGTTTGAGTGTTTGAAAGCAATGGCATTGTTACTTATTTTCCATACACAGATGTGAAATAAGTATCTGGAGAGCTACATTCACTTATAAACTCCAAACATTTTCCAGATGTGCTGACACAGGCACAGAATTCATTAATGAAAAGGAAAGTTCTTTTGTGGAAGGACTTATGTTGTATTTGATAGAAGGTATTTATAGCTATTGCTTAGATTCCCATCTTTGTAATGATGATTAAGATTTAGACCATCAAGCTGGTAGGCTGCTTGGTTTTCTAACTGCGTTACAAAGTTGCTCAAAACAAATAAGGTAATATTCATAAATATTAGGTTATTTTCAGAACTAACTGGAGGTACTTAAACACTTAATCCCATCAAGACACTATATACCTATGAAGACTTTAGCAAAGGTGGGATGCGAGTTGGTTGTGGCTGCAGCAGGTTTTGAGAATTTTTCATAAATTGTACGTAGAAGGATACAGATTTTTTTTTTAATTTCCCACTTTGGTGTCCCATGTGCCAGGTAACAGTGCGGCCCTTAGTGCAGTGAGCAGACAGGTCCAAAAGGACAGTGGCTGTTCAGTTCACCAGATTAAAAACTGGAATTATAGCTCTGTGTATGTACAGTCTAAGGCATGGTTGCTGGATTCAGATCTTTTAAATCTACTCTGTTTTGTTCAGATATCTTTAAACCTGCTCAGTTCAGCTTATGCCATTGCTGCATTTCTCCTGTTAGAAAGCAGCCTGTAGGTTTGGATTGCTTCTCTGTAAAGCACAGGAAAAGCCAGTGTATTTTACCTTCCTGCTGCCACTGCCGTTAAGAAGCTAAACTGGTTTATACAGGGAAGACTTGGAATTTACACAAAACAGTTTCTACATTGCTGAAATTAGTATCCAACACAGTCGGTTCAAGGTGCAGAAGTCTGATAAATCACTAGTTGATATATGGTATGCTGTTACTGGACTCTCAACAGCTTAGTAGTTTGCCTTTCATGTACCTTAGGTATTTAACAACCCTCCAAATTTTTTTTCAGCTCTATTTTGAAGATGAAGAAAGAGCAGAAATGTACAAGCTGAACCCAGAATGCACATTGCTACAAGTGCTGCAGCACGAAAGGTGAGGCTGTACCTGTTTGTGTCCAGAGGGAGCATGAAGGCAAAAAGTATGAGCTTTGGGCCTTAAGTACAGTTTGTTCTTTGATTGAATAGTCCTAACTCTTGGACTTTAATAGTCTCAACTCTTATCTGATTTAGTAGTCCTAACTCTTGAAGGTATAAAGCAGTAGGACTGCATGGATTTTGTGCCTGGCTTTAGCAATTTACATATGTTTTTTTTCCCCCCAAAAAAATGAACAGCTCATTCCAGGACTGGATGGAGATGCGAAGGGGGTTGGGCTACACACAAGCAGCAGCACAAAAGGGCTGTTTCAGATCCCATCTACGCAGTGCTACTTTAAAAAAAAAAAAAAAAAAAAAGCAGCAGCATATAAAGAGAGTATGTTGAAGGTTAACAATGCTCTCACTGTTAATAATGCTGCGTGAGCAGCCCCCAGCACAGCATGCAGCACAGTTTCACTCTGAAACTGACTTTAAAGTGTTGTGCAGTTATTTTGAGAGAAGAATTTGCTGTTTGGGAAGCCAAAAAGTTATTGTAAAGCTTGTGCTGTTAACGTGCACCGTGTTGTAGCTAGCTGGAGACCGCCTGCTTGCTGCCCGGCGCTAGGGGCTCGCTCTGCCACAGTGGGAGCAGAGCTCTGGGTCTGCCGCTGCGGGCTGTGTCTGAACTGTCACTCCATAAAACTCAGCAGCCTGCATAAGCCCTCGGATTTCAGGCTGTAAGGGCAGTTGCAGAAGAAACCTCCTTCCAGAGGAGAGTAACAGCTGCTTTAATTAGAAGGAGCTGTTGGGAGAAGAGTTGATGCATAAAACACTCCTCCTCGGGTGTGTGTAGCCTGAGAGGCTCTGCTAATCAGCAAAAAAGCTTATCCTCGGCCTTTGGGAGGTCAGTCTTTATTGAGCTGGGCCGAAGTCACTCACTTTGCATGACACTTGGCCAGCTACCAGGAAGCCAAAGGACTCCCTTTAATCTTTGCAGGTATTTTGTAAAGGCGGGGACTCCAGCCGTTTTGGCATTTGTAAAGCATTCTCCCTTCTCTAAGAAGTACTTCTCTGGCAAGAAAGTGCATCGACTATAACGAGCAAGAATGAAACGAGGAATCCTGTGCAAGAGGCTGCTGTTTGTTGTCTCAGCTACAGACTGCAAACCTCTGCTTGAACAAAAATACCTTGCACACTTCAGGGGAGAAATAATCTTGGCACACGGGGAAACTTCCAGGAAAGAAGCATAGGAGTATGAAGAGCTTACCAGAGGGAATTATTTGTTTAAAAAGAAACCCAGCTGGCTCGCAGGAGGTCTCCTCTATGATAGGCTGCATGTGGTTTTGAAATAAACCTGAACCCGTGCCAAATGCTGGCTGCAGTTGAAGCAACAGCAGCTGGGAATGTACTTACTTACCTGTGAAAACTCACTGGTTTCCTTGGAGGAGGGCTGTAGTTGCTGGGGTTTAACAGCCCTGCTCTGGGGAGGTACCCGCCTGTTGCTGTGGGATGGAGGCAGTCGGATTCCTGCCTGCCATTAAGCAGCTGCTCTTTTTTCACCGCTTGGCTCTGCTGCTGGCCAGGGTAAAGCAGAGCTCTTTGTTCAGAGCCCTGCCTTTTAGTGACCCTTTTGCTACCTTGATTGTCCTATAGAACCTGGAAATAAACATGTCGATTTTAAGTAGACTGACTTCTGCCCAATAAATGAGACAATAATTTTTCTCACCTCGTGAAATACTACAAGAGAATGACAAAGAGCAATTCTAAACCCAAACATAACCCTTTCCATTGCACTAAATGGTACAGCTGCCATACAGGCTCTTCTGCACTTCAGTATTAGCTTTCAGCATTTAATTAGAAGTAATTCTGAATCTCTCATTTCTTTCTCTACTGCAATCTCTCTGTGACTGCAGAAATATACTGCAGTTTTAGACACATCTAGCGCACAGGGCATTAAGAAGCTGTTCAGCCATAAACACTCCTTAGATCATGGAGGCTGGCTAAGAGCGCTTTAGAGAAATCATTTCCATTTCGCTATTGCTAAATTTCTGTGCCATGCACGAATACAGTAAAAGTATCTCCATCTGAGGATGCTGAAATTTAATCTCCAAAGCTCTGGGTTAACTTTACAGCAAGGCAGCAGGCTGGCTCCCATTTCCCAGAGTGCAGGTTCTGGCCAGCCAGCCTTCTCCTCGCCGGCGTCCCGCTCTCACAGGGCAGGGAGACGAGCAGCCACGTAGTACAAGCTCAGGCCGTTGCACGCAATGCAGCAGAGGTTGCAGAGGGAGGACAGAGCATGGTAGAGGGTAAACTGCCGGGTCAGCTGCCGGTAGCTGGTGTTGGAGGCACACAGCTGCCTGTGGGACTGCCTGGTGAACAGTCCAACCTCCTGGCCCAGGCCATGGCTGCGCTCCACAAGGTGCATGTCCGCCACGATGTCAGAGGTGACCTGCCCAAACCACTGTGTGTTCAGCACGGAAGCGGCGACGCAAATGAAGAAGGCGATGATCTGCAGGGGAGCAAAGCCTGCCGTGAACATCTCACACCTGCCGTGGATTAAATTGCTCCCCCGGCCCCGCTTGCACGCAAAGCTCGTCTGGACGCTAACCGGTTTTTTTAAACCAGAGCCACGTCATCGTTTGCAAACCAGCCTCAGCGGAGCAGAGCAGAGTGGGACCCCGTGGAGGAAGGGACTGGGGCTGCAGCCAGCTCGCCTTTTAAAGTGGGAGACTACCTGGGTCGTTTGTTCATCACTGAGCAGCTCACTGGGGTGGTACATGGCAAACAGAGTCAGGTTGAAGAAAGCACAAGCGGAGACAATGTGGAAGTAGTAGGGGAAGAGCTGGCGCTGGATGAAGCCGAAGGTGTGGCGAGGGAGGTGGCTGCCCATCACAAACCCTGCAAAGGGAGAGAGCGGGTAGGTGCTGGGGCAAAGCCCCTTCCCCTGGGCCTCCCCACAGGCACAGAGCCACAGCAGCATGCACGGACCGCGACCTACCGGCCACGAAGGTCATCCAGATCTGCATTCCCCAGGAGGTGGAGAGGAAAACCAGGTGCAGCACTTTGATGGCGTTGGAGGGCTCTGTGACGGTCGGCACGGTGTCCTGGCTGGGGACAGGGCCCTCCATGTCAGCCAAGTCGCCCTCAAATTCACCACTGAACTGCTGTTGCTGCCCTCACCTTGCTAAATCCACCAAAAGCAGTTTAATTTCACAAACCTGCTTGCTTGGGAAGAGCTTTGGAGCTGACACAGCCCCAGCCCCTTTCCAGCCCCGCCACCGTGCACCCGACTGGGCTGCAAACCCGGTTTTCAAACTGTTATATCTTAGGGGCAGGGGCACTGCGTCAGCACCTGGTAACCGGCCGTTTTGGGTGGACTTTCAGCAAAGTCCAGCCAAAGCCCCAGCTGACCCCTGGCAGCAGGAACAAGCAGCAAGTCAATAAAAAGGGGAAGAGGAAAAACCCTAATAGAAGTGCCTGCCCATGCTGCGGTCATCCAAGAGGCTTCTTGGCCAGGGAAAAGTCCCCCTGTCTAAAGCCAGCAACAGCTTCTGCACACTTTAACCAAAAAGCCTGGGGGCTCACAGAAGCAGGGCGGGCTCCCGGGCTCACCCCCCTGGCCCAGACCCCGGGCTGACATGAGCATGGGCAGCAGTGGGTGGAAGGAGGCTTTGAAGGAGCTGCCTGCTCTGCTACAAGGAGTGCTTTGCAAATTAATTAAAACAAAGCTTCTGGGAGCAGCCCATCAATTCTGCTGCCTGCTTTATTCCTCCTCCTCCCTTCAGCCAGCCGCCTCGGGGCGTGAATTACAGCGGGGACAGCCTTGAGAGAGGCTGCCATCTAATTACATCCCTCCCCCTCTGCAAAATACATAAATATACACTGTGGTTTTATATATCAATTCCAATGTATTTATTTAGGTATCTATAAAATCAGGTCCTTGAAACCTTTTCGTGACGTACTGGAGAAGGTGCCTGGATCCCACCTGGAGTGCTGGCCTGTAAATCCCTGTGGCCTTTGCTTTGCTGAAAGCTTCTTGGCATTTCTGGCATGCTTCCCCACTCCATCCTCCGGCAGCCCTGTCCACTACACGATGGCAGGGGCCTGGGGAAGGCAGCCGTGGTCCTTTGGTGGGGTTTTGTTCCCTCTGTCATGCTGTGGAAGGCAACAGTGGGCATTGCGAGCAGCCGGCACGGAGCCTTCCTGCTCCCAGGGTCCCAGATTTGCCTCTCCAAATCGGTTACCTCCATGCAGGAACTAGCAGCTGAGAGCAGCAAGGCAGCTGGGTGCTTCTGTGCAAAGAAGAGGGGTAACATCCTGCAGGATTTTTTTTTTTTTTTTTTTTTTTTTTTTTTT
>NW_020799109.1:5789461-5805047 GCF_003259725.1 Athene cunicularia
GGGGTGGGGGGGTGGGTGGGATGCTCCACCAGCCATCCCTGCACCAGTGAGGGATACGGAACTCTCCCCACATCACTGATCCCTCTCTCCCTTTGCTGCCTCAAAGGGAACCAGTTTCCCCCATAAAGAATAGTAAAAAAAAAAGAAAAAACAACCCTGTGTTAGGAAGACTTTGGATCATATAAAGATTCAAGTAGTGTTAAGTGAACTAGAAAACCAAGTCCTGTACATCAGCTTATAAAATTTCTAAATAAAAGGAAGAAGAAAAGACATGACACATCAGTGCAGGGGGCGAGGTGGTACAGGGATGCCCCTCCACCCCAGCCCTTGGGACCTCGCTCAGGCCAAAGCCCCCTGGGGAGGCAGGGTCTGGGTGCCACCACCCCATGTCGCCTTCCACCAGCACCAAGGTGCCCCCTCATCTCTCTGTCCGTCTGTCCGCAGGGGTGCCGCAGCTCTAGAGGTCCTGCAGCCGCACGATCAGGTCCTCCTTGTTCTTCAGCAGGAACTTCTCACAGGCTTCGAAGGTGGCGCAGAAGTTGGAGGACAGTCCCGCCACGTTGGTGGTGACGTAGTTGAGGTACCCCGGAGTAGCCTGGTTGTAGTAAGCCACCTGCAAGGCACAGGAGGTGGTTAGTAGGGGCGCATGGGGATGGGGGAGCCTCCTCGATGGGGTCAGGGCAGCACAGCCCCGCGGCACAGCCGCAGCATCCCACCTTGCTTGTCTCCTCCGACTCCGGCCAAATGCAGAAACCGGAGCAGAGCGTTTCCCCCCGCGTAAAGCTGGTGCTGGCAGGGTGGGTGGACAGCGTCACCGACCGAAAGGCCACCACGTAGGGGTCCCTGGGGAGGAGAGAGCCCAGTGAGCCGGCACAGCCCGGCCGGCGGGGAGCAGGGGGTCGGGGACGGGGTGGGTTACCCCTTGCTGCAGGGTTTTCGTCGCGACGCCAGGATGACAAAGTCCTGTGGCTTGTTCTCGTGGCTGAGTGTCTGGCTCACCACGTGGTAGATCATGTCGTCGTCATCTACCTGCTGGACGAGCTCCGTGCTCCTGCGAGGCGAGAGGGGACCCGTCATACCAGGAGAGACAGAGACTGGCTGCAGGGAGGGTGGGCAAGGGAGCATGCTGGGGGCAGGGGCAGGGGGAGGGACATTTGCAGCCCGCCGCTGTACCCAAAGTATTTTGAGGGACCCAAAATGGATGTTTTCAGCAGCAAAGTGCAGCCATCAGCACAGACAGAGCCGGTGCTCCCGGGGACAGGGATGCGTGATGAAAGGTCTTTAGGAGCGATCGTGGCTCCAAGGGGAAACACTTGCTCCAGGAAAAGCCCAAAGCACGGAGCCTTACGGTGAAGGATGTGGGTTTTGGAAAGGGCCGGGTGCCCCGGGAAGCCCCACAGCACTCACGCATAGTGCCTGTCCCACTCGTGCCGGCGCCGCAGGTCGGAGAGCAGGGAGAAGGCTCGGCTGGCGGCGATGCGCACCGACATCTCGATGCGGAAGGAGAGAAACTTGTCCTCCTCCAGCGTGTACATCCGCACCTTGGGGAGCACAGGGCGCAGGCTGGGACGCGTTCACCACCGCCGAGCCCCCAGGTTGCCCATGCTTCGGGGGCAAGAAGCAGCTCTGGGGGCTGGGGCAGGGTTTAGTACCTTTTCCTTTTCCCTGACGAGGGTCCAGTTCGCTTTGGCTACGAGCGTCTTCAGCGCAGAGACGTTGTTGTAGCTCAGATAAACCTGGGGCAGGGGCAGCACGTCAGGGGCAGGAAGGGGGGGCAGGAGGCAGCGGCTCCCATGGGGCAGCACCTTACCTTGTTGCTTTGGTCCCAGGGCACGGAGAGCGGCACCTCGGTCTGTTTGCAGGAGACAACGTATTTTCTGCAGGAAAGGAACAATTTCCTTATGGGTGGACACAAACCACTCACAGACTGCCCCTGTACGCACTTCTCCGTCCTCCATCCCCACATCCCACTTGTTTTTTCTGCTCACCGGTCCAGCCGAATTTTTTTCCTAGCGCTAGCTTCTCTGTACCTCCTCTCTCCATCCTGGTAAACAGGAAAAGCACATTAAGTTAATAGGAAAAGGAGGGAAAAGAAACTCAAACAGATAACTTTTGGGGAGCGAGCAGAACGTTCAGCAGTGAAAACTGCGCTCACTGGCTGCTGCCCTGGCTGGGTGTGGTGGTTAGTGATTAACCGTGAACTATTTCAGCATCGCTGCCATGTGCTGTGATCAAGCAACAGGCACTGGCACATTAGCAAAAAACCCTCACTGCGGCTGCAGAGCTGCAAACAGCCACTGAAACACAAACTGCATCCCCTAGCACATGCAAATGTCCCCTCCCGGGAAATAAAAATCCAAAAAAAGCAACTTATTTCAAAGAAAGCAATAGCACAGTGCTTTAAAGCAGGCGGAGAAGCGGTTTCAGGGAGCCTGACTCCAGCCGTGAGATGCTCTCCTGCAGGGTGGGAGAAGAGTCCTAGTTTTAAGGCATCAAAAAAATCAGATAGTCAGGAATGGTTCAGCCAAGGGGAAGGCAATGCTGTCGCTCGCTCACGCTACGATGTACCCCAAGACAAGCGGGTGTTTGCTTTGCTGCTGTGCTCATGTGGCAGATTTTCTTAAATATTTGGATCTGAGCAAATTACGGATCAGGGTGCTTTGAAAGGTAAAAACAACCTAAGGAGTTTCTTTCCCCTAAGTTTCCCCTAAGAAAGCATTCTTTCCCCTAAATTATAGAAAAGATGAGCTCGAACTTGCAGGCAATATTCTGTTAAGCCTTGCATGGCTAATATGTCTCCATCTCTGCATGGGCAAGTGGTTTATTTTATTATTAGTTATACTGAGCAATCAATTTAATTCACTTGCTAGTGAGCAACTCCATTTCCATCATCATAAAACTGCATTTGTTTTGCCACGAATCTGAGAGCCTTTCGGGGCTAAGCGGGATTCCTGGGAGTCCCATGCCACCGCGGTGGGGAGAAGCCAGCCCTGCCCGTCCTTACCCCCGGCTCGGGTGCCACCATCGGCAGGGTGCGGGGCTGCCCCTCCTGGTCCAGCACCACGAAGGTCATGAAGGCGCTGTTGATGTGCCTTCGGCTCACCGACATCTCCTGGCCGTACGCCTCGGCGCAGACCCCCACCTCCATGCTGCAGGGGGGGCGGGGGAATAAAGGTTAGTGAGGGTGTGGAGTGCCACCGGGAGGGTGGGATGGGGACCCCCCGCCACCAGCACCCACCTGTTTTTGAAGGCGTTGTTGACGATGGCTTTGAGCACCAGGCGGTCCCCGACTTGCGATGGTCCCCGAAAGTGGAACATCTCGATGGCCCGCAGCGTGGGGTGGGCATGGCACAGCCGGCTGTGGGGGGCAGGTGTTACCCCCCCGGCCATGGCCCCATGCCCCAGCAGCCCCACACACCCTCCCAACACAGCCAGAGCTGGGAAGACCCCAAAAAATGTCACCCCTATATTTCAACCACCAAAACCAGCCATGAGAAGGGACAAGCAGACTGTGGCGAGTGTGAACCCTTCCCTGGGGTCCTCCAGCACCATGTCCCTGTGGGACTCCCTGTACGGAGGGGTGACTTGCTGGGGACCATCCCTTTGGAGGGTCCTTATAACCTGACTGTGGCCTGACCCAGCCGGATGCTGCTCTGGCTGTGTGTCCCCTCCAGACACGCTGTCATCCCCCCCCAATCACTGTCAGGTCACCTGGCTGCGATGGTGGCCACGTTCTCCATCCAGGCCATGATCTGCCCTCCGAAGGTGTTGCCCTGATGGTTGGCGTGGGGGGGCAGCACCAGCTCCACGCTCTCCACCCGCGTCTTCTCCGCTGGCACAGCCGCACTGCCGTCCCGCGTCTCCAGCTCTACCATGGGGGAGGATGGGGTTCAGCGTGCCGGCTGTCTGGTGGGACCCCCGCTGCTGGCGTCCCACCAGCCCTCAGCTCCTCTCCCCACAGCCGCCCTCCCACTGCATCAACCCTCCCACATCTCCTCGCTTGGGGATGGTGGGGCTGATCCCCCCACTCTGTGTCCAGGGCATCCCCAAACCTCTCTTAACCCCACTCCCAGCATCCCACCAAGGAAGGAGGTTGTCAGCAGTGGGTGTTGGGGCTGTTTTGGGGCTGTAGGACACGGTACCGGTTTCGCGGGGGCTGCGGGTGAGGAGGTCCTTGAGGGTGTCCTTGTGGACCAGCCGCATGCGGCGGCGCTCAGCAGCGATGCTGTGCTCTATCTTCTCCTCCTCCGTCTGCGGGGCCAGCGGCTTCAGCTTCACCTGCAAAGGGGACACGGGCAGGATGCAGTCCCGCTGCAGGAGAAGGCAGGGCTCTGTCGGGCACCGGCACATGCTCCTGCCCCACTGTATGTCCCACTGTATGTGTGTCGGAGGCAGACACGCTCCTCCTGGGTTATATTATGGCTGCTCGCGGAGGGGCCAGAGGGCAAATGGCTCCTATAGCCAGGTAGAGATCCCCTGGGATTTGTCATACAGCACAGAGGAGGGGACAGCAGCAGCAGGCAGGTGCTCTCCATGCTCAGAGGGGGGCGAGAGCCCCAGCACACCACCGTGCACCCCACCGTGCACCCCACACACACGGGATAAGGGATCACCAGCCCAGTCATGTGCAGATAGCCACATAGCAGTGGCACATGCCATGGTGGAAAGCCAGGCCCAGCCCAGCCTGGCTCTCCCCAGAGAGGCCATTTCCTCGCTGTCTCTGCGCAAAGGCCGACCGAGACCCCACAGCCACCAGCCACTGCTCACCTTGCTGCCGGAGGGGCCCTGTGCCACGAAGGTGGCATAAGCCTTGCAGATGCTGCAGTGCTTCCCGCTGCACAGGTCTTCGTAGCTCACCTGGATGCCCACCTGGGAGAGGGCACAGCATCCCTGAGAGCCAGCTCTGCTCCCCGGGGACCCACATCCCACCAAGCACCCCCAGCCAGACCCAGTGGGGGGGGGATCTACATGTGGGATCAAAGCTGGGAACCGTGGGAGAGTTTGGGGATTTCGTGTTTGGCCACAGTGAAGGGGCACATGTGGCTGGTGGGAACGGGCGCCTGGCAAGGGGGATAAGGACAGGGGTGAGGGGTGAAGCCAGGGGGTCCACACCAACCTCCATGCTGGAGTTAAAGGCTCGGTTCACTTTGGCTTTGATGTTGACAACTTGCCCGACGCTGAAAAGCAGAAAGAGGAGAAAGCACATGGGGGTTATCAGGGGGTGGGGGCCCAGGGTTATGCAGCACACACGCTGGCACCGAGCGTCTCCACGCCAAGCTGCTGCAGTAGCGGCTGCCTGGGACAGTGGGGACATGCTGGGATGGCTGGCAGGACATGGGGACAGCCACCGCCAGCAGTGGGAGCCCACGGGTGTCCAGCCCGGCAGCGAGATGTCACCCCCGAGCAGCTGCGTGCAAATGGGTCCCCAGGTCTGGGGAGCTGCTGGGACACCTGAGGGGTGCAGAGGTGCCCGAGGTGTGCTTGGCACCCCCCGCCATGCACGCATGCACGCTTCTGCCAGAGCAAACGGCTCCTCCAGTCTCGCATCAGCTGTCCTGCACAACGGGGGCACCCATGGGGCCTCCCCACAGGCCCTCGGCTGGCAGCAGCAGCAGCTCCGCAGCTGCAGGCATCTCAGCTGCTCCTGTCCCTCCTCCTCTCCAGGGCCTCCCAGCAACAGACATCGTGGGGTACTGGGAGATGGCAGGAGGCAGGATCTGGCCGAGGGACATTTTGCACTGTCTCTCACATGAAAAATCTGCTGGCAGCAAGCTGCTGCTTGCAGAGTCCAGGAGCTCTCCTCTATGCCTTCAGTAGGCTTCAGAGTAAACACACAAACAGCTTCAGCTCTGCAGCCTGACCTAGTCCAGACTGGTACCAACCAAATGAGCACAGGCAGCTTATTGGCAACATCAACAGCAAACAGGGTTTTTACCAAATTAAATCAGGAATATTCCTCATTCCCTAAAAAAGACCAATGCTAGAAAACTCAGTGGAAAAACAAACCCTATAACCACCACCACAGATTTGCGCCACAGAGGGCTCAAAACCAGAACTGAAGAAGAGTCAGCGTGTGCTTCAGCACCACAACTTCCCCCTTGCCCCCACGCACAACTTCTGTCTTCAAATGACTGTAATCATCTCAGCTACTCAACACGCTTTGCACATTGGCTCTGGCTGGAGCAGGGGTGGCACCAGGCTGGGACGGTGCCTCTGGCTGTCCCTCAGCACGGACCCTGGGCCAGAGGCAACCATATGCCCACCGCAGCATGCCAAAATGTTAGCGGGGTTACATGAGCAGCCTCTGTGCACCTCCCAGGCCGTGCTGCGTCAGTGGGGTTAATGCTCCCAACTCACGGCAGCGCTGCGTTAGGCCGGCTGCTCTAGGGCTGCAAACATCCGTACCAGACACCGCTCCTCCCGTCCTGCTGCCCAGGAGGGTTTATATATGGCTGGCTGGGGCAAAAAGAAAAAGCAAGATGTGGGGAGAGAGTTAGAGATGAAGGATGCGGTGGCATGGTAAGGCTGGAGCACGAATGCTCCGGCTGCGTTGGCAGCGAGGGGCATGCAAAGGCCGGGGTCTGGGCTGGGGCACGGGCAGCCCTGGCTGGCTGTATTACAGCCCCAAAAATGCTTTATCCTCTCTCTCCTTATCAACTGGCACAAGCTGGTGCCATAAAAGCCACGTGAACCCACGTGAAATCCTCGCAGGAGGCTGCACTTCCACACGGCAGGGCTGAGGGATGGGGAGCATCCAATGCCCAGCTGGTGAGTTTTTACATCAGGGATGTTTTGGGGTCTCCTCTGTCTCCCCCCCAAGCACCCACAGCCCTTCCCTGCCCAAGGGGGTCTCTCCCTCGCAGTGGGAGGGTGGCAGAAAGCACAAAGAGCCAGGCAAGGAGGAGAGCAAACACCAAAGCTCCTCTGCCTTCAAAGAGCTCTGTGGGAAATCCCTTCCAGGCCCCTCGCTCGGAGCATTAAGCTGGACCGCAACAAGCAGGATCTGAGCCAGGAGCAGCACAAATTCCCTGACCTCTTGGAGCAGTGCCCAGCTCAGCCCCGAGGAGGGGCGAATACCTCGCAGGGCTTGATTTAACACTCTGGAGCAGGGATCGGGTCTGTCCTCCCACTCCCAAAACCCACGGGGAAAACCTTCCCGGGCAAAGGTCCCCCGGAGCTGTGAAGCACCAGTCACGGCACCCACTGAGCCCGCAGGGTGCATCGACCCCGATGGTGCCCCCAACGGGCACCCCAGCCTCTGCCAGTGGTTTGCTGACCCACCAGCACCACGACATCTGATGTGAGATGAAGAAAGGGGGAGTTTAACATTTCCTGAGGAGGACAGTGAAACCCAAGTGCAAGTCGGACTTCCCAACAGCAAACAAACCAGCCGACAAGCCTGGGATCCCAACACCAGCCCTGGGTGCTCGCACTGGTCCCTGCCCCAGCGGGCAATGTGAGGTTAATGGTTGGACGAGGTGATCTTCAAGGTCTTTTCCAACCGTGGTGATTCTGTGAGCTGCTAGGCAGCATGGATCCTACACTGCATGGCTTGCTGGGCCGGGCCAGCCTTCGCCCAGGGGACAGGGGTGCCAAACCCCCCCCTGCCAGCATGCTGGCACCTCTGCCATTGGGCCCTGTGGGCACCTTTGTAGGTGCACCAAAACCCTGCGCCAAAACACCCGCCGAGCCCCCTGAGGTGGCACCCGGGGGGTGAGCAGATGCGCATCCCCCTGCACGGAGGGGTATGGGGACTCCGAGAGATGAGTAAAGGTGGGTGGGCTTCTCGGGGGGGGATAAGGGAGGAGACCACCTTGGGCTTGTAAGACCTACACCTGGTAGGAGTGCTTATGTTGTTCCCTGCAACGCGGTGGTCCAGGGGCTGTGTGCATCGGGGTGGGCACCTCTGCTGGGGCAGTGCCCGGGGGGGATGCCGGGACACACTTGGGAGGGGATTTTGGCCGGGAAAGCTCAGCCTGGTGCATCTCACAAAGCGATGCCCAAGGAGGTCCCACTCCCCTCCGTCACCCGGGGAGTGGGTGAGCTCCGCCGCACTCCAGCCACCCACGCGGCTGCTACAGAGCCATGATTTGCAAGATTTAAGTTTTCCAGAGCACTAAGTCAGAGTGTTTCTTGAACAAAGCCAGGGAGGAGCTGGGATTGGGGGAAATACCGGAAAGCCAACCCAGCAGGAGCTCCCCAGGCGACCAGACAGCAGATAAATCAGAGCAGACAGCTGGCCCGCTGCCCCACGGCGGAGCTGGAGCCTCAATCCCTGGCTGCCCCGTGAGCCTGACACTGCCACCACATCTCCTCCCCTCCCAAACACACTGCTCCCTGTCCCAGCTTCAGCCCCCCCTGTCCACGTTGCACCCAGAAGACAGGGAAAAAAAAAAAAACATCTGCCTCCCCCGCGCATGCCCGGCTGGAGAGCAGCGTATTTACCTAATGGTATGCTCAAAATAGATATCGTCCATGGAAGCCGTGACGCACGGGCAGCCGGCATGTCTCTCGGCTGGAAAGGAAAAACAAACTGCATCAGCAACCTGCGGCAACACGCCGAGCATGCCAGGGGCACACGCGCTCCTCTGCCCCACGGCCTCGGGGCCGGTGACACCAGTGAAACCCTGGCTGGTGTCCCTTTCCCTGCTCACAGCCGCCCACCGCGTTTGCAGGGCACAAGAGCAGGGTTTGTGGTTTCTCCCCCCGTAGCAGTGTGGGTTTGAAGATGTTTTAAGGGTTTGGAGGGTGTGTTGTAGCTAGGAGGCACGCTGCCCTGCTGTTTGCCTTCCCTGGATGCTTTCAGCCTCCGTGGGGATGCGCAGGCAGTCGATATCATCTCTCCATGCGCAACAAATATTTTAAAGCCATCTTGCTCTTCTGGCTTTCCCTTGGGACTCTGGGAACCTCAAACTGCATAATTGCCCTGGCAACCTCATCAAACTGCAAAATTGCACCCATTTTCTTGCCATGACCTCAGTGTGCTTGGTAGGGTGGCTGATCTGGCGAGCTCCATTACTTCTCCCTGAGCGGAGGAGCTCAGCCCCGTCTGGCAGAGCTCTCCAGCTGCTGCTGGGATGTTGGGGACATCACCAGCCTGGTCGCGCCATGCCCTGCACACCAAGCAAGGGAAAGGACAACGTTTGGGAAGGCAGGCATTGATTTTGATCTGTCCCCAAGCAAGCCAGCATGCTGCAGCACACATCTCCTCCCCCTCTCGTCCTGCTCCTGTTTGCTCTCTAATTACTCAGCAAAATGGCATGACGAGGGTCCCCAGCTGGCATCAGCTCTGAGGGACGGCACTGGACCGCCGGGCACGCTGCCGACGAGCTGCCTGCCGGGGACTCCGCCAGGTCCCTTCCCTCCCACCCAGAGGGACGATGGCTCCGGTGGGAGAGGGTGGCTCACCGGAGAGGCAGGCGGCCGTGTCGATCCACTTGAGCAGCTGCCCGGTGCTGAGCTCACCGCGGTGGTTGGTGTGGCAGGGCAGAACCAGTTGGCTCATCTGCACCTCGGTGGGGTTGCGGGCGGGCGAGGGGCTCGCCATGGCCCCCGGAGCCTCCTCCTGCTCCCCTGGCTCTTGAGAACGCAGCAGAGAGGTTGAGCCCTGCAGAGAACAAGAGCTCCATTTACCCAAATGGGAGGAAAATCCGCTGCAAAGACAGTGACCCATGCAGCCCCCTCCCCACACAGAGGCAGCTGGACCCCCAGCCCTGCACAGCCCTGGGCATCACCAAAACCCACCCAGTCTGTCGCCAAAGACATGGTGCCTGCAGCCAAAAGGCAAAAAAATCCCTCTAAAAAGAGCTCCGTGGGTGATCACTACAGGTTTCCAGGCTGTTTATGGCCACTGGGGCAACAGAGAAGCCCCAAACCAGCCACTTCCTCCCCAAAACCTTGAAAAGCCCCTCCCAAAGTCAATTCTCTGAGAAGGAAGTTTGCTCCCCCCCAACAACTTCATTTTTAGGGTGCCACGGCCAAGGGTGGATTTGTGCTCTCAGGGCTTGCGCCCAGGGCTGAGCACACAGCGGTGCTCCACACCTTCCACCAACATCCCCTTTGCCAAAGGAAACACCCAAAGCAGTTTTTCCTGTCTGGTACAAGCAGGGGAGGGGGGAAGCATCCTCGGATTGGGGTTGTTTGCGCGGTCAAACACGTTCCTCGTTGGCTTTGCAGCTTGCTGGGCACTGAGCTGCTCCTGCCTGTCGCCCCGGCGGGAGGCGGCTTGGGAGAGAGCGCCTGGCATTGCGACAGTGACGGCAAGAAAAATAGCTGATGAGATGTCAAGCAAGCCGTGTTACACAAGGGGTGAACTCAGTTAGCCCGGTGAGTAATTGAGGAGACACGAGGAGCCGTCTGGGCTTCGTTATAGCCCTTCCTTCCGCTTTCTGCTCCCACTGTGGCTCCCGTTTACAGCACTTGTTGCAAGAGCCCCGTTGCAGCAGCTTCTTTGCCCTTTGCTTTGCCCAGTTTCTTTTAAAGATGGGTTTATGCTGAAAATGAAGCTTTCCCGACTACCCTGAGCTTACCGCCTCTCAGAATAGCATTTTTTCTCTAGCGGGTCTAACCTCTGTTTCCATAGCTACTGGTACACGACATCCCAGGAATGGCACAAATCTCGGCTTAGCAGCGACGGTGGCGAACGCGGCAAGTCAAGCCTATGGCAAAGGCCCCCCCATCCCACAGCCCCAGCTGCCAGACCCCCTCCAGCGGGCTCCAAACCCCTGTATGAACCTCCCGGGCCATTTCCCAGCGTGCCGAGGTGCCTACATGAGCACCACAGAGCTATTTCGGGAAGCCAGCAGGCTCTGGGGTACAAGCCAGTAACGCAAAAAGCTCCAAAGCCGCCTGCTGCAGAGCGAGCAGCCAGCCTGGCCAGAGCTCCCGCTGGTCCTTTTCCCAGTGCTTGTTGTTTCTAAATTTTAGAGAAAAAGCTGGCACCCCACGGCCAGCAAGAGACCAAGGATGCTGATGGGGAACACTTGGGGAGCTGGTGCGGGGCTGGGAGCAGCTCCCGGCACGGGGTGGCCTTGGTTAGTAGCCGCCAGCACGACGGGGAGCCCCGGGGTTAGTTGCACGGCATGGGGGGTACCTGGAGGCCATTGCAACAGAAGCTCAAGATCTCTTCAGGGACTACAATATTCTCCTTGACCATTTTTAAAAGACACCTGGAAAGGAGAAGAGTGGCTCCGGTTACACCGGCAGAGCTGGAGGTGGAGGATGCCTGTGGCTGTTCCCCAGCGGGGACAAGGCAGCGTGTGTGGCGGGTGCCACGGAGCCACCTGTGTGGTGGCTTGTCACACCCTGTCCCTGTGCCCCACGCTGACGTCCCTCCCCACGCCACCAGCCCCTCGCCAGGGGGGCTGCTGGATCCCAAACGGAGAAGGGCAGACCCGGTGCTCGCCCTTGCCGTTCCTCGGGGGTCAGCACTCACCGGCTGTGATGAGAAGAGTCCCAGCTATGCTGGACTGAGCCCAGAGTGCAGTGCTGTGGCCCACCCCTCGGTCAGTGACGCTGTGTCAATACTTTCCATGTTGCTACATGTGACAGAGGGCTGTGTCTTGAAGCTCCCCCGGCCGGTACGACGACAGTGCCGTGGTCACAAGACAGCCAGGAGGGTATTTTTGGCAGCAGACAGGACTCACGCTGCACACGGGTGGTACCGGGGTCAGCAAATAGAAAGCGCCTGTTGCTGACAACGCCGCTGTGCCCTGCACTGGCCCCTCTGCCTGAGAAGCTCTGGCATCCCCCAAGGGCATCGTGCGCCCTTGGGTGCCCACGGGCCCCCTGACCACACACACTGTGACCAGGTCCCGGCTGGACACAGCGCTGGCATTGCAAGGAAAGGCAGCATGGGAGCTGCAGCAAAAACAAGTGGAAGAGGCTTTATATTTACAGTTTGCTTTTAAACACAATACCGACGGGACCTTGATGTGCCCTCAGCTGTCTCAGCAAAATTCCCGCTCCTATGTGGGTCCAACCAGGCTGCCAGAGGCGGCAGCTCCTTCCCCAAGGTGTGGGACTGACCGATTTTGGCATGGGGTCAAAAAAGTGGAAGCTGCAGATTTGCCTCATCAGCCTGGCATTGGGACACCACACGGCGCGCACCCGTTGTGGTCAGTATGAAATGAGGGTGTTCAGAGCACCGATGGATGCAAGTGGTACCACAGCCTTCCAAAGCCTCCCACCCACCCCCGCTTCAGCAGCACTGGGATTTGCTTCCCCCAGCCCCACGACTTCTCCAGGCTTGCTATGGGGGCTTGGGAGCTGGCTTATGGTTCATCCACCCCGACAAGAGCCTGGTGCAAGAGTTACTCTCCTGTTTTATCGACCTGGGTTTGCTCCCCAGGTTTGCTTTATTGAAGGCACAAGGCAGTGGCGATGGCTTGGGCTGGCCCCGTCTCACCCCACGGCCACAGCAGCCAACGCCAGAGGACACGTGGCTCAGGCCATACTGCGGAAACCCAAACCTGCTGCTGGCTCTGCCATCATGTCACATTGTCCCCTGGGTTGGGTTAGCAGGAGGGGGGAAATAAAGAGAGCCATCTGCCTCACATCCATCCCCCCCGACTATTCCCGAGGCGGCCCCAGCCCATGCTCCCACCCTGGAGCCCAGGACTCTGCCCAGGGAAGGGGAGCACCCCAGCCATGTGTTGTAAACATGCTCCAGAGACCCGGAACCATTCAGCTGGTGGGTATTTATAGAGCATTGGGTTATTGAAACTAAGCGAGCAAGTGTCTGTCCTCATTAAAATCTCCAGCCTCACTCAACTGTCACATTTTTAAAGCTGTTGACTGATGCAGCCCTCGGGTCACCATGGCAACAGGATGCAGCACCCAGGCGATGATGCTCTTACTCTGTCACCCCTTGAGTGACCCACTTAAAAAAAAAAAAAAAAAAAAAAAAAAGTTTTCATTTGGAAAAAAACCTTCCGGCAGATTATTTTTCTTGCCTCCTGCCATGATCGCTTCCTGTGCTGCTGAAGGCATAAGGAGCCCACAGAGCAAACTGGAGGGGGTGGCACAGAGGGGGAGACACCCCAACGGCTCCACAAATACTGGAGAATAGGGACCGCACAGCACCCCACTGCTCTCCTACACCCTGGCAGGGGGGTGTCCCGCAGCACTGGAGCACCCACAAGATCCAGGGAATGGTCTCTGCTGCCAAATCGGGTGATGGCTTCTTGGGAAATCACCAGGGGACCACCAGCCTGGGGGAACCTGGCACAAAACCCCCTTGGGTCCTGCAGCCCCCGGGACTATTCTGGGCAGGAATGCAGGAGAGCGGTTGTCCCCCCAAATCCCTGATCCCGCAGGAAGTGGGGTGTTTGCTTTAGCCACCCCCAAGCAGTGCATGGGGAGGAGGGACAAGGGTGATGGCAGGACGGGGGTCCTGGGTGCTGGGCTGGGGGGAGTCTGGGCAGAGCAGGGCAGCTCCTTGCCTCAAGCCACCCCTGCTTGCCCTTCAGAGCTCTGCCACCGCTCCACCACCGCCTCCCAAATGCCTAATCCTCATTTTCCCTCTCCTGGCTCTGGTTCCCTACCTCTGTCCCAGCCCCCCCACACATACTCACTGGGAGTATTTAAAGAAAAAAGGGAGGGAGATGGGGGAGAGGAAAGCGGTGACAATGAAGTTCTCATGGGGGATTATTGGTGTATAATTGAGCAATATCCATGGTAACAAGCAAATCTGCACGCGTTAAAAAATTAACCTGACCTACTTTGGGAAATTCTGCCATCTCGACAGGGCAGTGAGGGCTCTCCTTCCCCCAAGAGCTGGCCCGCCTGTCCCGCTGCCAGCAGCAGCAAAGCCCCGGTGCTCCCAGGGCAGGTTTTTGCAAGGTGATGTCCCCTCCCGCGGGACCCCCACCAGCGAGCGGTGCTGGAGATGCCCAGCACAGCTCAGCTCCATCACCCCGTGCCCGCCAGGATGGAGCGGGGTCCCCAGGATGAGACCCGCAGCGCTTGCTCGGGTGCAGGGTGCCGGCTCCTTTGCAGGGACTTCAGGGTGGTGGCCCCACCGGGACGAGAGGGACTGAATTGCCAGGTCACAGGTCACGGCAGGGTGAGGAATGCAGCAGCTCCCTGTGGCAGGTCCCAGCAGGACCCCAGGAGGGCGGCTGGCCCAGAAGAAACACCAGGACACCCTGTGAGTAGTATTTTTGTGACCACACGTCATGCTTTCTCTAGGGTTTCATGGAGCAAAGCAAGGCATGGGGCCAGGAAAGTGCTAACCGAAGGCCAAAAGCAGCGGGGGGCTGATGGTTTTACATCCAGCACCCATGGGAAACCTTCGCTCAGGGTGAGCATAGCGGGGACCCCTCCAACCCCCTCGAGTCCCTCTCCACTGCTCGGCTCAGTGAGGCATCCCCAGCCCTGGCTGTGCCCGCAGCCCCCAGCCCCATCCATGCCCCTGCCCAGCCGCTCTCTGTGGATCCTGGGAGGCTCCCGGGAAGGCTGGTGCCAGTTTGCCGGCACGGGGGCAAAGTCCTCCCAGGGAGCATCCCAGGGGACAAAGGTCCCCTGGCACTGCTGCCTCCAGTCCACGGGGAGAGCAAAGGCACGCGTCACCCTATTACGGCTGCAAACACCACCAGGGCCAAAATTCAGGAGCGTGAGGACACCCAACTGCATCACCCAGCCCAGGCACCTCTGGCCTCCCACCCACGGCTTTCCCGGGGAGGAGGCTGCCATAGCATCAAGACCTCCACAGTCGAGACCACCAAGTTGTAGACCACCATAGTGGAGATCACCACGGTCAAGACCACCACAGTTGAGACCACCACAGTGGAGACCACGATGGTGCAGTGGTCTCCACCCTGGTGATCTCAACCATGGTGGTCTTGACTGTGGTGGCCACCACGGTTGAGACCACCGGGGTGGAGACCACCACAGTGGACACCATGATGGTGCAGTGGCCTCCGCCCCAGTGATCTCAACTGTGGCGGTCACCACGGTCGAGACCACCTCAGTTGAGACCACCAAGGTGGAGATGACCGTGGCATTGTGCCACCCACCCCATCCGGCCACCCACGCTGTCCCAGCCAGCCCCGGCCGGCGCATCCCTCCGCCCTCCCCACAACGCCGGCATTCCCAGCTGCCCTGTGCCCACACTTGCTGAATATCTGTCCCCAATTTTAAGTGAAAACAGCCTGATTCAAGCCAAATCCCGCCCCGCATCCCTCCTGGTACACCCAGAAAGACCTGAGGGAGGGTTGATGTTGTCTCCCACCCGCTCTCCCCATTGCAGCCAGAGGGTGCCACGTCCCCCTCGGTGAGCCACCGGTGCCGACCGCGATGGAGCTGTGGCACTGCCCGCTGCAAACCCCAAGGGCAAGAGGGCATCACCTGAGCGAGCGGGGAGGGCATGAGGGGCTTTCACTCCACATCCTGCCCCCAGCAGAGCCGCCCAGCACTGACACAAGCCAGGACAAGCCATCGCTCCACTGCCGGGCGTGGAAGTCTCCGTAACAGCGTTGGACGCTGACTCCTGCTCACCCAGCCCCAGGGCTCCCCCTCCTTGTCCCCATCATCCCCAGCCCCCCCCGGCCCTCACCTCAGCCAGAAGAAGCTGAGCATTTGCAGG
>NW_020799109.1:5805097-5807502 GCF_003259725.1 Athene cunicularia
GGCGGTGGCGGGGCGACGGCTGGCTCGGAGGAGAAGCGTCCGGACACCTGCGCGTGCGGCCGGCACCGGGCGCGGGCGAGGAGGCCAGGGCTGGCGCAGGGCCCTGGGACGAGGCCAGCACACACCCCCTCCCGCTTCCTTAAATACAGTCACGCATAACTTTTCTTAAGGTAGCACTTGGCAAATCTGCTCTTGCCTGGAAAATGGATGGTGCTCGGGAGGTTTGCTCTGGATGCTCTGTTGCGGGAGAGAATGTGCCGGGCAGAGCCGGGGAGCGCAGCGGGAGGCACCGGCACGCTGCCAGCAGCTCTGCAGAGCAGGGTGCTGCCCGTTTCCTTCCACCTCTCCCCAGTGAGCAGCCCCTGAGATGGAGCCCTGAGTTCCCTCCCCGGCCCTACACATCACCTCCTCTTCTCCCCCCATCACCCCAGCAAGGGGCATGGGTGTCCCCGTCTGCTCCCCCAGCCCACTCAGTTCCGACAGCGCCGCGTCGCCACTGGGTTATTCCCCCCGCTAGTTAAACCTGCCTGAAAATATTTGGGTTTTCTGCAGACCTGCAGGCACTCACACCAGGCTTACTGGACAGAAAAGCTTCCACAAACTTCCCCAGAGCCACTCCGATTCGTGCAGCTGCCGCCTGACACTGCTGCCTCTGAAGTATCTCTAACAGGGCTTATAATAAAGCCTTTTTTTTTTTTTTAAGAACAAGGAAATACAATGCAAATGGCTGTGTCACCACATTAATGATACAGCCTATTGGGTTTGGGGGAGATGTTGTTCTATTTGTATTCGATTTCCACCTTTTATAAGTGACTCTTGGTAATCAACATACAAGAGTTTGATCGAAGATCTTCGCAGGTACAGTACAAGTGTTGCCAGTAGAAATCCAGTGGTGAAATAATTAAACAAATTCAACAGGAAATGAGGCCTCACTTTGGGTTTTTTGGTAAGAGTAATGAAGCAGTGCAACAGAGCAAACACTCGTGGCAGGCACCAAGCATCAATATCTCATCAGTATCAGTACCTCAGTGACACAAATTTTAGGCGGGACACGGGAAATGCTCATCCAAACCCTGGACCTGGGTGCGGGTGAGGCGGGACACCTCAGTACCTCTGCGGAGCCTGGGCTGGGCAGCGATGGAGCTGGTGGCCCGGCCTGGGGAGATGTTTGCCCACTGAGGGTGAGCAGCCTTTGAGGCACTTGCTGCTCATCTAAAATCTGCGATTTTTCATTGGCTTTCTGAGAGCGGGGAGGGGGTGTCCACTCTGCTTCCCACCCCAATCTCTTCCATGTCTTATGGGTAACTTTACACACCCAGCTGCGATTAATTCTGATCCTTTCAGAAAAAAATATTTCCTTTAAAACATTTTCCTTTTGGGGGGCAGCAAATAAGATTATTTTTCACCAAACCAGTTTTCTCCCCGCAGCCCAGGTGCTTTGTGAGGTTCACGGGGTGGCCAGATGGCAACAAGCATCCTCCAGTAGATCTCCCCACCTTTAACACGGAGGCTCATCAGGGATCTCGCCCTCTCTCCTTAGGACTGTTTGTTTCTGCAACCCGATTAGGATCAAGAAGTTTGCTCCATGCAGGGAAAATGATTCTTCCCCCTCCTTTGAGTCAGAGGGAACAGCACAATTAAACGCTTTAGACGCTTGACCCGCGCTCAAGCCTCCAAACAAAAGTTGCAAGGAGAGGGTTGATGTTTTCCAGGCCCAATTAGCATAATGCTGTAATTACAGCTTGCGGCGGCCGGCCGTATTCCCCCAGCTCCCACTCTGCCTGCATCCCTTCGCCCCGGCGTGCCGGCACACCCCGGCCCCGGCAGCCCAGCGAGTGCTCGCCAGCGCCAGCTTCCTCCTCCTGATCCATCACCATATGCCCGTCTTTTACAGTTCTTTGGTGCGTGATGCTCGGAGAGTGGATAATTAGCTAAATGAATTAATTGACATTCATACTTGTAATTAGCAACCGGTTACAAGCAGCTATTCTCCTTGGGACAACTAAAAATTTCTCGGGGACCGTTGTTAAAATACTGGAAAATCAGTAAGAGTAAGTACCGAGGGCCGTGCGTAGCGAGTGCTCATGGCGCCCGGTTTCTTCCCTCGGCCGCAAAAGCTGCCGCACCGTAAACAAGCCCATGCGAAAGCAAAACGCGTTGGAAACGCCGCTGCTGCTCGGGAGGAGGAGAAGTTTCCAGCTTCGGAAGAAATCGCGGCCAGATGGGTGGCCTCCAGCAGGCAGCTCCCACCAGCTTCCCAGCTAACCCTTTCCACCCCCAGTTCCCGGAGAGTTTGCAGCGAGGCCCCGGCAGCGGAGGCTGCTCGTGCAAAGCAATGGGAATTGGATGTCGTGAGTGTTAATTAAACCATTAATTACTGCTGAGGAAAAAAAAAAAAAAAAAAA
>NW_020799109.1:5810158-5819157 GCF_003259725.1 Athene cunicularia
GGCCCCGGTGATGTTTCGGCGTCGCGGCCAACGCGCGTCGACCTCTCTCCAACCGCCGGCGCAGCTGCGCGGGTAAACAGGAAACCCCAACACGGCGGGGACCCAGAAACCCCAACCCCGCGGCGGGCGAATGACTCCTGCTGAAAAAATCCCCGTGGGCCGGCGGGCGAGGGGGCCAGGGTGGGAGAGGAGCTGGGTGGCAGCACCCGCCGCCTGCCTGCCCGCGCCGAGTTCATTTGAATGCGAGCCATGCAGAGCCCTCGCCACCGCCGCCGAGGTGTGGAAATCTCGCCCAGGCAAGGAGGGGTTTCTTCTTGCTAGCCGGTCTGGGGGGTAAAAAAAAGCCTTATTAGAGGATAGGGGGATTTTAGACGCCAAATCCGGCCCTTTTCAACGGCTGCTTCGCGCTCCAGGAAGGCTGTGAAATGGAGGAGTTGTTTTTTGGGGGGGTCTGCTGGGACCCCCTCTCCCATCCTCCCCATCAGCATCTCCAGCACCACCAGCGGTCATCGCGCCCCAGGGTTTGGTTTTGCCATGAGAAAAGGGAATGCCAAGCTGGCGACAACCTGGAAATAATAATAAAAAACGAATCTGTCTGTAGTTTGGTCAAAATTAAAATTCAAAATGCAAACTGGCAGCAGCGGTAGCAGTGCCTGGTGGCAGGGTGGTCCTGCTGGGGCTGCAGCGTGCCGGGGGGGACGCAGCTGGTGTGGGTCCGTGCCCGGCCGGGACGGCAGCGGTGCCCGTCCGCAGCAGCACGCTGCCCGCACGCCGGCTGTGGGAAGGGCCACGTCACTTCAGGAGCACGCAGGGATGTTACAGCTTAACATTAGTTATTAAAATAGACCCGTGTACCTTTGCAAGAGCAGGGCAAAATGAAGGATGGATTTTTTTTAAATGTGTTTATTTTCACAGGTGATGTTCCAGCAAAATATTCCTAGTGCATTGCCAAGCGCGGGCATCCTCCCCAGGGATGGACGGGCTCCCTAAACGGCCCTGGTGGTGGACCAGCAGTTTGTGGAAGGGGCTGGGAGAAGGGGAGCTGCTCTAGGAGGTCAGGAAAGGCCAACTGACCACCTAAGCTTGGGAGAGTTTTGGTCACAAGTCCCAGGGGCAGGGGCTGAGGGTTCCTTTCTGCCTCTGGGCAGCCGGGGCTGGGTGCAGGGATGTCGCCAGCCCAGGCCAGAGGCAGTAAAACGCCTGGAGTGATGCAGCAAAACAGGCTGGAGTCTCGTGTCAAAATAAATCATCCATGGAGGCAAGGCAGAGAGGAGGAGGTTTTCTGCTCTCGCGCCTCCCTGCATCTAACAAAGCCTCAGAAACCCCAGGCAGGCAGCGAGAGCCAGGGCAGGGTACGGCCGGCCCTGGTCCCGCCTGCCCCAGAGCGGCGCCAGTCCTGGCCAGGTGCTCGGATGCTCCTGCTCTCCCAGGAGCTGGTTTTCCATCCCTTCCCAGCTCCCTTGGCTTCACCTTGTGGCAGGCAATGCACAGAGCTGCCAGGAGTGATAAAATGGCTGTCCCCCAAATTTATGGAGTTTATCTGTGAATAACTCTTGGAGGTGAAGCAGCCGTTGAGCCGGGGAGGAGGAGGGCTTTATTTCGGGATAAACTCCCCCAGGAGCAATGCGGGGTGGGTAGGAGCCCGGCCGTAGGCCCAGGGACCGTGAGGGGTGTGCCCCACACCCCCCAGCCCCCCCAGCTCATAGGGACGGAGCATCGCTGGGGTGAGCTCCCTGCTCGCCCATGCTGGGGAAAGCCAAAGGCTTGTTTCCCATCCACAGCGTGTTTATTAGGAGCTAAGTCATGAAGAAGCTTTGGCACATCTCCGTCGCTCCCGCGGAGCGTGTTTAGCACAGTGGAGATCGCTGGTTTTTCCAGTCGCACGTGCGCGCCCGGGATTTCCACGCCGGCCGGGCATTGCTCCCCATGCTCCATTCCCACGGTGATCTTATCTTCCCTCCCAAATAAAAGAGGTGGTACGGGTGGGCTATGGAGCAGCATCCCAATTTCTGGGGAAGCACAGCTGAGGCTGAGCGGGCTCAAGCCTCCCCCTCGTCCCCCCTCCCCACTCTGCTGCAGTAACATCCATCCTAAGTTTCTGAGCCTCTTCTAATTTTGGAGGCCGTTAGCAAAGCAGGCGCTGTTGCAGCCAAACGAGACTGCCAATGTTTCCTTTAAAAGCTGCTTTCACTCCGAAGGACTCTTCTAGATGGTTTGCTTTTAATAGCAGGCTGCAGGGTGCAACGCCCAGCTCGCGGCCGGGGCTCTCCCTGGTGCGGGAAGGGACTGGGTGGCGTTGGGTGCAGGATTGGAGCCGTGCACGGAGCCACGCGCATCCATCACGGCCCACGGCCACGCACTGCGTGCACCCCCTTCCCAGTTCAGACCAGCAAAGCTCCCCACCCCCTTGCAGAGCCGACCACCCCGCAGCCCATCCCTCTCTTCTCTTGCCCATTCTCAGGGAAATCTTTTAAGGCAGAGAGGGCCAGATTCAGCCCCTAATTATGCTCATAGCTCAGGGGAGAAGCAAAGACTGGAGGAGCCGGTGGAGAAAAGGGAGCCAGTGAGGTCAGCGTGCTGGTAGGTGTGAGCGCTTTGAGAAACCCAATTGCTGCTTCAGTATAACCAGATTCGGGAAAATGAAGCTGAAGTGTGAAAAATGAAAGTGAAAAGATAGGAACCAACCCACGGCTATTTATTCTAAAAATACTGACCTAAATACTTAAGCGCACATATAAAAGTAGTTGTCTTTGCTGATTTCCTTTATGAGAATCTCCTGGTTTCATTATTATTTCACTCAGAAACCAGAAGATGAGGCTTTTTGGAGACACCAAGACCATGTCCTAGCCTGGCATTCACAGAGAGTTTGCTGTATCCCCAAAACTCATCTGAAAGCCCAGCTTTGAAATTCATTCATTAGGCTAATGAGGCCCTGCGGTTAGCAGCCCACGCCTCCGCTGATCAAAACAGGAGAGGATTCAGCTGGGTCTCGTGCGATGGCTCTCTCTGGTTTCTCGCCGGGTGGGACAGCGGTGGTGGCTGGGGGCATGCTGTGGGCACGCCAAAGACACGGAGGCTGCGCCCCAGGCATAGGCAGCGCCTTCCCCAGGACAAAAGATTTTGGGGCAGAGGGAGGCATCCGGGCAGCTGCCCCTGCACAAAGCACCCCTTGGCTTGTGGCATAGGCAGAGCTGGGCTATCGTTCCCATCTGGGCTGTTGTACACATCGGGGCTGTTGTTCCCCTCCTCCCCGGGTTGTCACAAGCCCTTGCCTCCTCCCCACTCATCTGGCAGCAGGGCAAGGATGCGAGGGGGATGTCGACAGCCTGAGCGCTAAGCCTGGCTTAGTGCAAAGGTCCCCAGGGCCAGAGAGCCGGTGAGGTGAGCGCAGCGGGGGGGGGGATCACAGAGCAGCATGGCTGTCCTACAGACAGCCCCCCAGTTAGATGTTCTGGGGTTTCCCACATCCCTGGAGGGGTCTGGACCAAGTACTGGGAAAACCCAGGTGCAGGGCCCCAGGTGGTGCACCGGGACCCTTGCGTGGTCACAGCCCCCGAGACGGCACCACGACCCCACTCTGCACGTCCTCCCTAGGGAAGATTATGGAAGCACATTACGCGTGGAGGTAAAACGGATGGAGGAGCGGGCAGGAGTGCTGGGTCAGCAAGTCGCGCAGGCTAGACACGAACGATGAGCGCTCAGAGGAAGAAGGAAGAGACCGAGCTTAAAACAGTAAAGGTGAAAGCAGGCGGGGGGAAGCGCCTCACCCGCCTGAAGGTCAGAGAGGGAGAGCCGGTCACAGCGTTTCCATATGACAAAGTGACGGTGCAAGCCAGGAAAACATCAGCTCGATGAAAAGGCTTTTTGGGGGGTTAGGAAAAGGGTGCTCCATGCAGCGTGGGAGCGGGGAAGGGCAGGGGGCCATGGCCTGGGGGTGAGCCCGATGCATGCAGCAGCCAGCAGCCAAGGGGCTGGAGGAGCGTCGGCTGGGTCCCCTCGCTGCCTGTGAGTGTGCCTGGGTGTGCGAGCAGAGCCAGGGCCCGGCCTCTGAGCAGCGAGGGCTCATTTTGAAACCTTGGAGGATGCTGCAGAGGCGAGTCTCCCAGAGGATGCTGGCTCCGATGGCAGGCTGCTGCCTGGGAAGCTTCTCTTCCAGCTCCTGAAGTCCTCCTTTCTCCCAAAAAGCTCCTGGGAGTGGCAGAGGAAACCCTTGCAGGCAGCGGAGCCAGTTGGACCACAGCTCACCCTGCAGCAGCTTTTTGCCTAAAACAAGGCTGCTAAAATAAACACACGTACTGCCACTGCACTCGCAGATCTGCAGCTCCACGCCTGCACCCAGCACCCATCCACCCTGGTGTGGGAGCACCCGCGGGGCCGGTGGCGGCAGGGGGGACGTCTGCTCTGAAAGTCAAGGTCACCCTCGGGCGAAGCGTCGGGGGAAAGCAGAGCCGGAGAGAGGCTCTGGCCCGTTGCAGGGTGCTGGCAGGGGTGGCTGGCTCGGGGCACTGCCGGCCACGCGTATCAGGCAGGGACAGATGGAAGAGGTGACAGATAAGGGTCTCAGCCTGGAGAAGAAATGGGAGAGATAAGGACCCAAAGGCACTGTCCCGGCAAAGCGAGGAGGCTTGAGACCAGACTTAGCAGAGCTGGATTTAGATCCTGTAATGCAGGCTGGGCACCCGCTCCCCACCTAAACCCCTCCTCGCCGAGGGCAAGGGGGTGAGGAAACCACCGATGTTGAACTGCAGCTACTTAGTGGGTGCAGCAGGGTTTCTGCCTGGCTCCTGAGGCAGTTGACACCCGCTGCCACCCTGGCAAGGCTGCGACCCTTCACTTGAGAAGGGCTGACGCCGGGTGGTGGGTAGCACCGCTCGGAGGCCATCTCTGTGGGATCACGGAGGGAACACCAAAACAGTCACTGTCTGTAGGGTCTGCAGGCACACACAGCTCTGCTGGGACCCCCTGGGAGGGTCTCTGCTCTGCCACTGCCATTGGAGTCCTACAGGCTGCATACGTAACCCCCTGCAGCCTCCTCACCCTACGCCAGTGCCCTGCTTGGCCCCACGTATCTGCCACTGGAGGCAGGGAACGAGCAGGGCCAGACACAGAGCCCTGTCACCAGGAGGAGCCAGGCTGGGGGGTATCACCATGCCACCACGCTGGGCAGGACGGTGCTGGTTTGCTTGGGAAGGGGATATTTAATTGCAAAATGTCCCTTGCAGGGAGGTGTAGGCTAGCAACACGGCGGGTGGGAACCAGGAGGACCTGACCTGCCCAGAGTGGCTGGCACTGGCAGGAGGCAGGCAGAGGTGACCTTTTGTCAGGGCTACGGGGGAACAAGGGTCTGACATTTTGGGTTTCACCGGCGTGCAGCCTGCCCCTTTCCTTGGGAGTCCAACTGCACCCCAAAGCACAAGTTTGGGGCTCGCAAGTCGTCTGCCCTCCTCAGTCGGGCAGGTCCTGCTCCCCGGCTGTTATCTTTGGCTCTTTCTCCCTCCAAGCCTTCTATTTATTCCTCTGCAACGACGGGAACCCACAGAGTTAAAATCCCAGCTCTGGGGACACAGCATCGTGACCAGCGGCCGGGGAAAGCCGTGTCCCACATGGGTGCTCCTGCTCGGCACTTTGCAGTGCCTGCCTGCAGCCGAGGTTAATGCAGGTATTGCGGGCAAGGAATCGGAGCTGCCACGCAGGGAGCTGCTGGGGAATAGCTGCCGCGCTTTACATTCACAGCCCATCTATTTTGCAATAACTTCACCGTGATGTTCCCACGTAGACAAGCCTAAGCTAGCATAGATAATGAAATGGGTTAAAGGAGACAGGCGGAGGGAGAGGAGAGGAGCCAGCAACTGGTAGTAAATCAGGGAGAGAACGGGGTTACTTTAAATTCAAGGACTCAGTGGCAGGGCGAGTTTGGTTTATGCCAAGAGGCACAGGGTTTAGAGGGTGAGACGCAGTTTGGGAAGACAGAAGCGTCCCCTTGGCAGGGCCACCAACCTGTCTGTGTCCCCATCACCCCCTGTCCCGCTCCTCCCTGTGCCTGCCCCGTGGGTGTCACCGGGATTAAGCACAGCCAAGGGCACCCATCCTGGGTGGTAAAGGGCGATCGGGGGACCCCGAGGGAGCTGCTGGCTTGGCAGGGCAGGCAGCGGGCTCTCCTCCACGGGGGAAAGGTCCTGCTCGTGGTCAGGGCCCGGGGGGGACCCAGCTGCTGTGACTCCCCCACCTTTGGCACGGGTTTCGAGGCAGTCCAAACAAGCTAATTAAATCCTGCTCTGCTTAATCAGAGCCATTGAACACCAGTCAGAAGAAATTAATCCTGTGTTTTATTAGATGCTGTTTGAAGTCGCGTTTGGCACCTCATCCTCGGTTCTCATCTCCTTCTGGGGAAGGAAGAAGGACATCTGCGGGGAAGAGCGAGGGTGCAGCAGATGGCAGCGGGGATGATTCAGGGGCTGGGGAAGGAGCTGTGACTCCAGCGGTGCCCCTGGGGCGGGGGGGGACACACACACATACCGGGGGTGGGGGGGGAGACGAGACACCTCTTCCTGCATCCCACGGCCCACCCCCTCCCCGTGGCTGAGAGCCTGCGAGCCAGGCAGGCATCCCGAAAAATCCATGTTCCTCCGCGCAGCACGCGAATGGCTCCGCGCGATCGGTCCCACCGCAATTAAAGCACGCGGAGCGTTAACATGCAACGTGGAGAGGCCACTCTTCCCACAGCTACTCCCTCCCAAACCTGTCCTTCCTGCTGCGCATCCCTGCCCACGGGGAGCCTGCCCACGGGGATCCCACAGCAATGGTGCCTTCCCCCTCGCTGTGCCCGGGGGACGCTGCCTTTTCCCCCCTCCCCGGCACCTTCTCCTGCCCTTGGGCTCGGCAGAGCCGGGCTCCGGCAGGTACCCACCAGGTGGGTGCTGCAACGTGGCCCCGGCTGGGAGAAATCCACAGGTTAAAACAACCAGCTGGGCTCTTGGGTTGGGGGTTTTTCATGAATTCTGGTGCTTTCGTTACTGCAACCCAAGAAAAACTCCCGAGGAAGGGAAAGCCCAGTGGAATAAAGTGGCCCACAGGTCGCCCTCCAAGCCTTGGGAGCGCTCAGCGGCCTTGGTACGTCCTCCTGCAACTTGGCTAGACAGAGCTGCTGGCTGCAGGTGTGGGTTCTTTTTTTTTTTTTTATTCTTAAATTTCCTGTCACAACTTGCGTTAAAACTTTGCAGAGCCACTTAATTGCGTTCTGTGGTGGTGATGATACGAAATTAGTCTCCCTTCTGATCTTTAGCTAAGTTAGTCCAAAGCACCGGCTTATAATTTGCTCTAATCACTGGGTCGCGGGAGATGCAAAGGCAGGGCTGGTGCCTGCTGAATTCACACGGGGCCGGGAGTTTCTGCCCTCGCTGGGCTGGTATTTAGCAGCTGGCAGGTCGGGCTCTGCCAATATTGATAGTTTATTTTGGGGACGCTTACGGGACGCTCTCCCTCAACCGCTCTTCTCAATCTCCCCCAGCAGCAGCCAAGAACTAAAGCTTGTCTGGAAGAGAGGAGGAGAGCTGAGGGGGCTTCCTGCCCCCCCCCAGTAAGCCACTCTCCCCCCTGAGCCCGTCGGGGACGTCCTCCCCTCCCACTGCAGACCAGCAATCCCGCTGCTGAGGAGGCAGAGATTCCGGCTCCCACCGCATTTCCCTGCTCTAACTTCACGTCCCAAACGACCCCAGGGGTCAGGGAGAGGAGGCAGCTGGGTTTTGTCTGCTCACCTACCCCAGAAAATCAACGAGTTAAAAGAAAACAAGCTCCCGATGAACAGGAGCGGGGCAGGGCGATATTCTGGGCAGGGAGAGGCCCTTTTGCTGCCGAGGGCTCGGCGCCAATCACGCCAGCGGCAGTAATGCTTTCCACCTCCACGCAGAAGGTACAGAATACGAGGGTATTATTTTTAACCGGGGATATTGAGTGAACATCTCACGTGCTGCTGGAGGGTCAAATTTATCCCATAGCCTCAGTCCCTGGGGAGGATCCCGGTTATTTTTGAGCCCATCAGAGGAGCAGAGGGACGCGAAGGCTCGGGAGACACAAAGTCTGGGATTTGTCTGGCCTGGCCCTCCAGTCTCTGCCGCAGAGGCGTGCAGGGAGCAGAGTCCCCAACGCCCGTCTCGTCGTCTCCACCGTCACCCCGGCCCTCACCCTGCAAAGCAAAACTCATGCAACGCGCGAGGTTTTCTCTTTCCAAAGAGAGGATCTCAAAACGCCTTCAAGTTTTGATCCTTTTGGACCTACCGCATTGCAAGGAGATTATTCCCCCCCACCCCCCGTTTGTTTTAAACTTTGCTTTAAAGCGAGTTTAGCCCTGCTCAGGCAGGTCCCGATGGCCGTGAACATTCCCACGGGGTGCAGCAGCAGTACCCGTCGCCGGAGGAGTTACTCCTACACCCCGCGGCTCCCCACGCCGGCACCCCGAGCCTCCCTGCCCTTGCAGGCGGGTTGCCGGGCCCACACGGCCCCGCTCAAACTCAAGCTGTTTAACGTTTTGCAGGATGAGGCTCGATGCGTGTCACCACCCCGCTTTTAACGATCAGGAACTAATCACACAACCCCTACCCAGCGCGCAGCCTCCAACCCCGCCGTTTTTTTTTGTGCGGCGAGCCATTTTGGAAGGTAGAGGTGAGGCCGGGGCAGGGGAAGAACTCTTTTGAAGCCCTTATTTTTTGTGCTGCTCCAACATCTGTTCGCGTGGAAACTGCCCCCAGAAGCCGGGAGTGCCGGTTAGCTGGGTGGGCTCCTGCCTTCCCGTGAAACCGGCACAAAGCCCAGCCCCCTCGAAAGCGGGGGTGCAGCATGGCCTTGCCCAAGCCCACGGCAGAGCCCTGGCGAGGGGCAGAAGGGCTCCCCACAGCCCCCTCCGGGGGACCCCAGCGTGGCGGCGGGGCTGGCACCCCCCCAGCCCAGGCCCGAGCACCACCCTGCCCTTCCTGGCGCCACGGGGGTGCCTTCCCCCCCCCCCC
>NW_020799109.1:5819207-5826523 GCF_003259725.1 Athene cunicularia
GCCATTGGGGCGCCCGGGGGAAAGCAGGAGGAGGTGGCAGGATGGCTGCGAGGGCTGGAGAAGTTACCCCTCCGAGGCTGCTTTTTTCCCCTTAAAACAACCCCCTGTCAGTCACCCATCCTGGGCGCAGCAGCGCCGGGTCGGGCACTTCCAGAGGTCCAAGTGGCATCGAGCTCGGATGCGCGGCTGGATCCGGCCGAGGTCCCCTCCCCGTCCGTGGGCCCCGTGGGGTGGGAAGCCGCTCACCTCCGGTGACCCCCTGTCTCACTGCGCCAGCCCTGATGAGTAACTGCCTCCTCTCTTGACTTTCTCCGCCACGCAGCGTGTTTTGGGACCTTTACTGCGCAGCTCCTGAAAGGCGAGACACTTGTGAACATTCGAGTGAAGCGAAAGCCTTTCATGACTACGTGAGTAACAAGTTTCTAATCCTCGCGGTAATTACGGCGTTGGGGAGCTCCGGCTTCTCCGGTGCATCGACGTAACCCACTGGCAAAAGCATGTGTTGTTTTTTTTGGTTTTTTGGATGTTTTTTTTTTTTTTTTTTAACCAACAGTGTTCTGATTTGACTGAACAGTATTTCATAATGTTGCAATTATGTAAATTAGCTCAGATCCTTATCTTAAGCACTTAAAGGCATTCAGGCTACTGGTAGAATTAAGCAGTTTTGTATAGCAGTGGACAACAAAGCGTTTACTGGAGGATCGATGGTGAGATACTTCATGCTGAGGACATCTCAAAGGGTGGGCAGCGGTTGGATTGTGGTGGGGAGGAGGGAGGGATTCCCCAAAATGCCCCAGTGAATATTTCCCTGCCTTTAGCAAGGCTGGGGGCTTCCTTGGTTGTCCGAGTCCTCCCTCAAAACCAACAAGTTGAAGGTGTTTGCTTGTTGAAGGTGGTGTTGCAGACGCCCCCCTTGGTTGAGGGTGTGTATCTTGTCTGGCAGTGGTTTGGGTCCTTCTCTGCAGGGGTGTTAGTGTGACCCCGGGATGACCCTCCCGGGGCGGGATGCCTCCTAAAAAAATTCTTTCTGGCGAGAGCGCGTGGCGTGTCGGCTCTGGTGGGTGACGGGTGGGCTGCCCGCTCCCGTCCCGCGTGCATCGCCCGCATCCGCAGTGTCGGGAGGAATTTGCATCAAAGGATTAGTCACCTGGCTGCGGGCTTGGACCCCAGTCAAGTGAGTTTAAACCCTCTAGCAGGAGCTGGTTTTGTCTGCTCCGGGGAGCCTATGGTATGGAAACCATTTTTCCTCCCTTCCCGAGTTTCTCGTTGCCTCAACATGCCTGGTTTGGGATGCACGAGGGTTTGTCGGCGAGCAGCGCCGGGTGAGCGTCTCGGGGACCTCCGCGACGCTCCTGCGTGCCGGTGCTGGACGCAGCGATCACCCCGGGGTGCGGGCAGCGCTGGGCGGCCACAGAGCCTCGGCTGCCTGCTGAGCTGCCTCTCCTCTCTGCCCAGGGTGGAAACATGCCCATCCCTCTGGGGCGGGGGGGAAGCGGGTCTGGGTATCTATTTGCTAGGTGAGGGTTTGTCTGTCTGTCCATCCCTCCCTGCGGCCGCTCCCTGCATTGCTTGTTTTTACTGGGTCGGATTAAGATGGTGAACTCCTGAACTGAGGGTCAGAGCTGACAACTGGCAGCGCATCTACTGGTGCTCAGCTTGGCGTGGGAAGCTGCTCGCTTCCTGGGTGTTTTGGGCCAAATTCTGCCTTTTTTGGAGCCCAGTTGGGACAGCGGGCTCATCAGGAGCAAGGCAAAGGTAGATCTTCGGGCAACAAAGCCGCAGGTGAAGATAACATTAACAACCAAGACTTGGTAATGCTTCGTTCACAGCGGTCTCCTCCATCGTGTCTGAGGATTTAGTGTATTTAGAGAAATTAATCTTTTTTTAGCTTGGTAATAACTCTAACAATAGGCCTGAGTGCATTAGATGATTCGCATAAACTTCTTTAATACATGTTGCTTTAAGCTTACAGTAAATAGACACAATCCTGATTGTTTTTAATTCTCAGTGTAATGCAGTTTTGTAACAGCCCCAAGTGCTTTACCTTTTGGGTTTTACCGAAAAGACTTGTAAGAATGTTTTTCTGCTCCCCTTTCCCTTGACTTGGTGGCACTTGTTTGGTTTCCCTGGGCAAGTTTTGGTCTCAAAACAGGGTTGTGCTTCTGCCCGGCGTGGCCAGCGACGGATGGCACGGTCCTTTGCCAAGGAGTAGTGTTTTCCTGGCACGTCATGTACTTTACAGGGTGAGGGACCTACCCAGCCAAAACTTAAATATTGACCAAAGAACCGGGTGATAACTGGGGGAGTGTGAATAGCGCCTTGTTTCTCACCAGCCCTCTGGGCTGAAGCGGGCTGCTGGGGTACTGGTGAGCGCTGTGGCCGGCTTCACTGATGGGTTTTTCTCAAGCGCCAAAACCCCACAACCCATCAGCGGTGTGTGGCAGCTAAAATGGGGTATGAACCCTGAAGGGGGCTGGACCAGTGAGTCATGAATCCCTTCATCTGGTGGTTGTGGTTAAAAATATCTTGATATAGGTCTTGCCCCAGATTGGTAAAGCATTGTATTTACACTTGGCCAACGATGGACAGTGTCTGCGCGGGCAGCTCAGCGTTTGCCTGAAATACAGTGTTTGTTTACCCAAAGACAACGTTTTTACCGTGCCATTCTCAGGGCAAAGCGGGATGCTCTGGGAGCGGCGCAGCAGTGCCGGGCCGGCCGAGGTTTGGCACGCTGCCCTCCCGTAGCCGGTGCCGGAGGGGTGCTCGCCCAGGAGACGCGTCTTTGGGAGGAGGAGCGGTGCACCTCGTTAGCGGGGTGCTAACGGCGAGATGGGCATGCTGCGTCATTTCCACTTCATTTCCCAGCCTAACCCTATGAAAACTATTAGGAGCAGCAGGACAAATCACCAACTTCCCCCTCTAGTTTTTAACATTTAACTCTTTAGTAAGTAAAAAACAAAAAAGGAGAAATCCCACCCCTCTGGGTTTTTTTGGGCAACCCTTGAAAGACGTGGGCTCTTGCAGTGGCTTAGGAATATTGCTTTGTACCTTTCTCCTGAGGTTTTTGTCCTAAGACAGGACAAAAGGCTGCTGGGATTCAGCAGAGGTGCTTGTTGGGAGAGAGGTGGTGGGAGCGGGGATACACCCGGCACGGGCAGGAGGAATGCCGCACTTCTCTTTCCTTCCGTCTCCGTCACGGCTGTGAGTTAACACAACTAACGAGTTGTGCTGGTTGGAGGGTTATTAGTCAGCCTCTCCCACCTGATTCAAAAGAGTTTATCCAAGTTAACAGCGCCACGAGCACCCGTCGACTCCTAAAACTCAACCTGTAGCTGTTGATTTGGGGTCCGCTGCTGGGCAAAGCCCCGAGGCGAACGCACCGGCGTTACGGGGCGCTCCCACAGCCGGCGCAGTTGCAACGGGATCGCTCAGCATGACAGGGGATTTCAGCCGCCGCGTTATCTGCGAATTGGCCGATGGCTGGTCGCAGTTGAGCATTTCAACGCCATGAAAGCCAATACAATTTGAGTTAGCGGTGATGACTGCCAGTTTAAATACCGCAGTGAATTTCTGTCAAAGAGGTAATACATAGAAAGGGGAATTGCAGAAAACTTGATCACCAGAACCACTTCAGTCGATTTTGGCCTCGAGCTACAGAAAATGAACTTAAATCTAGTTGACTGTTGCTACATACTTTTTGTGGTATTGCTCTGCCTGCACAGAGCTTCAATGTGCAGGAGAGAAAAATCAGGGTAGCCGTTGGCTGCCAGAGACTTGACTTCATCCTTCCCTCTGCTCCTCTCTCAGAAGGACCCACACTTGGGAGCACTTGAAGTGCTGTTTTGTTTGCAATGCAAGATCTACGGAGTGGTGGCTTCAACTTGCCATTAACGCAAAGCATTGATTGATTTTTTTTATTTTTTTTTTAACTTTGGAAAGCTGCTGCAGTTCTTTTTAACTTGGGTCTGGAAGGATGCTTTGCTGCAGCGGGGGTGGTTACTGCTGCAAAGGTGGTGGTTGGTCTGGGAAAAGATGGTGTATCTTGTGTCGTCCCATCCTGGTTGGGGACAACCAGGGCTCCTCCTTATTCCCCACCATCTCAAACAGTTCCCTTTGGATTGAGATCTTGGCGAGGGGGTTTCCGAAGCCCCTGGCGTTGGATGGATGTAGCATTCTGCCTTGCTAGTGTTGATGTGCAAGACTGCTCCATGGGGAACGAGGTGAAACCCAAGGAGCTGGAAGGGTTTTGGCCTGTTGGCAGCACATGCTGGGGGTGTCACCCAGGCACTGGGGTTTGATCCCTAAACCCAGCCATTTCACCCCCTGTAAGTTCCCTCCCAGCCCCGCTTTGGAGATGAGGCATGGGCAGTGGTCCTTCTCTGCTGGATCTGCCCATCACACCCCGGCTGGCTGTGGGACAGGCAGCCTGTCCCAGGATCACTGCCTGAGTGTCTCTGAGCTGCTGGGGGTCATCTCCTCACTGTCACAGCATCTCCTGCTTGCCGGAGTCTGTGTGGCACCTCAGCAGGCAAGATGGCTGTGTGGGACCCCTCCTGGGAGGAGATGCTGTGTATGCTTGAGGGTCTCAGTGTGACTGTTGCCTCTCCCGTGCCCGGCTGTTGTCTTCTTCCAGTGAAGACTCTGAGACTCTTGGTCCAAGCACCCACAGCTGTGTGGAGTGGGTGTGGGACCAGCAAGTGTGGTGGTGGTGGTGGTCCATGGACACTTGTGCAGTGGTGGTGGTGATCCATGGGCACCTCTGCAATGTGCCCTTTGCAGCCAGTGTATTACAAACATACTGCATAGGAGAGCAGGTGTTTTTGGGGCAAGTTTGGTGCAATCAGGGGACAGAGGTTTGGAACACCTTTGTGTGGTCCCTGGGAGCCCACATGGGCGTTGCCTGAGCCCTGGGCACAGACTCAGCCGGCAGCACACGCAGCTCCATCCCACCTCTGCACGGGACCGTGCTCTGTCTGGGCTCCATCCAGCTCCGCTCTGCAGGGACAGGGTTCTCCGGTAGGTAACCGGAGAGAGGAGTTTCCTTCGGGAGTGGCAGGCTGCCAGGAGCAGCTGCAAAACTCCACATCACTTCAAAAAAAAAAAAAAAAAAAAAAAAAAAAAAAAAAAAAAAAAAAATTCCCTCTCCCGGCAGCACGCTGGGCTCAGCCTTCCCTCCCAGTTTAGGGTAGTGTGCCCATCCAGCCTGTGAGCCCGAGTGTCCCTTAAACCCTGCTTTAACTGGAGCGCCATGCAAAGCTGGATTAGTTTAATTTTGTATTTTTAACAATATCTGCTGTCGTGATGGAGCGACCTCCGCTGCGGTGCGTCCCGCTGCCCGGCAGTGGGACTGGGGCATTCCAGAGCGGCACCTTTCCATGGGTGGTGCCGGTGGAGAAGCCGTTGGCGCAAAACCGGAGGTCAGAGCCCAGAGCTTATGTCTTAGTCTTTGACTGGGGAGCCTAAATATTTATCCTGTTCTGTCCCTAATGAAAACAAATTGTCAACAGTTGTTCAGTAACTGACTAAATTAAAATCTGTAATTAGTCAATTAGATTAAAGAGTTGGCACAACCTGATTGTATCATGCTGGTTAGGTTATTAAGAGAAAGGGTGTGATTTTTAATTACTGAATGCTAATTTTGACAGTTTCAAATGGAAACAGACGTTCCCCCCCTCCACCCCACCCCGAGCGCCTCTGCAAAAGTAAGGCAGGGGATGGATTTTATGTCAACAAATGGTGTGAAGATGCAAAGTTTCTCCAGCTTCCATCCGGGAGGGGTTTCTCTGGAAAAGCTGGGGGTGGGACGGGAGGAGAGGAGAGGATTTATTTCTTCAGTCCTGGCTGATGATGGGAGGGCAGCTCGGGGTCGATGCCATGGGCAGGGATCCCCTGCACCCCTGGGTGCTGTGGGGTGTGTGCTTGGGTGCTGCCCAGGGAGGTCCCCACCTTGCCATCCCCATCGCTCATCTCAGTGCAGCCACAAGGCAAATTAGAGTTTTTCATATTTTCTGTGGGGTTTTTGTTTGTGGTTTGGTTTTTTTTTTTCTTTTTAATATCTTTCCCCCTCCCCGTGTTCCAAGAGGGGCCAGCTCCCGGTGGCAGGCAAAGCCCACAGTGGGGAGGAGGAGGAGGAAGGCCTTGCGTGGCGAGCGCGCCATCCCATTGTTTGCCCCGGCAGCGCCACGGCCACGTGGGCGAGCTCGGTGAGGCCAGCGAGGGGACCCGCCGGCGCGGTGGGCTGCAGGGGGGGCGGCCGCCCCCGGCAGATGCTCAGCTCCGGGTGAGCACAAAGCTCGCAGCCCTGCCCTCCCTTGCTTTCCGGGGTCCCTTCGAAGGAACAAAGAGGGCGAGGGGCCGCGAGCCGCCGTGCTGTGCCGTGTGCCGGGGACGCTGGCCGGCACGGGGGGGGCTCCCCGTCCTGCTGCGACGGGCAGCGGGGAGGTTCGTGAGGTCAGGACGCGGTGTATTGGGTACGAGTGAGGCTTTCCTGTTCTCCTGATCATTTCCTTCCTTACCTTGGAAACTTGGATTTTCTCCTACCTTTTGTTCCCTATTTTTCTCTTGTAAAGCCGTTCCTGGATCTATTGGAAACAGCTGCCAGAGCTGGTCCTGGGGAGCGGGCGGGGGGCTCCGGCTCCTTCTCCTCTTTCGCCGTGCACGCCCCCACGGTAGAGCCAGCACCACCTAAATGGCACCCGGCTGTGCAAAACCCTCACTGACGGGGTGTGTGTGTGGGGTGCTTAAGAGAGAAGCTGGGGGAGCGGCTGCAGCGGTGTTTGGTCCTGTTTTTCCTTGAGATCCATATAAACAGAGGGACTGGCGGAGGGAGAGATGCCCCCCCGGTGCATCCCATCCCCCCCGATGGCGGGGGTATCCCTATGAGCATCACACAGCCGCCTCACCAGCACCCAGCTCGGGGGTCAGGTTGTGAAACTCCCGCTGAGGCTCCTGCTCAGCCCGCAGCCACGTCCCCCCTTATTTCCCAGCAGCTTCTCCCTCCGAGTTCTGACCCTGCAGATCCCCGAGGGGAGACTCCCCCCGGGGCTGGGGGGCTCGGCGGGACGGAAGCAGTGCGTTCCTCCAGGCTAGTGGGGAACAAAACTAACTCTTTGCAAGTAAACAAATACCTCGCCTCCGCCTTGGTTTGGGGTTGGTCTTGGTTTGGTTTGTGTTGTTTTATTTTTCTTCTCTCAAAACTCCTGCTCGTGGCCACAAGTGCCAGGAGCTGAGTTCAAAGCTACAGCTGTGCAGTCAAGGGGGATTTCCAAAATACTCAGCGGCTGCTTGTGGGTGCTGCTTCCCACGCGTGGTGGGAC
>NW_020799109.1:5826573-5830837 GCF_003259725.1 Athene cunicularia
CCCCTGCCACCTCCCTGCTCCCCGTCCCCCCATCCCGCGGTGGTGACGGCCATCGTCCGTGCCCAGCCGGGGCGAGAAGGGCACCCGCTGGGGCTTTGGGTGAGGTTTGGGCATGCGTGGGGTGCAGCTCCCCCTGCGGTAAGGCCAGCTTTTCTTTTGTCTCGGGTTTGTGCCTTTAGACCGTACATCTTTCTTGGAGAAGAGGAGAAATACCCGCTCTCCTGCCTGAGTTTTAACACGTGTGTGCACGGAGGCTGCTAACATCAGAATTAAGCAAAATACATAGGTCTGTGTGTGTGTATATATATATATATATCTATATGCAATTATATCTACACAGTGTGCTGAATTAAGATAGACACATGGATATAGATATAGGTGCATGTGCCTGTATATTTGGCGCGTGGTTGGGGCGGCAGAGCAAAGCAGAGCAGTGCTTCACACCCGGCCACTGAGCGCTCTCCCACCTGCCGTACTCTTCCTCCTCCATGGCCATCGACACCACCACCAGAAGCTTTTAGCGAGGTGATTTCCACCTCCACGTGGAAGGCTGCGGGGTCCGTCTGTCTGTCCGTGTGCGAGGCAGCGCCGCTGCAGCCTGCTGCCTCAAGATAAAGTGCAAAGGAAGACCTCTGGCTGTGTCTTAAGCTAACATTTTCTTTTTAATTATTTTTTTTTCTTAATGTTTCTGCATCAACCCTTGAACATTTGATCTGGCGCTTCTCTTCCCGGGGTGCAGTGGCTTTCTGTAGTGAAAATGAGCTCTTGCTGCCCCTTCTGCCTGCCTCAAACAGGATCTGGGGTGGGGGGGTTTTCCCTCCTATTTTCCCTGGATTTTGACTGATTTCTTACAACCTCACAACGCTGAGCTTACAACTATAATTGGGGTTTTTTGGCTACAAACTGAAGCAGAGGATACACAGCAGCAGCTCTGGCTCACCAGTGAGCTCCACCTGCCCAGCATGGCTGGGGTGCCGGCATCCCATGGCATTCCCAGCGGGCATGCCTGCCCACAGCCAGTCTCTCCTTCCTGCCGTGGGTTTTCTTCTGCCCCAGCTCCCACCTGTGCTGCTGCCATTGCACCCGTGGCACCTGGTCCAGCACCGATGGGTGCCCACCAAGGCGAGCGGCTGGCTGGCATCCCCATTCCTCCTGAAACAGGCTTGCTGCAAGGGTGTCCCAAGCCTTGGCTTTGCTTATTTATTCATTTCTGGCAACTGTAAGGGGGGAAAAGCCCTTGCATCACTCTCATGGGCAGCCAGCAGTGCCCAGCTCTGCCCCTCCAGGCAGGCAGGGAGCGGCTGCCTGCCCTGAGCTGTGCCTTGCAGCTCAGCTTCTGGGCTGGGGAGGAGCTGGCAGCTCGGTTTGTTGTTTTGGGTGGGTTTTTTGGGTTTTTTTTTAAGTGAAAGAAAGGCGGTGTACACCGAGGAAGGGGGCAGGGTGCTTCCTTGCAGCGTGCCTTGGTTTGGGGTGGGCAGATAAGGCTGCGCTATCGTGCTTGGCTCTGCTCCCCTGCCAGAGCCTGGCAGGGCACCCTCCTTGCCCTCCTGCTATGCCCAGCCCTCGCTGGGTGCTCGTCCCTGTTGTTGGGGGGAGCCCCATTGGAATGAGGGCAACCTGTGGGGTGCCAGGGAGCCCCTGCATCCCCCTGTCTGGGAGCAATACTTGCAGGAAGGAGGAGGAGGAGGGAAGAGGTGCTTCCCACCCCCTCGGCTCCTTTCTGCGGGAGAGCTGTGCAGCTGGTGGGGTGTAAATCACACCCGGCCTCCCCCCACGCTGCTGCCCATCTGCCTGTGGGTGGGGAGGTGGAAGCGGAGGAGGGGTTGTGGCTGGTAGCAGCACTGGGGTGACTCCCCATCACAACTTCAGCCTCCCCCCTTTCCCCCCTCCTGCATCTCTGGAAGCTCTGGGAAGGTGCTCATTTCTCCCCAAGAAGCAGACCCCAGGTCTGCTGGTGGTGATGGAGACCCTTTGGCTGTTGGGATCTTTCTCTGCCAGGCGTGAACCAGGAGATAGGTCTGGTTTTGTAAGACTCTGCTGTGGTCTGGTTTGAGGCAGGGGCAGCCACGCTTTGGAACACTTGGTCTCACCCGGGGGAGCTTTCAGCAGGGGTGTGCTTGGTGGGGTATGGCTCGGGATGAAGGTGGGAGCTCACGAGGAAGCAAACGCTGGTTCACATTGCACATGGGCATCTTCAGCCCAGCTGAAGTGTGATTTTCCATGGAAAAACCCAAACCAGTTGGTTTCGTTTTATCCTGGGCATCACAGCACTGATAACGCCCAGGTGCTTCACGCCTTTGCCAGGCTCCTCTGGAGAGAAGGTCCAGGCTGGGGCTCCCAGGGCTCGTTTCATCATTAAAAACACATTTACTTGCTTGTCCTGGAGTCCTTCAGGGTGTCGTGGCACGTCCTGACAGCTTGTCTGTCCTTACCTGCAGTCATCAAGGAGTTTTCAACATGACTTATATAAAGCCTTTGTACTTGGATTGCTCCACCGTGCTGCACAATGGCTTCTTTGTCATCCTGCCAGCTAATTAATTTTAACTTTTACCGCTGCTCCAGCATGGTGCACCGTCCGCCTGGTCCATTTGAAGCTTCCTCCCCACCTTAAGTGTTTTCCAAGCAGTTTGACTTGTTGCTGCTGAACACGGGAGAAACCAGCTGGCCCCGCTGGTGCTCACCTTCTGGAGAAGGAGCTGCCCTCACGCTGCTGCCAGGGCCAGGGGTGGTGAAGAAAAAGCCATTAGGAGGCTCAAGTTTTCTCCAGTGGCTTGTTTCTCCTGGCTGGCAGCTGAAGGTCCCCCTGGAGAACATCCTCTGATGAAAATAACAGGCTCTTGCTCCCCGGCCAGCGCTTGGCACCGCGTGCATCTTGCAGCCAGAGGCGAAAGCCTTGGCTGCGTCTTCAGGACAAAAGCCCTCATGCTTGGGAATGTACGTGCGCTGGGACGTGACAGTGGTTATTTCTGGAGGGTTAGGCTCTGTTTGGTTGTGTGCTGGAAACCAGGTGTTTTCCCTTTGCATCCTGTGAGCAGACATCTGCAGCATTGGCTCCAGGTCCCACCGCAGCATCCCTGGTACAGGGGCAGCTCGCCGCTGGTACCCGCCAGGATGCTGGCAGGGGAGCCCAGCATCTCCCCGGTGCTGCCCGGAGAAGGACCAGGAAGGATGTGACGCCAGCTGGGTGTCCCCAGCCCACTGGGGTGGGACGAGCCAGGGTATTGTCTTTCCCGGGTAGGAGGGATGGAGATCGCTGCATGAATAAACACCAGCTGAAATTTCAGTGGTGGGGTTTGTGCGAGCGGCTCTGCGGCGGAGGGGAGCTCCCCTCTGCTCGGGATGGGGACAGCGGCGGGTCAGGGAATATGGAATTGCTGCCTTTGTGTTTAATCTGGTTATAAGGACGGCTATTAGAGATAATGAATTTTGCCCGTCCCCGCTGTTGTAATACAAGAACCCAACTGTCTTTCAACACCGCGAAGGTCACTCCTCTTTATTTCTGGTTGTAAATTTTGCTGGTTACAGATGTTTGGGGTTGATGGACATGGCTAATTAAGTTTCTCCCGCCAACCAGTTGGCAAGGTTCAGGGGTGCTGGCATGGGGGTGAGGTCAGAGGGCAGGACCGAAGCTGGGTGGCAATGCCAGCAGCCCCTCGGCGCGGTGCCCTGGCCGTGAGCCCATCTCATCACAGCCCCAGAGCAAAGCGGGGCTGAGTTTACATGGACCCTTGCACGTCTCTGTGATTTTGGAACCGCCTGGTGGGAAGAAGGCAGCTTTGGGAGCAAGTTTCCATTTTGCTGCTGTCATTTGAGGGGAATTCAGCAGGAAATGTCACACTTGCTGCCCCACCCTGACCTGATAGTGGGAAGGGGGGTGGAAAAAAGGGGATGCCCTTGATTTTTGCCATCAAGCACCTTTTGCAGCAGTACCAGCAAAGGCTTGTTCTTTCCCAAAGAGATTTTAAGAGGGGTGCCATGGTGTGCTTGTGGCAGAGCCAATACCCCACACCAAATTAGCACTCCGGGGGTGGTGGGAGCCCCTTTCCCTGGGGCACGGGGCTGGTTTGCTTCCCGGTGCTGACCCTGCCAGGCAGGAGCCGGCCGCGTGTGCTGCCTGCGCGCCTGGAACACAGCACGTGCTGCCATGCCTCCCCGGCTCCCCCCGCCCGCCTGATTTATGCTGCTCCACATTTTCTCCTCGTTTCCATGCCTCTTTCTCCCCTCCTTCCTCTTTTTTTTTTTTTTTTTTTTTTTTTTTTTTTTT
>NW_020799109.1:5830887-5833910 GCF_003259725.1 Athene cunicularia
CTCCTCCCCCGCTCCAGCGTGGGGTCCCTGCCATAGAGACAGTCCTCCATGAGCTTCTGCAACATGAGCCCTTCCCATGGGTTGCAGCTCTTCTCGAACTGCTCCAGCGTGGGTCCCCCGTGGGGTCACCAGTCCTGCCGGCAAACCTGCTCCAGTGTGGGCTCCTCTCTCCACGGGGCCCCAGGTCTGACAAGAGCCAGCTCCAGTGTGGGCTTCCCACGGGGTCACAGCCTTCTTCGGGCACATCCCCCCCTGCGCCGGTGTGGGCAGGTGGATTCTGCTCCCCCCTTAACCTCCATGGGTGCCAGGCACAGCGGCCCCACCACGGGCTGCCAGGCAATCTGCTGAAGCTCCTGGAGCACCTCCTCCCCCTCCTTCTTCACTGACCTTGGTGTCTGCAGAGTTGTTTCTCTCGCATATTCTCACTCCTCTCTCCGTCTGAAGTTGCCCAGTTGTGCCTTTTTTTCCCCCTTCTTAAATACGTTATCACAGCAGCGCTACTGTTGCTGATGGGCTCAGCCGTGGCCAGCGGCGGGTCCATCTTGGAGCCGTTGGCGTTGGCTCCGTCGGACACAGGGGAAGCTTCTGGCAGCTTCTCACAGAAATCACCCCTGTAGCCCCCCGGCTTTGCCTCTGCCGTTCTCCCACGGGTTGCATCATTGGTGTTACCCTTTTATTTTATTTTTTTTATACATATTTCTTTTCTTTTTTTTTTTTTTGCTCCTTAAAGGGTTAAAAACGATGGGGAAGTTCAGCTAGCACTTGCAAGATATGGTTGCCTTAGCAACAGGCCTCCTAATCTGGTAGGTGACCTGAGAGACTGTGGAAGATGCAGGGGTTGGTTTGGCATTTCATTATTTCATGAGGCTGCGGCTCTCCAGCTGGTTCCCTTCCCAGCATTGCCGCCGCCGTGGCTGCTCCCCCCCCACCGCCGCCCCCGGCATTCCTTGGCAAAGCCCCAGGGGGGCCGGCGACGTGGCCCCCTCCCCGGGTGCTGGAGGGTCCTGGGAGCTGGTGCCCAGGGAGAAGGAGAGGGCTTCCCACAGCCCAGGTGATAATTATTCAACTTTGGGGTTGCAAAGATGTTTTCCTGCCTTGCCTTCCCTCTTCAGAAGGATTCGCTGTGGTGGCCTCGTGAAATAATGCCTGTGGTCCCCAGGAGCTAGAGAAGTTCTCGCTGGCACTTCCAAACTCCCTGTTTTGTGGTCTGTGCTGCTCTGTTGGGGTGAAGCCCAGCAGCGGGGTTCTCGTGCGAGGAGCTGGTGCTCAAAGGCACAAACTGGTGGGGAGCAAATAGGGCATTGCAGGTCTGCAGGGGTTGGAAAAGGCAATGAGGGTGAGACACGTGTGTCCAGCCAGCATGCTGGGGAAGGAGGGCGGGTTTGAGAGGAGCGTGGCTGTGTTATTCCAGCTGCCTTAGGCCACTCTGAGCTCGCAAGGCCAGGCAAGCACAACCAGCACGTGTCTGCGTATGGATGGATCAAGACCTGGGTGTTTTGGTGCCACAGCCGCATCTGCCTTTTCTTTTTTTCCTTGGAAGCATCCTCAAGTTGGCATTTCCCAACGTGCTCCCTTTTTCCTTGCTGCTGTGACCACCCCATGCGAAGTGTTTGTGAGCACCCGCCAGTCCTTGCCAGCGGTGGGGCTGTCTAAATTAAGAAACCGCATCAGAAATCTTCCGTGCCAAATATCTGACCTCATCAAATCTCCGGGTGCTGTTGGACGGGCACTCAAACTCTTCTGCCTGCGCAGTCTCACGTGGGATTTGGGCAGGCATGTGTCACACCTAACAGCGCCCGTCGGCACAAAACTGCTGCGACCTGGCCCAAATTGTCGTTGAGCTCTTTGCTGGGATGGCCAAGCCCCTCTCTGTGCCCACAACCAGGATGTTTTGCTCCTTGCTGTGCGATGCCGAGTGGTTACGGCATATGGGACTGCCCCTGGCATCCAGCCATGGTGGCTGGGCAAGGAGACCCCTGGGAGAGGGAGGTGTCCAGGGGGCCAGGGCCAAGCTCCCTGTGGGTACCAACAGAATAAAAGCACCAGGATAGCGCCGGGAGCATCCCATTCCCGCGGATCCCGGCGGTGCAGACCTCTTTTGTTTTTTTTCCCCCTCCCGCTATCGCACGACGGCGGTGGCAGCTGCCTGCGGACGCCGGGGAGAGCCGCCTTTGTTTATCCGCCTCTCCGGCAGAGCGAGCGTGGGGATGCTCTTGGATCGAGGTGCCGATCTGTCATCTCCCAGGTTTTATGCATCCCCAGACAAGAAATCAGCAGCGCAAAGCGCAGACTTTTTGTTACTTATCGCCGAGCTCTGTGCGGAGCGCGGCTGCTGAAAGCAATCTGGTGTCTGCGATGCCCAGATTTATGGTTTCCCAGCCTCGTTCTAGGTGTTGGCTTCCACTGGGAAGTGAAAAACCTGGTTTGAGCCATTGGTGTAGGATGAGAGGACCGTGGTCTGCCATGGCATTGGACCTGGGCCTCGCCAAGTTGATGCATGCCCCCAGAGCCCATCATCGCCTCAGGTGGGGCAGCATCTCTCTCCCTTGCTCCATCTTAGCTGTGGAGACAGGCGGACCGTTGTCCCAAGGAGCTGAAACACAGCTTGACTTTCCCTCCTGGTCTCCTCCGCTCAGGGCACTCTTCTCCAAACCCCCTGCCCGCCCTGCTGGGGTGGCAGAAGCTGCCTCTTGATGAGCAGGGTATGAGCCATCAAAGAGGAGGAAATGCAGGCGAGCCGGCAAAATCCCTAGAAAGCCCTTTTATTTTGATCGCTTCATCCCTTTTTTCCCCCCCCATCTCTGCTTTGTGAGGCTTTCCAGGATTTGTCCCTCTCGGCGGGGATTTTGGATGGTCAGCTGGTTCCCCAGGCACAGACGGACGGACGGACTGACGATCCGCCAGCACGCACCGTCCATCCACTGCGCTCTGCCTGCCAGGGGCTCCCGGGTCTCAGGCGCACAATTATACATGGGGTTTTTTTTGTAAAGAAAATCAAAATTCCCAGGGAAAATAAAAAAAAT
>NW_020799109.1:5833960-5842759 GCF_003259725.1 Athene cunicularia
AGGGCGGGGAGGGGGGGCAGCACTTGCTGGGGTAAAGATGGGGGTGTCATCGTCCCCACCCTACCACCACCACCCCCCCCGAGATGGGGGCTTGGTGGTCCTCTAGGTAGGTTTAAAGCCCTGGCTGGTGTGCTTGACCCCGTCTGGTTCTGGTCGGAGGTGGCCCAATGGGTCTGCAGCCCCCTCTGCACCTGGGAGGAAGAGCCCCCTGGGTCATCTCTGGGATGAAGATGGTCATGGGGTGGGATGAGCCATGTGGGAGGGAATAGGCAGGTTTTGGGGGGTTTTTAAGGTGTTTGCAGCTTTGCTGGCTGCCTGAATTGTAAGCACGTGCTGGCAACTGGGTGTTCTGCAGCACAGGGTGCATCTCCAAGGGACCCAAGCAATGGCTGTTGTGAGAGCTGCTCACCATGATGCATCTGGTCTTCCCAAAGGAGATACCAAAGGAGAGGTCCCTCCCAATAAGGAAAAATTATCAGCTATCTCTAAAAAGAAATGTGTTTTTTTGTGGGTTTGCTGTGGGAGCATCTCTGGGTTCCCACACAGGTTCCTCCCCAGCCAGGCTCCTGTGGCTCTTTGGCTGGGGCCACTGAAGCAGCTGGGTTTCCCTCTGCTTTACCTGCTTTTTCCAAAACCAGTATTTTTTTGAGACTTCCCAGCAGGTGAAGCCAGCATACACAGAAGAGGGAGCCTGGGCTTTCTCCCTCCAAAGGCAGCAGTGGTTGCTGCCAGTCCTCAGCAGCCATGCTGGGGGCTCTCTGCCTCCGGGGCTCGTGCTGGTTGCGGGTGGTAGGGTTGTTCTTACAGAGTTGTCAGGAGATGAAACATCCCCAAAATGTGTGATACCCAACCTGGGAGATTGGTTTTGTCTGCAAGCATGGCAACTGTACAACCCTGAATTGCCCCTTGGCTTGGCTTCACCAGCAGCATTTTTGATGTGTATATGTATTATATATTTTTATATATATAAATATATATATAATTTTTTTTATATTAGAGAAGGTGTGCAGAGGTAGGGGACTCAGAGTGGGCGCCTGGCACTTCCCCGCTCTTCCCATGCAAAACACCGTCGCTCCTCTTCGCCTGCCTTCGCTGCCGATAGAAAAGGCAGCAGTGGCGTGGGTGGGTTGAGCCGAGAGAGAAGGAAAAACACTCTCCACACAAAACCAGAGGGCTCGTAAGGAGGGATGGGAAGCTGAGGAAGGGCTGAAACACCCGGGGAAGTTGCCTGAGCAGGGGGCTGCAGAAGGCTTTTGGTTTTGCTGGGCTTCAGGGCAGGGTGGAAGGAACTCGGCTCCGTGTTTCCCCATGTGCGTTCCCAGCTGGTGCGCATGGTCAGACATCTACAGGGGTTTCTGGGGTTCAGCACAGGCTGCGGCGAAACCTCGTTAGAGCCCAGCACTTTACTGGAGAACCTCTTTGGAGCCCCAGCTCAGCTCCGTGGAGGTTCATAAAACACATCTCCCTCACCAAAACCTGGCATGCGGGAAGCGCTGCCGTGCTGATGGATGCTGGCTCTCTGGAGATGCCCGCTGCCGTTAGCCATCCCACCTCGCCGGGTGCTAATTGCCTGTGGTGGGTTGGCCCTGGCTGGATTCCAGGTGCCCACCGAAGCTGCTCTATCACTCCCCATCCTTGGCTGGAGAGGGGAGAGAAAATACAACGAAAGGCTTGTGGGTCGAGTTAAGGACAGAGAGATCACTCAGCAATTACTGTCACAGGCAAAACAGACTCGACTTGGGGAAAAATTAATTCAATTTATTACCAGTCAAATCAGAGTAGGATAATGAGAAATAAATCCTAATCTTAAAACACCTTCCTCCATACCTCCCTTCTTCCCACACCCAACTTCACTCCTGATTTCTCTACCTCCTCCCTGCAGCAGCACAGGGGATGGGGGTTGTGGTCAGTTCATCACCTGTTGTCTCTGCCGCTCCTTCCTCCTCCTCAGGGGAGGGCTCCTCACACTCCTCCCCCGCTCCAGCGTGGGGTCCCTGCCATAGAGACAGTCCTCCATGAGCTTCTGCAACATGAGCCCTTCCCATGGGTTGCAGCTCTTCTCGAACTGCTCCAGCGTGGGTCCCCCGTGGGGTCACCAGTCCTGCCGGCAAACCTGCTCCAGTGTGGGCTCCTCTCTCCACGGGGCCCCAGGTCTGACAAGAGCCAGCTCCAGTGTGGGCTTCCCACGGGGTCACAGCCTTCTTCGGGCACATCCCCCCCTGCGCCGGTGTGGGCAGGTGGATTCTGCTCCCCCCTTAACCTCCATGGGTGCCAGGCACAGCGGCCCCACCACGGGCTGCCAGGCAATCTGCTGAAGCTCCTGGAGCACCTCCTCCCCCTCCTTCTTCACTGACCTTGGTGTCTGCAGAGTTGTTTCTCTCGCATATTCTCACTCCTCTCTCCGTCTGAAGTTGCCCAGTTGTGCCTTTTTTTCCCCCTTCTTAAATACGTTATCACAGCAGCGCTACTGTTGCTGATGGGCTCAGCCGTGGCCAGCGGCGGGTCCATCTTGGAGCCGTTGGCGTTGGCTCCGTCGGACACAGGGGAAGCTTCTGGCAGCTTCTCACAGAAATCACCCCTGTAGCCCCCCGGCTACCAAAACCTCGCCACGCCAACCCAACACACTGCAAGCAGCTTGAGGCACGGCACTTCGGCGACTACTCCTGAGCCGAGCATTCAGAAATTCGGTAATTGGGCTGGAACAATTATTTTTGGCTTTTGCAGAGGGAAAGGCTATAAATAATCACCCCGCGAGCTTGTGCGGTGACTTTGCAGCCTCTGTGGGGGGGGTTGTGTCTTTTTTTTTTTTTTTTTTTCTGCCGTCCGGCTGGCTTTTTCTTGGCGGCTGAGAGTGGGAGACTTATCTGTAGAAAATGCAATTTGAGTTGATTAAAGAAACTCCTGCCATTGGCCCGAGCTGCCAAACTTTCTGCAGAAATGGTTACGCTTTCTGAGAAACCGCCCCGGGGACCTGCCAGGCTGCAGCCTGGCCCTGGGGCAGTGGTGGTAGGGACAGGGAGGAGAAGGAGGAGGAGGAGGGCTGCCCAGGCTTGGGGAAGGAGAACAAAGTGGAAAACAAAGGATGCTGGTCTCGGCAGCATCACACCAAGGATTACTTGCCAGGAAGAGGTATGGAGGAGGCAGTGGTGGTGGGCACGCTTCTGTACTTACTCTTCTTGGATGGCAGCAGCTTGCAGAGCCTTCAGACTAAGGGCTTTTGGTCATTATGGAGCTGGTTTCAGCCAGGGTCTGATCCAGAGGTGAAAGCCTCTGCATCCTGGCACCCATCCCTCAAGCTCACCCATCCCAACACCCATCCAACGCCCCTGGGAGCCAAATTACAACAGCCTTAGCAGAAGCAAACAGCATCTAGCACACCTTTTTTTGTAAGCCCTCTGTCGCATCTAAAATAAATCTGCATCTAAATTGGCAGGCTGGTTTTAATGTCTTCTAGCTATAGAGTGCTTGAAGACCTGGGCTTCCCTCCTAGGTGGGTGCTGGGCATCATCCCCTCTCTTGCTGGGTGCTGGTATGGTGGCCACAGAGCAGTCCCAGGGCAGAGGTGGGAGAGTTGTGGGGTGACTGCTTGCAAGGAAACAGAAACTTATTTTTTCCTTTTTTTTTACCATATTATTAAAAGGGTTGAGACTTAGTGACAGGCTGGTGACTGAGGCTGATGCTGGAGGACAGCAAGCCAGGCTTCTCTCCAGGGGTGCTGCTCTCTGTGCCGGGCTGCTCGTGCCCCGGGGCCCATGCAGTGCCCTGGATTTGCAGGAACACACCCCACATCTCTTTCCTTGCCTGCCAGGAATTCAAACGCATCCCCATTGTACGTATAGGCTGCCAAAGACCACAGCACCGATGTCCTGGAGCGCGTTGCTTCGGCCGGTGCACCCTGTGGTACCCGGGTTTGGGGAGCATCGCTGAGGCTGGAGCTGGTGCCAGCGTGAGGAGCTGGAAGAACGAGCATATCGGGCAAGGCTGCGTAGAGCAGAGCACCTCCCGAGCAGTCTCGCTGTGGCAGCTTTCCTTCATCATCCATTATTTATTTGATCCTCTGCAAAACAAATTCGCTCCTCGGCACTGATTCTGATGACGGTGCTCATTTTACAAAAGAGGTAAAAGGAACTGGTTTTGTTCCCGTTCTGAAAGACTTCAACAAAAAGGTGCATTTCCCTGCTGCCTTCACCCACAGCCCGTTTCGATGGCAGTGAGCTAAAACTGCAGGGTTTTAGGGCGGTGATGAAAATTTTGGGAGTCTCAAATACTGAAACATTGAGGGATGCTCTTCATTGTTGGTGCATCTCCCCAGGACCTGCAAGGGTGTTTCCTGTGGCTGGACCAGGGGGACCAAGATGTTTGATGTGCCTCTTAGCTCACAGCTGAAGGTTTCTCAAGGGGATAGTTGCATGTGCAAGGCAAAGGGACTTTATTGGGTGCGTTTCCTCCCCGTGCATGCCGTTGGAGGGCAGCTCTGCTTTATGGGGGCATGAATAAGTACATGCTTGGGGTTTGGGGCCAGGGGGTTGGTTTTTGCAGGGTTATTGGGGATGTCCTCAGTCACACTGGTGGCTGAGCCGGCTCTGCTTTGCTTGCACCAAACAAACCAGAGCTGGAGCAGTGGGCTGAATGCCGGGCTGGGAAGTTTGGAGGGAGGAGATGGCGCGTCGGAGCCGCGTTTGTCAGGATGGAAATAACTGTCAGCCCCATTCAATCTGTCGCCTTGTTCCCGGGGGACAATTGCAAAACAGGATTACTGGTACTTAAAAATTCATAGAAAACGTTTCTTATCACAACGTCATAATTGTTATGACTCAGAAGAGTAGAATTGCCATTTTCCTGTGCCTTTTTTCCCCCCTCACTTTTGTTGCATACCGAGTCCCTAGCTGCAGCTGCGGAATCGTAAAAAAAAAAAACAAACCTAAACCAGGGCGATGCTTTATTTTATGCTAACTGCTGCATTTGACTTGAAAATGATGTCCCACTGGGTCTCGTGGTCAGCGTATTACAGCGTGATGGATGGCTGTCAGAGCGGCGGTGGCTGGCAGATTGCGATGGGTGGAGGAGAACAGATGCCCGGTGACTTCAGGGGCTTTAGCAGAGCCCAGGACTGAAGACTGGAAAACAAAAGCAGATGGGAGAGCTCTGCTTGGGCTAACTATTCTTCTCTGGACGTGTGTCGGGGAGGAAGGCTTGTTGGGCGGCTGTGTCCCTTCTGTGCTGCTCCTCTGCAGTGAGCTGGGCTTCCCAATGGAAGCCATGGGTGATTCCTGCTTGACCCAAGGTGTGAGCCTGTGTACAGACCATCACTGCAGATCTCTAAAGGACAGCCTTTTACACCCCTGAAAGAACAGCTTACCTTCATGGAGTTTGTGCTCCATTTGAGAGTTCCTGTTAACCCTTGGCCCTACTGATGAATCTGAGGTGAGACCCAGGCAGGCTCTGGGGGTTACCCTTCCGGAGGGTGGCTGATGGCATGTTTCGTACTCTGCGTCTGTTCATCTTTGGAGCTGTGTAGGGCCACGTGAATTTGAGCCACAGCAGTGGCAGGAGGTGAAAAGAGGAGAGCAAGCCTTTCCCACAGGAGCCTGTTTTGATTAAAGCCCTTTGCAAGCACTGTTCTGTGGCCCCTCATCTCTTCCCTGTCCCCACCCTCCCACAAACTTTCCTACCCTGCAAAGGGCTAAGAAAAGGTCCTGCCTTGCCCTGTTTCTCTGCTCACATCCGTAACTCCTCACCTTTCAGCCCTTTGCTCTCCTCCCACCCCTCTGGTCCATGCAAACTTGGGCAGGTGGCTGCCGTCCTCCCAGCTGGTGGTCGTTGGGGATTGCGGGGTTAATGGTGAAATTAAATTTCACTGCTGTTTTTAAATTAATTGAATCATCAGCGTGGGTAACGGGAAACTGTGGTATCATAATGTATTTGATATGGGTCTTTAAGTCAGCATTTGCTGCAAAATCTAGAGCGCTAGATCTTGGTGGAAGCGATGGCTAACTGATATATTGCAGCTATGGCCACAGTACAAAGGCTCCTGCTACGTCTTAAAACGTTCAGGTCGTAAAGTTGAGTTGGTTTATGATATGGCCGTTTTCCCTGTGCGCTTCCCACGGTGCTCCTAGATCATAATTGGAAAAACCCTGCAGTTGATGCGAGCTGGTGGTGCTTGTTCGTCTGGAGAGGCACCAAACATGTATGAAGATGCTGTTTCAAGTGGCAGAGCAGCATCAATGCTTTGTTCCCAGGACTTTCTGAGGTTTCGTCTGCTGGAAGAAGTGGACATGGGGGAAACCATCCCTTTTCCTCCAAGAAAACAGCAGAAAGGCTTCTACTAATTTGCAGCAGCATCTGGGCTTTCCATACTTGGTGGCCCTGAGGTGGCTTCAGGACCTGCCTTGGAGAGGAGAAGCTGCCCGGGATGAGGGCCAGCATCACTGGACGATGTCCCCACCATGCTGGGGACAGAGCTGCCCCGCAGGCCATCGTATGGGCTCCTCTTCTCTGGTCCTGTGTCTGCCCAGCGTGGTGGGACTGCGTCACAGCACGGTGCCTCGTAGTGGATGGTGGCATGCCAATGGCTTCCCTCTTCATCAGCCCCGACGGAAGGCTGGCGTTAATTAAAAAGTGGAAATAAGTAAACTTTCAGTGTATGTGTTGTGGAGCTGCTTGGAGGTTTCTACCCATCATGGTTCTTGCATCCTACCCCATCAGCCTGGGGCTCCCTCTCCTCAGGTCCTTGCTCTGGAGATCACAACTGTATCGATGACCCCATAGCGTACCTGGGCAGCGTACGGCCATGTCGGCCACGCTGCCTTTCACAGACAAAATCTCCAGGCTACTTAACTAACTAAAACCTCTTAGAAGCTGCTTTGATAGGAATATTGATCTTCACATTTAACTCTGCTTTTCCCAGCTGATACTACCCAGGCTGGTGGAGAGGAGCACACAGCAGGACCACAACTGGCTTTGGGAGCAGGGTTTTGGGGGGACACCAGAAAACCTCAGTGCTGAAGAGCTTCTTCTAGTGCTTTAGTTTAGGTTTTGTGTTAAGACTTGCTTATTATTTCTGCTAGTTGTGTCTCTAATGAGGTGAGACGTGCCATATGTTGTCCATGGGGAGGGAGTGCCGCAGGTGGGGCGGGGGCTGGCCCGGTGGGTAGATGCTACGTGGAAGAGCCTCAAACTGCTCCTCCAACTTGGTGAGCTGAAACGCCAGCCGATCCAGCCCTGCCACGGGCGTTGGTGCCCACGTCACACCACGGAGCCATCTACCCGACGGCAGCACCTTCTTGCTCTTCATCCACTCTCATCTTCTCCAGCCCCCAGCAGATTTTGCCTACCATTCCCCCTTCCTTTCTTGTACTCCCAATAGATTTTTGATCCAAAAGAGCATGGTTTTGGGGCTGAGTCCACCCATGCGACTCCTGTAGGACCCCGATCAGAGGAGCCCAGGCTGGCTGCTCAGAGCAGGAGTTTGAAACTAAACTGTATCACGGTAAAGAAATATTTATTGCTGAGTCCCGAACTTAATTTGAACATGGCTCTGCTGTTTAAACAATTGTTGGAGCCATAAACCAGAAGCCCTTAATTATGGCTAATTATTTTCTGCGGTGAATCTATATGCAAGCTCATCAGCATGAGGTCTCCTCTGAAATGCACCAGTTGCGTGTTCAGGCATCATCCAGCCTGAATGGCCCTAATAAAATAAGAGGCAGAAGTGTTACCGCTGGCCTGGCTGCCTGACCAGGCAGGAGCCTGCCTGCCTGCCTGCAGTTTCTTTAAAACTGGGGGTCGGGGCAGGGTGCAGGAGCCTGGAGGCTCCGCAGGCAGGCAGCTGGGGACCCGAGGGCAAGCAAGAGCAAGACGGGAGCTGTTTGGGATGTGGACTTTAAACTCTTTGGCATTTCAGGTTTGTTTAAAAACCAGTTAGGTAAATATTTGTGAAGCAGTTGGGATCTGGCTGCAGGGTCGGGCAGCAGTGCTGCAGCCGTGCAGGCTGATCTCCGGCCTCCCACGGACCCCATCCTTCCCACGGCAGGAGGCACATCCATCCGCAGCCCTGTCGAGGAGACGGCAGAGGCCACGCAGGACGCTTGGCATCATCGTGTGGGCCTCGTTTCCCTGGGGTTTGGGGTTCAGATGAGTGCCTGGAGGTCTGTCCCTTGGGACGTACCAGCGTGATGCTTCGGTGGGATTTGTTTAGAACAAGTCTCCTGGTGAGGCTGCTGCGTGCATCCCAGGGATGTCCCTTCTGTGCCACCTGGAGCACTTTTTGGTGTTGGTGGTGCCAGCCCCGCAGCTCCTGCCCTGTGCGGGAGGGCAGCTGCTGGTGGGGGTCCCACTGGGGACGTGGTGGGATGGGTAGGACCTCGCAGCACTGTGCCTTGCTAATGCCACTGGCTCAGGAAGGTGGCACGGCAAGGGTGGCACAACAGGAGGTTGTCACGACAAGGGTGGCAGGGCAAGGATAGCATGGCAGGGGTGGCAGGGCGGGGAGGGTGGCGAGGCACGGCGTGGGGGGAGCGGTCCAGGCTGCCTGTACACAGCAGCTGTCAGCGCTGCTGCCTGCGCCTGCCCGGCCCCAGCCTCTTCCTCATGGCACAGATGGTTTTAACACTTTCCTGGGCCTTTTTTTCTATAATTAACTCTTGTTTGCAAGTGGGAAGACACTTCTTTCCTTTTGGCAGAGCCATCAAACTCTCCTCGGCGGTGCGCTTTTTTAAAGCCATCATGTATCTATCCCCCAACCGCAGTCTGTTGTTTTTACCAGGCTCTTTTATGGCTCTGGGCTGCCCCCCCCCC